>NC_045681.1:23508809-23828120 GCF_003331165.1 Xiphophorus hellerii
CCCACACCTTTTGTAAAATAATTTAAAAAAAACCTCTCTCTACTGAACACAGCACAGCAGGGGGACGTTTGTGAAAGAGGAATTTTCATGTAGTCCCACAAAGCAGGAGAAGACAGGCCACTTTCATGTGTTGGTGGTAATTAAAGACCTGCGATCATGTTGTTTTTATGAGCTCAGTGCGTCGGCATTGTCAGAGTCGGGGTCCCATGGTAATGCTCTGTCCCACATCCACTCTGACTCATTAAAATGTCCCTGTCGTTTTTGGGGAGTTTTTTTCCAGCTGAGGTCTGGGATTAAACATGTACATTTGGTTCAATAAACTGTTTAACCTGGAATTTACGAAAAGAAAAAAAAAATAGGCTATCAATACTTTTCTAATTTTCTTTTACCCAATGACTGTGCATCCACGTCTCAGCAGATAAAGCGTCTCCGCTGTTGTTCACCAGGTCTCTAAAAGCCCTTTAAATATTCACTGCTGGATGTAGCTGTAGGCCTTTGTTTATCACAACAGCATGTATCACTCAGCCAGGTTGACTCTTCCTGAATAATGAATGACCCTTGTTTGTTGCTGCTGTTTACTGTGCAGCTGCAGATAAAGCGGCTAGCAAAGATATTCAAAGCGCTTGAAATTTCCCCGATTATTTTACACATCACAGGAAGGGAACAAGGATGTTCAGTCTGTGTTAGCCAATCTTCCAAATATTGAATTAACGTTAGCGGTCATCTTGTTCGGCTCTTCTCTCTTCGCAGTGGAGGACGGTTGTTTAGTACTTGAGTAGCGGCTGTTTTAGAAAAAGAACTGTCGAAAATGCGACAACAGCTGTAACTGCGGTGAAAGGTGATGGATACAACACTTCCTCTCACTTCACTGTCTGATGCTACTTTGTCTTGAATTAATAGTATCTTTTATATAAAAAAATCCCATTCAAATATGTTACTAGTCGCTATTTCGTTGTACAGGTTGGACCAATATGAACACAGAAAAGGCTAAAAACACACGTCTGTTTTCATCTCCCACGTTTCCTGGTGTTTTCTCAGTCCTGCCGCTCCCCTCCCCCCTCAATACTAACACTTGTCATGCTGGAGAAACACACGAAGAGCTACTGGAGCTCATCTGACAGCTTTGTGACGGAACACCTGAGAGAAGCATTCAGGAATCTGTAAGCGGCGGTTCGTCTGACCTGTGGACTGGAAGACTCCGGGGTTGCACTGGCAGTAGCGCGAGGCAAACGCCTCCATCATGCGGTCGATCTTCTGGGCTTCACCTGGCAGACGGAAACTCCACAGGAACTGCCTGAACAGTGGAGAATGTGACAGGATGTGTTTAATATTAGACCTTCTCTTCTCTCTGAATACGAGGCGAGGGGGGCAGATCTGTCTTCTCACCGCAGCGCTTGGACGAGGTTCAGGTCGGCGAACTCATGCAGCTCCACGAAAGCCTGAAGCACCTTGATGTTGAAGTCGTCCCTAGATTAGAAAAGAGAATTTAGAGTTTGATTTTTTGTAAAGATTCGTTGATCATTGATGAATCAAGAGCTGTGTTTCCATTATAATGTGTGTAAATCTTTGTCTATGTTCTGCGAATGTGGAAAAACACAACGCTCATCATCTATCAGCCAATCAGAGGAGAGATAGGCGTCTTATTCAGGTGTTGGAGCAACAAGCCCTGCCTACTTGGGAGCAGCTACATTTTGGGGAAATTACAGTAATTACACAACTTTTTATAATCTGTGTGATGCCGTCAGAGCTCTGGTGGAGCCAGCTGGACATTGTCCAAAAAATCCCCCCAAAAATAAACTACCATCCTAATAATACTTCCTATCGTCTTCTTTGTGGTTTCCACCAGTAGTAACATCCAGCTGTTGGTCACGTGACTCGTGATGCAAAAAAAAAAAAGTTTCCATTGCAGTATTGTGAAATTTTGATAAGGCTAAAAAAACTGTTATTGAGGTGATAGCGCAAAAACTTTTTGTCGAAAATGTGAAGCATTTCCAAATTGGCAAATTTATTTTTGTAACTTAAATTTTATGGTAAATGGAAATGGAGCTAATGTGAATGCAGGGTGAAAGTCATCCTCCGCATTCCTGCAGAACATCTGATCCCACTGGATCAGTGTTGTTCTGATCAGATGTTCTGATCCAGTGGGATCAGAACATCTGATCCCACTGGATCAGATGTTCTGTGGGTCTGGAAGCAGTTGAAACAACGGGCTGATTTGGAGGAGAAACGTTCAAAAAGCTCCGCTAAGCTAAAGCTAAAGCTCTCTGTCATTAGTTTGCCAAGGCGGCTCAGGGCTGGCAGAAGACAAGTTTATCTGCTTCTGTAGTCATTATATTTATCGTATAAAATCCTGGACATGTGCGTCTCCAAGCCAAACCAAAACCATTTTGATGTAGATGTTTGAATTCTTGTAGCCAACATGTGTCTGAACACAATAATAATCTCACATTTCAATAACACTCTGTGCTGTATTCGGAGGCAGAGAGTGGACCTTCTGCTTATTGCCGGTTTGGATCTGTAACTGCAGCCAGAGTGGAGCAGTTATTGCTTTCTGTCCGTCACACCTAAAGCCGCCTGTCCTCCGAGGGTTTACATGTTTCCAGACGCCATTATTACGAAGAAAGTTGAGAGAAGAAAGTTGTTTGTAAAGCTGACAGTAAAATACAATAAAAATCAGAGCTCGTTTGCACGACTCCCCATCTTCATCTTGGCCACTGTTCAGCGTGTAATGATAGGTTCCTGCTTCTTGTATTAGTTTAATTAGTGATAATTACTGAGTGCAGACTCTTTAGCTTGTGCTTCATGTGGCTTCAGTGGGTAGGTGGCCTCTTTGACTCTTGGCGAATAAAGCCTTCACTAAATCATCTAATGTCTGACTAGAAATGCACAAACAGATGCACAAGTAGTATGTGCTTTAGCTGTTTGGTAAACACACGAAAGAAAAAGCAGAGTCGTTCCTGCAGCTCCCTGCAGAACGATGCACACCTGAAATCATCACCGTCTTTGTTCTCTTGGTTTTGGGAGATAAAGATAAAAAAATAAATAAAACAGAAAAACAAGCCAGCTTCTATAGTCATTAGAGTCCACCTTTACACATATCGGTTATCTGAATCCCTGGTAAATCGGCCGATACCCTGCAGGTTTACGTAAAGCTTTAATCAGCCAGTAACGGTTTTAGGGCGTTTCTCTTTAAAGCAGCATTATTATGTATTTTCAAGTCACAAAGTGACATTTTTATAGCGTTATCAAGTAACTATGTTAACTTCGGTTGTTAAAAAAAAATGCTATATATATTTAATATGACTTAAAAGAAATTTGACTTTGAAAAGTAGCACCTTGAAATTGGGTGTCTGTCTCTTTAAGAAACTCTGCCTCCAGGAAGTCATCACAACATGGCTCCTCTATTAACCCTTTAACAACATTTTTTACCAGCGTTGCTCTGAGAAGCAGCTCCTATAATGAACTCAGCAGATGTGCAGATCCACCAGCTGTTTGCTAATTACTGCTAGCTAGTGTTTTCAGAACAACATGTTTTTTTTTTAAATGTTAGAAATCAAAAAATGTTTTTCTAAGCAACAGTACAAAAAAAGTCCCAATAGTGACACACATCTCAACCACACATCTTTTCAATATTAATGTTTCTGTTTCTTGCTGAGGTTGATTTGATTGATAGTTTGAAAATAATCCCTTCATGCGTTTAAACATCTGCGACGTGGCTCTGCATCTGGGACTCATTTAAAATGCACGACGCTTCTTTATGAATATGCAAATGAGCTCCTCCCCTTTCCAAACAGCTGGTCTGGTTGCAGCTGCTCACCGTCTCCTCTGTCGGAGCAAAATTTTTGTTTGCCAAATATGTTTGGATTTTGTTGGTGCTCTTTCTAAATCTATAGCAAATCAGACATTTGAGCCAAATGTTTGCGTTTTTAATATTAAGACAAAAATTGCTCCCAATTTTTGTCTTAATATTTAAGACAAAATTTGATCTCTAAATTAGAGCAAATTTAGAGATTTTTCATGTGGAAACAAACTGTTTGTAAACAGGTAGGAAATTTAATTGAGTCTCATTTCATGGAAACACAACAATAGCAAAATTATGTTTTATTTTGACAGTAGCTGAATATTGATAAAGTCTGCGTACGTTTATAACGGAGACACAGCTGCAGTCACACAAGTTATCTGAAAAAGAAGTAATTAATGGTTCTTGTTGTCATTTTTATTGTTATCACAGTAAAATATTGTGATTAAACTTTAAGCCCACATCGCCCACCCATACTAACACCGAATTAACTGTCTTAACTTTATCTCATAAGCCTTGTTCCTGTTAAACTTTTGACTTTTAGTGTTTTTACAGTCAGGCCTGCGGTGTGAGGAGCTAGATGGTTGTTTTTTCTACCAGCTTTAAGTCCATATGGGGAGCTTCACACAACAAAACACCCACACCATCTCAGAGCTTCATTTCCACAGCAGCTTTAGTCATCTTCTCCTTAATTAGTCGACACAGGCAGCGATCTGCTTCTTTAAATCACAACGGTGGGTGTAAATCTCACGCAAAGAGGATTTTCTCCCTCACCGCTCGCCCAAGTAGTCCCCGATGACGGTCTTGTTGAGGCCCTCGCCTTTGTAGAGGAACTGGGCGATGTCTTCCGGAGTGTTCTGGAGCAGGTCGTTCTCCAGCAGGAACTGGATTCCCTGCAGGAGAGAGAGACGCAACAAAAACACGAGCACGTTCATCTCAGCCCCGCGTGGAAACGACAGAGTTCTTTCTTCTTCTTTATTTGATTCAAACAAATAAATACAAAAAAAATACACACAAAAAATATTCTTTTGGAACATAAGAATCAGTCATTTTAGCTTCCATACTTGTCTGAAAAGAAGAAGAGGTTTACACTTTTTTTTATTTCTCTCCTTTATGCTATTCGTCAACATACTCTAATATCAAAATACATGTGACAGTATGGATTATATGAATATCTTACATGAGAAACTATACTCTATTTCTCCTAATCCTCTAGGAATATCTTGTATTATTGTGCTGTTTCTGTATACCTTCCATAAAACTACAGGAATATATATATTTTTGTAGCTTTTATTGAATCTATTTATTCTTGTTTATATTTGTTCTCACGGCTGAGTCAGTCTGAGCCTGGCGGTTCTGATGGAAACAGAACACCGAACCTTTTTGGGATCCATGTTGAATTTCTTCCTGCCCATGGCGATCTGCTTGTTCCTCTGGGACGTTTTGCTGCAACACACACACACACACACACACACACCCACACACGAGCTTCATTTAAACCAAAGCAGACGTGAATATGACATTAAAATATGAACGATTTACTGGGATAATTCTATCTGGAGCAAAGAGGGGAAAATGACAAAGATTGTAATTATGTTAACTGAAAAAAAACCAAACAGAAATAAATGAAGGTCATTTAGAACGGTGCGGCCAGCACTTCCTGTCAACAGGAGCTGGTGTAGTTTATCTATGCAAAAGGCTGCAGGATATGAATCCCATACAAAGACATATTTTTGTGCTGACACATTTAGATTTTCATATATATTTTAATGCTAAATGCAGCTTGATAATTGATTTTACAAAAATAAATAAATGCAAATAAGTGTATATAATTTTCAAATTGTTTTAGGATAAAAATCTGAATATTTCATCTTGTGTCGCGCTGGTTTTGCTGACGTTACATCTTTTAAATGTTTTTCGTTTCGTCTCTACCAGATTTGTAGAGATGGAAAGTTTGGTTGTTTGTTTTCGGCAAAGCAGCTCAAATTCTGTCAGATCGGATGAAAAGGTTCTGGAAGCGTCCATCGTTAGGGTTCACCTCTCTTTGGGGGTTAGGCCTGGACTTTGACTGGGCCATTCTGACACATGAATATGCATTGGTCCAAAGCATTTCATCGCAGAACCTCTAGCTATGATCCATGGACTCTGATCAGGTTCTGGAATCATTTTTTTTACATGTATCACCTAATCTCAATATGACATATTCAAGTGTATATTTTCACATTGAATGAACTTATACATTCTGGTGAGTTTCGTTTTGAAAGTATGTTTTTAAAAAAAAGACTTTTAAGCAGATATTAAACTTTTCATTACGTTTTTTTAAATATATTTTTATTGGTCTAATGTAATATTGTGATTTTTAATCTTGTGTTTTTATTAACTTTTAGAAAAATCACCATGATAAAGAGAATTAAAGGTGTCAAAACATCAGTTTCGGTCTAATTAATCTATAATGTGTTTCACTTGGTGATGGAGTTACTGAAATAAATGGACTTTTATATAACACTCTAATTTATTAAAGAGGTCTGCATATGTAAACAGAAGCATTTTCCAACAAAGAGTCCCTTTAGAAAAACTTTACAGCCCAAAGAGAACAATTTTCAACCTTTTTCTTTGTGAACAAAATTTGTCGTAAAACTCACATGATTCTTTTTTGTCCTTATGAACACCTACTGTAGAAATTGCTGCATACTTCATATATTTTACAGCTATCTGAACAAATAAAACCTATGGAAACACAGAGAGGGTCTACCAAGAAGCGAAACCGTACACAGAAACTACTATAAGCACAAAATACAAGTTAGCACAATATATCCAAGCAACTATAACCGTGAACTTTGACCTACCTTTCCCCCACACACGTCAGCTGTTCAATCTCTGTCATGACTTCTGCGATCTCAAATTTCAGCCTCTGGGAGAAAGAAAGCCAATCATCATCCAGAGGTTCTCTGTCTTTATGTCAAAACAGAGACCAGAGCGACGTTCAGCACCGGGACATACATCAGGTAGAATGAGGAAACTGGCTGCGCAAAGATCAACAGTTGGGATATTTGCATCGTCCACAGCATGCAAATAGACCCAGAGAGGTGGAGGAGAGACAAAGAGCTGCTGGTTCCCATGAAATTTCAATCCAAATTCAATTCAAAAATACTTTATTTATCATAAAGGGAAATTAAGTGTCTTTTGAATACCTGGATTATATCAACCCTGCAGTGAAGATGAGTAATAAAGATAATGATGTCAGTCTGCTGGAAAAGATGATAAGTGATAACAAAGGACAGAGAAAAGGAAAACAGAAAGACTTTTTCCACAAACATTTTGTAACTTTTGGCACCATGAATCCAGATCACTGTGGATAGAAAAGAGAATAGAAGAACAGAAGAACTGCTTCAATGACAAACTGCTGCATCCTGAATGATCAAAGGAAAATCACAGATCCTTCCTCCCAGCAGCTCATAGAACCATCTTTCCAACAAACTCTATTAGTTTGTTGTTGTTTTCTTATTCATAAATACTGTATATGAGCACAGTTTGTACATTCTTCTAATTTAATGCTCATTACTCAGGAACATTCAGTTTTGAACCTGAGTATGTCATTTTTAATAACCGTACAGTCTTTTTGCTTACTTTCCGTTTTTATGTTTTTACCTTAGTGCAGATTTTGTTTTTATTCTATGCAGCAACCCAACTTGAAGGAGTGCACAAATATCTGTGCTCAATTAAATTTGTGATTTCTTCTTTCGAATCTAAAACAAGAACGGCGAAATAGAATCTCAATAGAGACACCAAACGAAGTGTCTCGTCGTTCACTTTGTGCCTTTTGCGTTTTCAACGTTTCCTGTTGCAAACCCCAGTGAGAAATAATAAATGGAGGCCCGAGCAGCTGGTGCTGCGACTGATTCCTGCAACAACAAAAACAAACAAACAAAAAAAACGCACCTCGATGTCATCGAGCAGCTCCCTCTTCCTCCGCCGGATGCTGGACAGCTCATCCCTCTCCTCCAGGGACAGATCCTCCGGGACTGAAAGACAGACACGATGGAAAAAATACATCTAACTTTAACTTTCATTTAAGCAGCTCCCACATCTCTTTCTGTTCTGCTCTTCCTGCGTCTCGCCACAGCAATAAAGTTACCAAAAACGTCTGACTTTCCATGCCAAACGAAAAACAAAGAGTGATCAAGCACCAAAATGCACCAGACCAGCAGAAACTCTGAACTCAGTGAAAAGCTGCAGCTGTTCTTCCTCCTTCAGCTGGAGAGGCGAATATGAAGAGCCTGGACGTTCATCTTAATTAACTGCAGGAAGAGAGAAGGCGAAGACTCTTAATTATTCCTGCTGAAAAGCGTTTTGACTCGTCCCCCCCCCCGTCTCCATTTGGCCCAGGGGAAATGGCGCTTAATAAAACTAATCCAGATTAGGCTTTCTTTCATTAAATGTGAATTTGGCAATTTACCACAGCCTACCACCCCGCCGACCTCTGACCCCCACTGCCTGAGTGTTTACCACTCACAACAAAAACAGGCGAGTGGATGAATTTACTTTTCTTAACCCAACTTGTTTGATTCGCCACAGTTTGCCCCAGTGTTCTCCAAACACAGACGGGAAAATTCATCAAGCTATTTGCAGGAGCTAAATGCTAAATATTGAAAATTCACAATATAAAAATATTTCAATTCTTATATCGTTACATTTTATAATTTTGCAATACAAAATTTTACACTTTAGTTTATGTTACAATACAGAATTGTAAAATGTTATACTTTACTATAATTGAATTTGACAATTCACAAAATTGTAACAATTTTACAGTTGTATACAGTTGTATTTATAACAATTTTATAAAATGTTATGAAATCGTTACACATAATCTTCATTATATCTAATGATATAACGATATATTAATATTAAAAATATTTAATCTATATTTTCTCATGGATTAAATGTACCAATTTTCTAATTTAGTACATTTTTAACTTTGATCTTTAAGCATCACTTAAAGGTTTAGAAATGAATCAAAGACAAGAGAAATAAAAGATTTCTAATTTTTTTCCTGATTTTTCTAAAATCATTAAATATCTATCTATCTATCTATCTGTCTGTCTGTCTGTCTGTCTGTCTGTCTGTCTGTCTGTCTGTCTGTCTGTCTGTCTGTCTGTCTGTCTGTCTGTCTGTCTGTCTGTCTGTCTATCTATCTATCTATCTATCTATCTATCTATATTATTATTATTATTTTTATTTATTATTTATTTATTATTTATTTATTTTCTTAGATCACGTCAACAGCTGTTGTGTTTGTGGCAACAAAAAAAAAAGAGCAACTACAACCTGCTGCAAAATACCAAATTACTAGGCTGAACTTGTTTCAGTCTGCATATATTTAGAGCAATCTGCTCTGTGTGTGGCAAAAAGCAGATCCAGAAAAATGAAGGAGATTTCACTTCTTCATGAATTTATATCGGCTGACTTTTGGGAAATCTGAATTTAGTGGGCGTTTCCGCTAAACTCACACCAGGAAGCATACAGGTGAGCTAAGGGCTAGCCAAGTGTTGCTGCATATGGTTGAACAAACAACACTGAAGGGGTTTCCCCGCCCTGTTGTGTGGTGATGGTGAGCAGCAGGTACAGCAGAGAGAGCGCTGTGGGGTTTCCTCTGTGGAACAGTTTTCAGTAGACAGCAAAGGGGGATATGAGTGAACAATGGCCGACAGCAGCAAAACAAAGACGTTAATTAGCGCTGCTGACCCCGGGCTGCCTCTCTGCTCTTATGCAATACTGCTGCGTGCGCTCAGAGTGGAGCTTTAAAGCCAATTAGAGCTTTCAGAAAGTTTCAAGGCTGTTTAACACAACTCTTTGATGTTGGACTTAAGGAATCGCTTCTAAACTTTTAGCCTACTGTTCTGTACTTACAGTTTAAGTAGAGAGAAACTTTCGTGGATTTGGCCTACGGGACTGAGACGCAGCTGCAGTTAATTAGGCTAACAACATCTAAGTGGACTGGATTGTACTGTACTAAAGTAAACCAGGAGATACTCCAGCGGTGTATAGCCCTGTTCTTCTTCTACTGTATCTGAAGGCTTGCAGTATTGGATATCTACCAGAAACTTGTCGTTGTTTCCAATTTCACCCTAAAACCTATAATATATGAATATAAAGCAACAGTGTTCCGAATATGCATTTTCTGACTTTCTGCTGTGAGTTATTTGTACCACTGTCTGAGGAATCACTGTGATGATCGCAGAAGACTCTAGTAGCTGGACAGAAGGAATTCTGGGCCTTCCTGTTTAAACTGGTACCCCTGTGACCTGACAATGAATAGATGGATGGACCAGAGTGCTTCTTCTGAATTAACCTCTAAACACCTTACTGATACTAAAAATATCTAGTGATCATCAAATATGCTAGTATGATACTCCATTAAAGCCTCCACGTCGATTGTCAGGCAGTTCTTCGTAGGTCAGATGTCTGAGTCTACAATAGTGAAGGGTCAGGGCATTTAAAGCTATATGAGTCCAATCTCTCTGTGCAAACACCTGACATATAAACAACTCCAATCTTGATTTATTACAAAATTAATAACAAAACTATTAATGTCAGCCTGTTTACACGTGTTAAAAGTCCAGGTTTCCCTTATTGCAATCACTTTAGCCTTTCAAATCCCACAAAGTATTAGAGAAGAGGTTGGCTGACGTTTTTGTTCAGGTGTTTCCTTCTACAGTGGGTCCACCAATTAAACTGTTAACACACTTAAACCCACTGGGTTTCTTTGCACTACAAATGTATGCAAAACACTGTATATTCCACGAGTGTTGAAAAAACACAATTTCACAATCGTTGTGTTTCCATTGAGTAAGGAATGCAATTACAATCACAAGTGAATAAGCTTGTTCGCATGACAAGTCATTAAAAACACGCCGCGCTATCATCTCCCTACTACTTCCTGTAGTTTTCTTCTTTGTAGTTTGTGCCAGTGGCAACATCCGGCTGTTCATTATGTGACTTGTGCGATGCGGGAAAAAAAGTGTTTCCATCGCAGTTTTGCAAAATTAACGAATTTTGATGCAGCCGAAGAAAGAAGAAGAAAAAAAACACACCTCATCCCAGCAGCAGAACTTTAATGGAAAAACAAGATTTTGCTACTGACTATAAAGAAAACATAACCAATGAACCAATAAATAACCAATGAAAATCAAGTGGGATGTCAGCAACAGAAAAAAAACCTCGGATCTTTGAGGGGTTAGAAATTCACAGAGGCTCCTGAGGCTTAGAAACTTCAAACCGCGCTCCCCAAGAACAAGAGCCTCCAGTAAATTCCCCCCCAAAAAATCCCTCAAAATCTACTTTGAAGGCCTAATCCCCTGCTGCTCTTCACACCCAAAACTAACAACTGCTACTGACCACCCACTGGAGCCAGAGGCTTTACTGCACAAAATACCATCAGTCACTTTAAACAACTCAGACCTCCATCTGGTCACACAATAATCCAAATTTAGGTTGTTTGTTGGGTTCCAATTGCCAAGCGATGAAAAAGTGATTTAGGGATTTCACTAAAACCGGCACAGAGTGAAAATCCCACGCTCACTTAACCCTGGCAGTCGTCCGACGTGGACTAAGAGGAGAATCATCCAGATTCACTGGCTTTAAGCTAGCAACTTTACCCTCTGTAATAATATTACAAGTGGATGAGCTTTAAGTAGACCAACAGGTAACCCTGTTACCCAGCTTGGCGTTGGAGCGCGCCGGGTCACGTGTGTGGAAGACGAGAAAACCTCCGCTGGATCAAGATTCTAATCTGAGGCCCACTGTCCCAAATCCCTCTGAGACATGCTCTGTGTTACGGCGCGGGTCGTTCGCACAGACAGTCCAACATGTGGCGGGACCGCACAGGGGCTCAAAAGACACCACGGCCTGCTGGCACTAATCCCACACACACTCACCCTCCCCGACGCCGATTAAGCCCAATATGAGTGTGTTAAGGCGGAAGTTCAGCGCACAGACTCCATGCAACCAGATGTTCTCTCTGCATGGCTGCAGTTCCACTTTAACCTATTTAACTTCAGTGACGCAAAGTAAAATAGCATAAAAATATCACGATTAGCAGCACAGAGTAAAGTTAAACAAGTCACAATAAGCAATCAATCAATGAATCACGGATCTTTAGCATATGATATTAACTTCAGTCTCTGTGAACTTTTACAGTTAGTGGAGGTACTTGCCTTAATTGTGAGGTTCCTAATCTAACACATAGAACTTGATGCCTACAAAGGAAACACAGGACATAGTTAGTGCTGTGCTTAGCTTCGTTTTAAAATGATAATAGTTAACTTTAAGTCTTCTTTCCACACTAACAATTTCCATATTAACCATGATTCCATCAGTGTTTTTTTATGCACATTTTGAAGGCAAGGTTGATGGAAATGGCAAAATTTTAAATGACTCCATCAATTTCGCAAAATGTTTTTACGCTCACTTCAAGTGGTTTTTGGTTTTTCGGAAAAAGTCTCGATGTGCTAAAGGGGGAATGGAAACACATGAACCAAATAAGTTCTGAGGAAGTGAATGCCTCCGCCCACTGGAGTGTCTGTGCCTTACCAGAGGAACGAAACCCAGACAATGTCCAAACTTCCAGCTCAGATGGGAGGACTCTCCATTTTTTATTTTTTATTAGGTCCATGCTAGTTAGCAACCTCTACTTCCTGCTTATCACAGCCCAGCGTAGCGTCAACAATTACACTTTGTGTACCCTGATTGATTCGCTCCAAACCAGTAGATAGAAATACAATTAGCTTACATTTTCTTGTTTTGTTTTCTTTTTATCCACATTTTAAAAGTTCATTTAAAATTCGGATTACAGTTGGATGGAAACAGAGCAGGAGACGAGTCTTCTTGTTCATGCAAACCGTCAGAGTTTTGCATTGGGCAAAGTTGTTGCCTGAATAATAAACTTGGACTTATCAACACACCCTCCCTGTTTACAATACCAGAAAAATATTTTTAACAACTAGCAAAAAAATATGTCTTGATTTCTACATTTTAAAAGCAGCAAATCTGTGACTGAACCAATGTATCACAAAACTCGGTAAGCTCTGCCGTCTTTACTTCCTGCATACATGCCAGATGAGATTCAGCTGTACCTCCACACCATAGGCAGTTTCAGCCTGCATACAGTGATAACGTTCCGTCCTGCATTATCACATTATGTTTGTGTTGCAGATTGTTCAGTAATACTTCAGTATAAAATCCCAAGCCTTTGCGTGACTGAAGAGATTTGGGGAGCTATTATGACCTTTAGTTGTTAACCAACTCTGGGGTTACAGGCAGAATCTGGGGCTCAGATTCTACACTGATCTGCTGGTTAATCTGCAATTTCTGAAAGGACCTCCTACTGTGCCAGTGTATGCGTGGTGTGGTTGCATGGGAGGTGGTCTGTACGTTATCTGCTCTTTATGCCACACATCTGCTCAGCATCTGCTCCTATGGCAACATTTGATTCAATGAATCTCGGGGCTTTGCGACCATAAGATGGCAGCCAAAGCAACCCTGAACCTAAACTAACCCAAAATCTGAAGATCTGATCGGCCTGAAAAGGAGTGAGATTGATGTTTTTCTTTTGGCCTCTCACTGGGTGTGTGTGTGATCCAAGTTAACTATGTGTTCACTCACAACACAGGCGATTCTCTACTCTCAAGCACAAGTTGAAATTATTTTTTTTCTTACAGATCTGGAAAATCCAATAAGGATGAACCCAGAAAACAGCTGCTGATTTCTGCCAAAATCAGGCGTTTGTGTTAGGAATGCACCGATACACTGTTGTCCCTTCCGATACCGATACAGATATCTGAGGTTAAGTATCAGCTGATATAGAAAGAAAGAAAGTGCTTGAATAGACTCAACACATTTTTTTTTTTAAAGGCAAACATAAATTTACTGAATTGAAAATGCATTTGATAACTGTGCACCAGTACAACACACTTAAACACACCAATAGCTTCACAAATTTGGTCAAACATGCAAAACTAGGGCTGGACTATCTGGATGAAAAATGTATCGCGATAAAAGCATTTCATATCAGTCAATATCAATAAATGGTGATTAGATTTTTGTTTTAAATATCTGAAATACATCTAATCTGGTGGTGTGACCTTTCCTGTTTTATCCACAGTTTTCACTCTGCACCATAATTTTTTTTTTAATATACATTTGAGCAGGTTTGAGCCCCGTCGCCTCATAACTGGCCTCTTTTCTCTGCCTACATCCCCCAGAATTTCTGGACTGAAGGCCAGTGAATATACTATATATTGAATATTGAAAATTATATCGGACACATTATGTGTTAATATTGGTTATGTATCTATTTCAATATGTATAGTTATTGATTTATTGTCCAGCCCTATGTAAAAACAACACAACTTTAATTTGTTTAGTCAGTGCTATTAGGAGTATAACAGTCAATGTTAAATAAATAATAAGGAAACTGAAACTGACTAAATTAATAGGTTGACTGCTTTACATTAACAAACATTTCAAATGGTTCAGAAAGTGCAATTAGGAATTCTAAATATAATATAAAATAAATAATAAAGCATGACGTCACTCAGAGCACAAAGCATAGAAGTAAACTTCATAGATCTGTCCTCATGGGTCGGGCACATTGTCACTGAAACCTGATCTAGAACTGTTTTCAATATCAGGACCGTATTAGACCGGTGCATCTCTAGTTTATGTCTTGTGAAAATGTCATGTATCGTCTCGTCTAGTAAAGGTGGAGGCTTTGTTCCAACTATGAGTGAAAACTGACCCACTCATTAGACACTCAAGGCGCGATGAAGCTGGGTGTTTCCCCGTTGGTCTTCAGCCAGAAGGCAAGAAAAACACGTCGCCCCTGAAGCCTCCGTGCCCCTCCCCACCCAGACCTCGCCCTCTCCTGATTCTCCGTGACGTTAGGTGCAGATTATCCAGTGCATCTCTGCTGCTGTCTCTCAGTGCTGCTCCCTGATTTCATTTGCCATGCCAATTTTTTTTGTTTTTTATCTCTGCTCACCATCCTGCTCTTTAAGAGCTTCTCCTCCTACTTACACCGCCGCGTAATAAGTCCAGGCAAAAGCTTTGCCTGCTCTGTTTACAACAGCAGAAACACTGCCCTACAACCAGATACAATGTCTCTCACACACACACGGGCACACACACACACTCAGAATGCCATGGAGATGGCAACACGTAGGAAAGCCTCCACAGACTCTTTTCTAATCAGCTCCATATGTAGTCTCCTCTTTGAGCTGCGACTCAATCCGTGCACATCTCGCGTCGCCACTGTCTGCGTGTTTGTGCTTTGGCCTTGTTACATGTGGTATGGTGTTCTGTGTTTTGACCACAAAACCTATAATCTTCGCAGTCTAAATAATTTTCACATCATCCCTTAAGCCTTTAAACAACAGCGCCCGCCCTCTGGGTCAACCGCTGGGGTTGTAAAGAGCATGTTTTAGCACCTCATAGCGCCTCCGCTTCATAGCACACAGGAGTCTCATTTGTCTAAGCTAAAACAGGTTTTTTTATTTTTATTTTTGCTGTTTTATTAGGTAAAATGTTTCCATGACTGTCGACACAAGCGTGGGAAAAAGTAATTACACCCCCCCGCTGCTCTTATGGGACATCAGAGGGCGAGCGGCAAACACGTGTCGCTAATTAGCCAATCATTAGCGGGGGTGGCTGCTAGCCATGCGACGATAAATCCAGCTCAACGACAAGATAAAATTTTCACAAAAAAAAACAAAAACAAACTATAGTACCCCCTGTTTTAGAGTGGAGGTTTCACAGATTATAAACTTTGTTTTAAAGGATCATAATTAATGCAGATTATTCCGGTCCGAGTTTAGTGAGTCAGCGGATCTCCCGTCTGTTAGCGGCTCAGCATTCGCAGATTCACCTTTTTGCGGATTTCTCTGGGAAACTCAGGAGAACAATTTTTTTTTTCACAGAGCAAAGAAAATCCAGCTTTGGAAACTGAAATACTTTGGCACAATGCTACTGGTTTCCATTTGCAAAGCAGCCAGTCCAGGAGCGCCATTCATTTTCTTTGCCACTCATTGGCTGTACCACCAAGAACAAGAGATAGAAGAGATCTTGGGTAGTTCATTAACGCGTATTAAGGTATGTTTGGTGTTGAAGCAAATATACCTGCCTGTTAAAACAGGTAGCTTAGAATGTTTTTAGAAGGAGTTTCAAGAAATCATAAATTGGACTGCCACAAAAGCTTCTCATGATTTATTTAACCATGTGGTCTAAGGTGGTCTGAATGCCAAGTAAGCATAAAAATGCTCCTTTGTGTGTTTTCACAACTGAAGTAAAGCTTCATAAATCTCAACTTATGTTTTAGAGAATTTCTGTTCAGTGCAAAATGATCTAGTTCAAGTAAAAACAAGAGGCAATGAGAAGCAAAAGCTGACAGGACGTTTAAAAGTCCTAAGTTAAATGTTAGCGGCTAACAGTTTTGCCAATGCTAATAAGTTGTTTATATCTTTCTCTCTTCCTCTCCAGAACGTTTCCACGTTCTACCAATGACCCAAAATCGTTTTAAAGAATTTTAATAGTGGATGCTTCTTCAGTGCTTTTAAGTCTGTTTCT
This sequence comes from Xiphophorus hellerii, assembly GCF_003331165.1. Taxonomy (NCBI): domain Eukaryota; kingdom Metazoa; phylum Chordata; class Actinopteri; order Cyprinodontiformes; family Poeciliidae; genus Xiphophorus; species Xiphophorus hellerii. The sequence goes on from NC_045681.1 coordinate 23,525,230, forward strand.
GTGAATAGCTACTTCTACTTCCTTTCTTACTTCAAAATAATAGTTTCAAGATTGCAGATTTCTCAGACAAATTCCAATTTCTGGGAAATAAAAATCTTTAAAAGCTAGCTTTGTCATTCATAAAAAGACAGAACTCTTAGGATAACAAAGTCTATGTAAATTTTGACAAAAAACATAAATTGACTTAGCAAAATTGTGAAGATTTCTTCACCGTCCTCATTGCATCTTTTTCTAAATCAGGCACGTAATTAAGTTTATGATCTTCCTTTGACCCCATCAGGGTGCAGACTCAGTGAAAACAATCAGGGGGCCAAATCGACTTGCCATAAATAGAAACTTTAACTTCCTGTTCAGCGGGGAGAACCATTGTCTAGGTTCTCCAAAGAACCAAGACAATGCAGATAAACTCATTACTGGCTTCTTTACAGCCGTTTCTCTGAACTCTAATCTTTCAAACTGGCTCACAACGAGGCTAACGTTTGCCAAAATATCTGGATAAATAAATCATCACTCGACCTATGCCTTAGTAGAAGTGACATGAAGCACCTGAGAGGGAAAAAAAACTGATGTTCTAGTTGGGATTTGACTTTCGACGAGTCGTTCACTACCAGAGGAGAAAAGAGAAAAGAAAAAATGACAAAAGCAGGCAAAATATTTCCTTTTCCAAATCTGTTTCTTTCAATGTAAAACTTATGAAACTTTAACAAAAACTGCAGGTGTGTGTCTGTGTCTGGTGAAATTTTTGGTTAAAACATTTTATTCTGTTGGTAGAGAATCCAGACATTTTACTAAAGAAAGAGTAGCAATACTTCATAATAAAATTACTCAAGTAAAAGTAAAAAGTACAGCATAGTAAAAATACTCTTAAAAGTGTTTTTTTTCAAAAAGGTTACTAGTTAGTACCCAACTCTGTTCACTACCAACCAGTTCCTCCCTGCTGGCCGGCCTCCCACTCAGCTCCAGCCTGTTTGACAGCCTGATGTCCTCCCACGTACTCGCCCCGTAGCCACAACAAGCTCCACACCCTAATTACACCAACTTTTCCCTCTTAGCAACTAATCTCCCCCAGAACTGCAGCGCTGCGACCGCCAAGAAGTGACACGCACGCCGTCTGACTCTCCAAAACTGCTTTTTCTCGGGTTTCAAGCCCGCCAGGGCGAATGTGATCGGAAATTTTGGGGGAAATAATCGAGCACAATTAGATGGTTATTAAGTCCACGGGGGGGTGATTGTTGAAAAGTCTGAGGAGAGATGAGATTTATTTTCTTTTTTTTAAGCTTTTAGTGATGCTGTTTCATGGGAAAATCACAAAGGAAGGGTTGTGCATTTGTGGCTCTTCACCATTAAAGCTCCTGGTGATAATGCAGGCCTGCTGCAGCCTGATATGATTTGTTATTTCAGCAAATGCTCAATCTGTGGCTACGAAGGTTGGAGAACAGACGGAAAGGTTTCCCACGATCAGAGAACGAGAGGACAAACATTTCAGCAAGTGTCCTTCTACAGGGAACACTGCAAAAAAAAAGAAAAAAAAGTCTTTATTAGTCTATTATGTTTGGTCTAGTTTCTAGTGCAAATATCTTATAATATTTGAAATAAGACAAAACTAACTTACAAGAAATTTTTCATGAAAGGTATTTTTTGTTAACTATAAGTTAGTTTTGTCTTATTTAACGTAAAGATGCATCAATCCAATATTTTTTATTATTTACTTTAAATCATATTTTGAATTCCTAATTGTACTTCCTGAGTACAATTAGTACAATCAAAATCAACCTTTCTTCAAATTTTAAAGAAATTTGAAGGAAGGACAATTTTTTACATGTTTGCCCAAAGCAGTCAACCTATTGTTTTGGTCAGTTTCTTTATTATTTATTTTACATTGGCTGTTCTACTCCTAAATGCGCTGACTGAATAATTTAAAGTTGTTTTTACATGTTTGACCAAGCTTGTGAAGCCGTAGCTGTATTTCAGTGTGCTGCACTGGTACCGAATTATCAAATAAATTTGTAATTCAGTACATTTATGTCCGTGTTTTAAAAAAATAGAAATGTTTTCAGTTAATTCAGCTGTTTTTCGGTTTCTAATCGGACGACACTGAACCTCAGATATCTGCATGGGAAGTGAAAAACGTGGATCGGTGCGTCTCTAGAAACTGGACTAAAAAGTAAGTGGTGAGATTTGACATTTTTGCAGTGGGGCCGTTGACAGTGGAGCTGTGGAGGAGAACACAGCCACATACTGAACAAATGAAGCTCCGCGCTGACGCTGTGGAGCGGAGAAACTTCAGGAAGGCCAGCTGTGACAAACCCTGGCCTCCATCCAGACATTCACTACTCTGCTTCCCACACCAGTTTGGCTTTTGTGTTTTTTCTCCCCCACTTCTCCATCCAACTATAAAATGTTGCTAAAATTAGACTTGTGAGTTATATATATATAAAAAAAACTATTCAAGTCTGTTGATGATTTCCTCCATGCTGAGGCCAGGCCCCGTCTGCTCTGCGGCACACAAACAACAGAGACCCGCCAACTCTGATTAGTGAGCGCAACGCAGCCGAGCATCACATTGGTCCGGCTCATAGTTTACAACACGGGTGTCCAAACTTTGATAAACTATCTTTCAGTAGCCATTTTCTAAAAATCAGCACACCCCGGCCTCATTGAATCACATATTTTCTTAACTTTCCAGTTTGAAGAGCAGCTAACAAAAACAAGCCTCTGTGTCACAAAATATACATTCCCCATGGAGACGGCATTAAAAAAAAAGTCTGTAATATATAATGTCAAATGAGTAGTGATGGTGATTTTGCAAAGACAATTACTGAAATATGAGCGTGCTACGTATCTAAAGCGGTGCATGCAACCTTTTTGCATAAAGGTGCCAAAATGATCCCGTTTACTTAAAGTACTCACAGGTCACACAAATTCATTTTCTTTCATTTTCTTAAAACAATATTATTGCAATTATTTTTTCATTTTCCCTGTACAAATATAAACTTTTGTTTTTTATGTCTGAGAACATTTTTTGTTTTATTCCATTTTTTCCAAGACACTCGTGCTTTATTTAGCTGAATTTAATTAACTGTTGCGGCCAAGTCTGGTCGTAAGCCACTGGGTACGTTTGACCCTGTTTACCACTTACAAAAAAAAAGAAAAACAAATAGTTTCATAACCTGCATGTCTCATTTTTAAAATCATTTGATTAGTCCGGCTCTTTTGGGGAAAAGCCGTTCAGCTGTGAAAATTGTCCATTTCCACTCACTGCTTGAGTTTGTTTTGTTTTTTCAACAGCAGCAACACACTGTAAAAACACTAAATCCTACCAAGTATTTTTGGTCTAGTTTCTAGTTCAAATTTCCTTGTACACTTGAAATAAAACAAAACTAATCCAACTTTTCAGCAAGATGTAAGAGTTTGTCTTAAGTAAATAATTTATTAATCTTGATGAGAAAGTACTACTTCCACTGACAGATTATTTCACTGATAACATGGGAAAATGTCTTGCTATAAGTGAAATAATCTGTCAATGGAAATAGTACTTTTTCCATCAAGATTAATGAGTTATTTACTTAAAACAAGACCTTATATCTTGCTGAAAAGTTACTTGTGACTTAGTTTTGTCTTATTTCAAGTGTTCTAAGATATTTGCACTAGAAACTAGACCAAAATGACTTTGTAAGACTTTGTGTTTTTTTCAGTGCAGGTTCCCCTCAGACCTACAAAGCTCCACTCAGTTCCAGAAAAATGGCCGCTTTTGCTTGTGGTCTGATGCTCACCTTCATCCAGTAAAATGTTTGTCAGCCTGAACTTAACCCAATCCCATTTCATAGGGCTATAAACTGGAAGCAGACGCCGTCTTTATTAAACTCAAGGTGTTTGGCAGAGCCAGATATAGCAGCGCTAAGTGCCAAACTTGTGATAACCTGCGTATCAAAGCGCGGTCGTGAACGATGTTAAGTGAGGTGTGACAGTGTGTGTGTGTAGACTCAACAGAACTCACAGTTAGCTGTGTTAATGATTGCCTCTACATGGACAGCATGCCTCTGTTCTCTCTCACTTCCTGTCACATGACCCAGATCGATAAGAACAAACTTTATGCTCATTTGATTCCGACTGCTTATCACCCAGACTCACTGAGATGTAACTCTTGATGTAACTCTTGCTTTGTTAGTTTGTGAATATTATAACAAAACAGAGACGCATTGCTTGAGTCCGATGAATTTCCGTCATGCAGGTGAGCTCATAGGAAGGTGGCGTGAGCGTCCCTCCTGGCTCTGCTGGTCTCTCAGTTTAACTGTCGCGTTGTTATCAGACTACAGCCGTTTGTTTACACCATGCTTCCTCCGCAGCCTTCAGCCCCACAAGGCGGTTTGGATTATCAGCCCAGAAACATGCTGCGTGTGTCAGAGCCTGCTTCATAGCGATGCAACGATAACTGCCGCTGCCGCACAGGTTAAACTTTAACACAGCGACACGTCTGCGTCACACCGTACGTCAAAGTCACGATCGGTGACGCTGAGAGTCGGGTTTGAATCTTCGAACTTTAACGTGTTTAAAGATTTTACTCAAATTTGCACTGATCTGATTTCCAAGTACCAATTTTGTAAAGCCCAAAATACAGACGATACGGCATAAAAACATGTCATGATATAGGCATTTGATATCAGTCAATATCGATAATTATTGATCAGTCTTTTTGTTTTAGATATCTGAAATACTGCCAAACCGGTGGTGTGACCTTTCCTCTTTCATCTACAGTTTCATCTCCACACCGTTGTTTTTTATTTTTAGACACTAATGAGGCACAGTGGTGAAACCTGAAAATGCAAATTACTCAACAGGTTGTTGCCAGGTAACCAAAGAGTGGGTGAGTTAGTTGATGCCACTCAGCTAGCTTAGCTCGCTGTGAGAGGTTGCGCAGCTAAAGCCTTACCTCTGCCTACATCCCCCAGAATGCAGAGCGGTTCTGCATCACAGTGAAGTTAAATTATTGAACATTCTATCAGATGTATTATCTATTGATATTGATCACATGTCTATTGTATTATTGATATATTGTCATTGATTTACTGTTCAGGCCTAGCCCTGAATTGCCAATACGGATTCTAGTTAATTCAGCTGTATCTTTTATAATTATAAGTAACAACACAAAATGCATCAGTTATTGCATGAATTTAAATTGATCTGTCTCAATAAAATAACAACAGTGAACTAAGACGATTTCCCTAAAATGGCCAGCATGGATTGAGTACAATGAAATACAATTTTGAGCATATCTCCTTTATTGTATTGACACACAACGTTTTCCTTCTTTAATTTGCCAGAATAAAAATACCCACATACTCCTGTGTGTATTGCATTAGCTGCACGGACTCCACACACACACACTTCCCAGACAGTTGAAGTTTCAAAGTCGAGCGTACCAAATGAATACATTTCTTGTGACAAATTCCTGCATTTCCCACAATTCCACAGTGCATCATCCTTACCTAGGGTCTGAGCTATCTCTTGCCATATAGTTTTGTTCTCTGAATGTTCTTATATTCCCTCATTGACGTATCGTACGAGTTTCTTTGCTCTCTAATGTCTCCCATCAAACGTTCTTTACAATCTGACTCCATTTCATCCACATAACAGTTTTTACTCAGATGTTCAAACCTCCAAGTTAGGTGTTTGAAAATCAATCCAAAACCTTTCAAAATTTGAATTCTGAGCCAGGAAGTTGGACGTCTGTCAGCAACCCCGACATCCAATATGGCCGCCTACATGTAAAACTTTCACATAGAAAGCTGCTGCAAAAAATCTGTTCATTTGCATCTTTTAAAATTTGTATCGCATTAAATCCTTTACAAAAAAATAAATGGCGCATCTCTTAAGAAGTAATTCAAGTACCACAAGTGGTTTTGGTGCCACAGCATGACGCTTCCAAAAATCACCTTGGGGATGGTGTGTTCAGGATGGCAGTTCTTCTATTACTGTGTACTAATAGTATCTGTGACTATCTACTACTGCTGTCAAGCATTTCTACACTGACGTTTGTGGTTGCACCACGACAAAATGTGAAAAAGTTGACGGAGGTTGTACTTGTTGTACATGACACTAGCTATTGCAGGGCTGCCAATCATTCAGTTTATCATCCCCACCAGTTTGCAGGCTTCAAATGGCGCCAGATGATAGTGAGGATACATCAAAGCCCAGCTGAAAGACGTCAGGCTGATGGAGAGGGAACAAACACGGATCTCCCCCTTCCTCCCTCTCTCTCTTCATTACTTTGACGTTTCTAAAACAGCAGCAGTGAAAATGAACACTAATGAAGCTGTTAGGCTCTTTGTTTTGCCTTCTATTAGGCGACAGTTCATCCCGTTTGTGTTTTTTTGGTGTAAAACCTAAATAAGCACCTGAACTGTGTTCCCTGACTGACTCACACATCCATCCATCATCCATCATCCATCCCATGGAAACCAGTGAGACCATTCTTACCATGATTGTCTTCATCCATTTCGATTGGAAGAGCGACTTCGCAGTCCAGCTGAATGTGTGAAGCCTCGCGTGAAATGTATCACACTGTGTTTTTTTTTTTGTTTGTTTTGGTGGGTTTTTTTCAGTAGAATTTCACTGGGACATAAAAGCCAGAACCGGCGCTGTGTTCACAGTCAGACGGCAGAAGCGGACCGACGCGCGGCTGCTGTCAGCGACGAAGAGAGGACGCGAATGAACGCGAGCGGAATCCAAACTCTGCGCGTGGAGTGAAGGCGAATCCTCTCGCGCGGAAGGTGATGGTTCGGGCATGAGATCTGAGGCGGCTGCTCCTCGGTCCCTCTGCTCCATCCTCTATCTGCTCCGCCTGTATTCACGGCCACACACACACATCGCAATCAGGGCGGCGTCACCAAGCTCCGCCCACCGCCATTAACAACCTCATACTTACACCGCGTGCACACATGCGCGCGCACACAATCGTTCTTCTACGTGGGTTTTGATTTCTTGTCTGGACATTTATAGTCGTTTAATATATATATATATATATATATATATATATATATATATATATATATATATATATATATATATATATATTCTACAACTAGACCATGACACCACTATTTGAAGCATAATACTTTTTTTTCATAGTTTTTTTTATTTCACATGCTACGTATTTCTATGACATTGTCATTCTGACTATTCAGTTTGTTAATTTAAGATATCTGAAATAGATAATAACATATCCTATATATATATATATATATATATATATATATATATATATATATATATATATATATGATATAAGTAAAATATACTTTAATTCATTTGTTCAATATATTAAAGATAATTTCAAATAATTACACCAGAAGGGTTTGAAAGGTCATTCGTTATTTTTGATGAACAAACCCATTATTTTGAGGAAAAAAACACTGAGATGGAAAAACATCGAAGGCTCATCAAAATCCAGATAAAGTGGGCAGAGATATCCAGAGAGGAAACCTGAGAAATTCATTGGTTGCTTCGTGAAACACTTGAACTCTAGTTTGAAGTAGAAGTGTGACATTGAGCTGAAGATGATTAGGGTAGCAGAGGAGTTGTTTTTATTCTTACTAGTGGCCATGATGACGAGTGTTTACCAAAAACACTGGAAGAAAGTCAGGAAAGAAATGACCCACCCAGAGGCTTTACTGTAACTCTCTACTGCTGGTTTTATTCTCTCACTCTTTGTGTTATAGGCAACAAGACAATATAAGTCATCAGTCAGTAGTTGAGTAATAATTTTATCTTTCAGAAGTGAATCCATGTCTTCCACATCACACTTAGTTATCTTGTATTACTTCATTTTAGGTCTTCAAATAACAATTTTTTTAGTAATCGATGAATCGATTATTCTGATGGTTAATAGATTAATTGGATGGAGGAAATAATTTGACATTCTACAGATTTTTCATTTATCCTCTCAAACCTTTTTATATAAAAATGCAAATACATTAAAAGATGGAAATAATCAAATAATTGAATTCCTTTTTTAAATGAGAAAATAAACAATTTTATTCGTTTAGCAAATCTGAGCCAGGTGAAGCTAACTCTGCCACTGGAGGAGTTTTGGTTAAAACACATTTACAGACAAATGTGTTTATTTGTATTTTATCTTAAATGCAACCTGTATGACGTTTTTGTACAGTTTTGTCTTAAGTACTGCTCTGAATATGTTGTGTTCTTTTCAGCAAATGCTGTTTTTATGTATCTGTATACTCCACCTAATGATTAATTGATTACTAAATTAGTTGACGATTATTTCAGTAATCAGTTAATCATGATGAATCCGACTTATCGTTTCAGCTCTACTTAATTTACTGGTTTTTTTAGGGATATTTGATATATATTTTTAAATACACGTTTCCATTAATTACTTGAAAGAAGCTCCTTAGGACAAAGCTCCTGATCCTGATCCTGTTCCTTTCGGCGCTCCCTCCAGATTCACATCCTGGGTTTTGGTGATGCGGGTATTACAGCATCTTTTGAGGTCAGTTCTGGCAAGGAAATTCCACTTCCTGCCCTTTCCTGCCCATATGAGCTCACTCACTGAGGATTTTCCAGCAGAGATGCCAGCCACGCCGGTCAGCTGTCATATTAGAGGAGAGGAAGACGAAGGTTTGGGTCGGACTCAGCTCGACGTACTGTCCCGAGCTCAGGAAGGGAGTTGTGCCGGGGACAGATTGTGCAGCGCTCCAGGGGCACAATGGACGAAAGTTACAGGACAGGAAGTGCTGAAATGGACCTGTTTTTCTCCGCCCTCTCAGTGTGAAGATGTTTAACTACACAAAAGCTCCTCTGCAAGCTTCTAAAAAATTTTGTCAGTAGTAATGGTTATTTTTACGGGTCCCGTGAAACTTCGTTTTTCACGTTTAGCTTGTGTTTTATATAGAGAAGAAAAATAAACCTAGACGGTGCCACACTTAGTAGCACCCAGAGCCGGGCAAAGACATTTCGACACCTTCCAGAAATAACAGTATGGGTCATTTTTTTGCCAACAGTGATTTTGGCAAAAAGAAAAAAAAATCTAATGTTTCTGTCCTACTATTCCAAATCTAAACAACCAACATGTTTAGGTTTGGAACGGTAGGACAGGAAAGGCCTTTTACAGTTGGTGTTATTAGAAGTAGCTATATTTCTTTAGCTATGTGAATATTTATGGAAATCAACAGTCACCTCTTCAATGGTATGTTTTCTTTCCTTTCCCAGTTTGAAGAGCAGCTGGAGGAAATAGACCTTTAAGTCACATGATGTGTATTCATGGATTACGAATAAATCGATGAGATCACTGATTAGTTTGTAAGGTAAAATATAAACATAAGATTCACTTAAATTGACGGTCGAGGAATTGCCAGGAGTGCCAATAAGTTTGGCACAAATGATACAAAAAAATACAATTAACTTACTAAGAAATGTAAATCCGTATTTATTTGCAGTGCGAGATAATGCTGTGGAATATGCTTTTACATGATGGAAGCAGAAGAGGCTGCTCTCTTGATAGTTTGTGTGACTTCAGACAAAACATGAAGTTTCTGAGGTGATAATCACAACTGCTGTCCGATAAACTGAGCCAAGGTTCCACTTTGGTGTCATTTTGGTCTGGATGAGACTCTACAGTTGAAAACAATTTGGACATTATGCTAAAGCTGCAGTTTGTAACTTTTATTTTTTTTTTTTAAATCAGTTTTTTACATACTTGTTAAAACAGTGACCATGTTGAGGCAGTATAATATGGAACAGATCATCTTTGAAAAGACAGCGCGCACACACGGGCATGATTGACGGTGCTAAGACCCTCCCCTAGCTCTGATTGGTTGTTTCCAGTTAGCACTGCAAGAAGGCAACTGAGCCGGATTGTTTCACAGATTATTTGGGTTATACTGTGACGACGTAGTGACAGCTTCAACACATATATATAAAAAATATATTTTAATAAAAGTTACTGCAGCTTTAAGGTTTGAAAGGTCTATTGAGAGCATACAGGTGAACGGATCCAGTTTTCTGGAGGAGAGCTGAGTGTTATTGTTTGAAGAATGGAATGATGGATGATGATGAAATATGTTGCGGATAGATTCTCATCGTTCTTAAGGTCCAGGAAGATTTGAACAAATCCTCAGAGTCTGGAACTGGAACTGGCAGCTGGAGGTGAACGGTGACTCGGTATAGCCGTCTCTTAATGTTGGGGGGAAAAAAAAAGAATAAAACACTCTCAACATCCCACCAGCAGATTTAGGCTGAAAGTAATGTTTCCAAAATGATTCTCCTGACTGTGTTATTGTAATATCAGCGTCTTGGAGCGCTTGGAGGCTCCGTCAGCCCTGGCTTGAATCTGATAGCGAATCCACAACGGAAATGAAAGATTAGGGTGATGGCAAGGAGGCCTTCCGTCTTCACAGGCTCAGAGCTCATCACCATTGATTACTGAGAAAAGCATTAATACCTTAATAATAAAAAAAATGTATAAAACATGCCATTTTTAATCAAATGTAAATAAAAACATGCTTTCTCCCAGGCCCCGAAATTAATCTTACAATCATTTCAAGTTGCTCGTTTCCTATTAGAAACAAACTTAAGAAGACGTGCAGAGATCCAGAGCTCAGGTGGGAGCTCTGGATCTGCTGAGAAAACTGTTTGTTGTGGACTTCTGGCTAAAGTAAAGCCACTGTTAGTGATCCATCCAAGATGATGCAATGTGGATGCTTTCCTTTAGCAGGGACAAAACATGTTCATGAATGGCCCAGTCAAAGTCCAGGCGTAAATCCAGGTGAGAATGTGAATTAAGTTAACATAGTTACTTGATTGTGCTACAAAATGCCTCCATGTGCCTGGAAAACACATAAACACTTCCCTTTTAATAAACTTTATCTAATCCTCCAACTTCCTCTAGTCATCTCAAAAATTCTCTTAGAATCAGATTAAATATTCATTTGTTTTCCTCTGAAGCATAAAATAAATGTTATGTTCCTTTCCTCACAGAAGCTGCAGGCATAAACAAACACTGCCTCCACAGTATCGCAACATGTTCCGGTGAACCCCCCCCCCCCCCCCCCCCTCCCCCACCCCCACGCATCCCAGCACTGGCCCCCAGGGGCCCACTTCCAGGCAGAACCCACTCCTCGCTGTGAGTGAATCCTGAAAGAGAAACAGAGGGAAGACAACAACCTCATCCTCGTTACCATCGCCCTCCGCTGCCGTTTTTAGCTGCAACTCGGCCGAAAGGTGGGGTTTGTGGCCGAACCCTTTGGGAATCATCATGTGTTAACTATGCGAGTGGAGGCGTATTCCCAGCTCTCAGCTGACTGGAACAGCAGTGGTGGATTCCAGAGAAAAGAAAAGAAAAACCAAAAAGAACAAAAACAACAACCTTTATTTTTGGACTCGAATGAAAGTTGTAAGTGCCCATCTCAAGTCAAGTCAAGGTTTATTTATGCAGCATGTTTACAACAGCCTGAACTGATCCAGGTGCTTCACAGTAAACACATCACAGGTGGATAAAAGATTAAACAGAAAATAAAATTAAGTTTGGCAAAAAAAATAATAAGACAATTATGAAATTGGCAAAAAATACCAAACACTAATAATATGAATAAAAATCCAAGGCATACTTTATTTCAGCATCAATCCCCCCTCTCACGCCCCCCACCCCTCACCCCCAAAAGAAAAACTCAGACAAGTGCTAATGTTGGCAGTTTATTTTTTTCTCAATTCGAACATCATTTCAAGAGTTTGTGTCAATTTGAAAGTGAATTTTTACAAGAGCCGACCTTCCCACGAATAACCTTTGACCCGCTCTTTTGAGATGAGCTCTAGCGGGGAGGAACCTGGTTTCCATGGAGACTCTCCAGGTTTAGCTGGAAGCGGGACGTTTTCCAGCGTGTCTCCGCAGCAGTGCAGGACATGTCTGCTGCTTTCTGTCTCCAGTCATACAAACTGCTGCGACCTTCTTGCTTCACTCAGCACAGAGACAAGCCTCTGTTGGCTGCAGTCATGCTCTGTCATTATGTAAGCTAGCGGTCTGCTTTGTGACCCATGCGGTTATAATGAGGCTGAGGAATACATTTCCACACAGTCAGAGGCTTTTATACGGCTCCAGATCACACTGGGGATTTATAAAAATGTTACTTTTTCACATTTATGCCACCTGCTTTAATATCTTTCACAGTGATTTTATGTAATGGAACAAGGCAACACAGTACATGCAGCAGGGGCGTCCAAAGTGTGGCCCGAGAATTTCACTATTAGCATTAGGCACCAAGTGGTTTTCTTTCAATAGCCGTGTTTACTGTTCATTTTAATTCTATAGCAAGTAGGTCTGTAAACAAACAGCAAGTCTAGGGCACATTTAAATTGAACTTAATAGAATAGTTTATGTTGCTAGGAACAGACTAAAATATTTTCTAGACCAAATCAGCTGGGGAAAAAAATACTCAAGAAGTTAGGAAACTGCCTTTTATTAAGAGAAAACAAAACGGTTGTCACTTTGTTTGAACATGACTGGATCTGCACTGTTCTATTGGAGATCTGGCTCTAAGTTTATGACTTTTTCTCTGTCTGTCATTTTGACAGTTGCTGGAATGTGTTATGCAAATAAACCTGACTGACTGACTGACTGACTGACTGACTGACTGACTGACTGACTGACTGACTGACTGACTGACTGACTGTGTCAAAGAAAATCCTGTCACTTTCTATTTTCACTTGTCAATTTTGAAACTACTACTATAGTAGTACCATACTACCATACTGTATAGTGGGCAGTATTATGTGTTTTTCAGCCACATTGTGCCATTTTATAGCATAATCAATGAACTATGTTGCCTTCAGTTGTTATAAAAATGCTGTACATATAAAATATGACTTAAAATAAATATTGCTTCATGATTTAATGCCTTTAAATTGGGCCTCTGTCTCTTTAAAATACCTCTGTTCTTTCTGACTTTCCACCTTCAAGACGTCATCACAGCATCGCTCCTCCAGCCAGTGATTCGACAGCACAGCAGGTTTACCTTCTACATCAGTCAGATCTGGAATACAGATGGTTATTTGTGTGTGAAGATGATGAGCATTTGAAAGACCACACACACACACACACGTTTGCCTGGCTATCTTTGTGGGAACTTTTATTGACTTCCATTCATTTCTACAACCTAAACCTTACTCTTATCCTAACCCTAACCCTATCTAAAACTCAATTCACACCTTAGTCCTAAATTTAACCCCTGACCCAGAAACAGCATTTCCTCCTTGTGGGGCCCAGGCTTCGGTCCCCACAAGGAGCAGTGTGTCCCCACAACGTAGTATGTGTCAGAAAAATGGTCCCCCCAAGGTATTACAAACAAACGCACAGGGCAATGTGACACACTTCCTGCCTCACTGTGCTCCAGGGAGGGAAGCAGGCGGAGCTGGTAAGGAGGGAACGGAAGAAAAATAAAAAGACAATAAAATGCACACACGCAGAGAAAGGAAGCTACATTTCTGACCCGGGAACTGCATCAACGTTTGACTCGTTCAATCTGATTCCATCCCACTGTGAAAATAACTCATCAGAGGAGATCGCCGTGTGAATAGATGGGTGTGCAGTGCAGGAGTCGCAGATTGGAAGTCTCCTTTTGATCTACTGACTGAAGCCCTTCAGGTGGCAGAGCACACAGAGGCAGAGCAGCAACAACCCGTCTGCTGCCACCGGCTAATAAACAAACTGCTGCACAGAAAGCTAACCTGAATTAAATCCTGCTGTCACAACAAGATGTTTGAGGAAGCCCACAAGAAGCAGCTGGAGGCAGTTCAGCACTGTAAGAGACTTTGAGGGAGTTCAATTCAGAGCTGAGCTGCTTTCAAGGAATTCAGTTTTACACAGATAAATATGAGGCTAAGAGTTGTAACAAGGTATGACAGAATATTAGGTAGAGAGAAAAGGGAGGAGCACATTTCCACCAAAAGAACTCAGGAATTTTTAGATTAGTCTCAGAAATTGTCCAGAAACAAACTTGGAAACTTCTGAGTTTGAAAAGTTGAACACTTTCCACTTCTGAAAAACTTTTTTTCTAGAACATTTCTGAGATTAATCTCAGAATTTCTGGAATTTTGGAATCCTTCTAGCAAATTTCGGACTTTCAAAGCTCAGAAATGTACGGAACAGGATTAGGGCCGCTGAAAAAAAAAAAGTCTGACTTTAATCTCAGAATTCTGAGATCAAAGTCAGACTTCTTTTTTTTCAGCGGCCCTAATTGTCTTTTGTAGAAATGTCCTTGTTTTTTCTAGAATTTCTTTAGATCAATCTCAACATTTCTGAGTTGCTCGGTGGAAATTTACTACTATTGTTTTCTGTCTATGGCACATGTATGTAAAGAGCAGATTTTTGAGAAAAGTCTATTTTGTCAGCGAATTACATCCATTGGGCATGTTTCCATTAACCTGACTTATCCATGTCGGGAGCTTCTGCATCATTTAAAGCTCAAGCTAGAGCAGCTGGAACCAGATCCTGTTTTTAAATATCTTTTCCAGACTGTAAGCCTGCACTGATCACGTAGACGGAACAGCAAAACAAAGTCCGCTGCAGCCATCTGCTGCCATCATGAGCTCATTTAGCTGCTAATGCATTAAAAATTTTGACTTTCTCCCTAAATGATAGGATTGCAGCTCTGCGCCACCTTCCCTGTTGTGTTACCATTACAAAGCACATTCAGGCACTTATCTGATGATTGCCTGCAGCCTGTCAGTCTGAGTCTTGTGCAAATGGGAGAACCGTGGCGAGGGTCATTAAACCCCAATGCTTATTATGGAACTAATGATCGAACGTAATGAGCCACCAAGAAGCCTCTCTGAGCTGCTGTTTGAAGGAAGATGAGGATGGACTGCGAGTGACAGCAGAGACACCAAACACTAAATAAATTACCTGCAGCAGCAGCAGCAGCAGCAGCTCTGGGTTGTTAAGATGATCTTTACATGACATATGCATCTTGTTTAAATCGGCCTTCGGAAGGCCGGGTTTGTAGAGGGGAAACACAAACTTAATGTATTTATTAGGTCTGTCCCCAAACTAGTCTTGCGTTGCAGACAGTGACCAACGAAAAGGGTTCCACAAAGAGAGGAGAATATCGATGCAAAAAATAGTTTTCCAATGATTTTACACGTCAAACCAACAGCAATGCAAAAATCTAGAAAAGACCTTAAAAAAAAAACACCGAAATCAATGTAATTGGTTAAATTGGCAGAATGATGTTTTCCAGTCACATAATGTCTTTTTATGGCACATTAAAGTAGCTAAACCCCCCAGCATAGAAATGCTGGGGGGTTTAATTTATGAAATATGACTTAAAAGAAATTTGACTTTGTAATATAACGCCTTGAAATTGGGCCTCTGTCTCTTTAAGAAACTCCTGCTCTTTCTGAAACTCCGCCTACAGGAGGTCATAACCACATGGCTCCTTTACCAGCCCTATAACAATGATTTTACAGACGTTGCAATGAGAAGCAGCTCCTACAATGAGCTCAGCAGATGTGCAGTTCCATCAGGTGTTTGCTAATAGCTGCTGGCTAGTCTGAAGGAGCTGAGTGGGGGAGTGACGGGGGAGGGGCTGCTCTGTGAGGCGGAAGCTCGGAAACTTGGACTCTGCAGCTTCAAGGAGCATCGCTAGATCCTCCAAGGAGGTTCGCACATGGTTGCCATGGGAGATTAAAGGATTTCTCACACTTATTAGATTTTATTTTAAATAATAATAATAATAAACATTGTTAACTTTGTATCATTATCCTTCTATGATTTACACTATTTTGTGTTAGTCTATTTTATAAATCCCAATAAAATAAACTTATGTTTGTGGATGTAACGTTAAAAAAAATAAAAATCCTAACAGAGATGAAAATATTTAATTTTTTTTAATTTAGCATCTGAACCATATTTGTATACCACACCAAATACAACACATTTGGATGCAACCTAATATCCCAGACCTTATTCTAGTGTTTATGTTTATGCTAAGACATTTTCTTCCTGTTTCACTGTTTCTCAGTGAGACATCCTTAAAAACCTTCCGGCTGAACTTCTACTTCTACTTCATTCATTCATCTCTCTCTCTCTCTCTCTCTCCAGCTTCTAATGTTGGGGTTTGTCCTCCTAATGCGCTGTTTGTAGGAGGAGAAAACTCAATCCGCGAGTGACACAGAGGACGCATGTGTAAAAAAGGTCGTTACCACGGAGACAGAGAATAATTGATGACGCTGCAGAGCCAGCGTAAAACAAAACCACAGCTAGAAAAGTTACAGAAAGAAGCGCAGATACATGTTTACGGTTTATGTTACTAATCCGAGAGCAAAAAAAATGGATCATTTCTAGTCTTCGACAGAAAAGGACAATATTGCCCTCTAGTGTTTAAATGTTAAATGGCATTTTCGTATTCAAGTTCTGATGAACTTTTACAATAGTCATTAAACAAAGTGCAAAATATGAATTCTACTTAGAGAACATGTATCCCCGATTATATGTTATTATGAGGTTAATTATATGTATACAAAAATTAATGAAATTAACAAGTAAGTCAATGAAATTTAATGAGAATCGTGAAATTTGGACAGCGAGGCTCAGCTTCATATGTAGTATGTAATATGTTTAAGAATTAAAGACCAACAGCAAACAATATTTTAATTCCAAACAGAAATTGGACAAACACATTCACTGCATATTAACGTTTTAAACATGTTTGTCCATTATAAGTTAATATAACTTCAAGTTTTTTGTTGATAAACATTTACATATAATGTAAGACTCCACTGGATTGTCACGTTAAACCATTAAGTAGATTAAAGGTGTGTATTTAGATGTGTTTATCTTTGTTTGTTTGTCTTTTTATTCGCTTGTTTGTTTGTTTGTTTGTTTGTTTGTTTATCATTTAAGGATTTCAACTGTATATTTTGTGGCTTGCCATACTTGGGTATACTCTTTTGGTTTTGAGGATAAAGAAAAACAATGCCAGTGTTCTGAGAACTGACCATCGCTGTGTGTCACACATAGTAATAACCAGTAGAGGGCGGGCGTTGACCATTGTTCTGCTCTGACCAGATGAGACTTCCAGGGATCCACAGTTTCCAAATCAAACCGTGGGCGTATTTTTCCTTCAATCTTGCTTCGATTTTTTTTCACTTCTGGGTGTTGTCTGTGTTTTTTTTTTACGTCTCTGAAGTTTCACTGGGGGTGTTGCTCCTGACCCAGACACGGACAGTCAGATAGTTCGTTCTATGTAGAATTTTTATAAATCACTTCCCAGTTATTCTCTCTCTTTTCGCTGCACTTTTAGGCAGCACAAGCAGACTGCTTTAGTTTAGCTGCTGTTAGCCTGACCAGCTAACTGGGATCGATGCAGGCCATTAAGTGTGTGGTGGTGGGAGACGGGTGAGTTAATTCACATCTTTATTCCCATTCTAGCCTCAAATGTCAGAGTTTGAATCGTAGAGTTGTAGAATTAAAGCTTGAAAAATGTGGACTTTGGTTTGACCCAGTTAGCAACAGTTGGCTAGCGGCTAACCGTCCCAGATAGAGCGACAGCTGCTATGGTGGCTGCTGTCCCTCCAGCTGGGTCACAGATTTACTTTATACCTTTTAAGTTTATAGATATATAAAGTATACTCTTAACGTTTGAGTTGCATCCACTTTAAGTAAAGGTGGGCGACTCGTAACATTTAAAAAAATAAAAGCTGAATGTCCAAACGATTCATGGCACCTGAGTATGAAAGGAACTTTTAAATCTATCCAATATCACGTTTGTAGGTTAAAAGCATGTAATCTTTTCTTAAGCTGAAATTCTGAGATAATTTATATTGCCAATTTATTTAGTTTTTAGATGGTGCCATGAAAACATTTCTGAGTTTTTGAACATTGTTCTGACTGTTTAGCGGTTAGCATAGGTGTCCGATAATGGGCAGGAAGTCATATTTATTACTTTAAATGCATTTCACTATTAAAAAAAATGAACTGCACTAATAACCACAGCAATAACAAAACGAAGAGATGTTAGAATCATGTCAAAATCAATTATTTTAAATAGTATTTATTATTATAGGTAGGTTTGGGTCCGTTTCCTAAAAGACCAACACACTGAGAGCATTAAGCCAAAACGACAAAAAAAAATTACATTTTGCATTTAAGAAAAACATTTTTTTTTATATTTTAACACATTTCTAATATTGTGTAATAGAAAAGGCTTAGGTGGTTAAATGAAAACTCAGCCGAATGTCCCATTTGTTTTAATCCGATTGATGGTCAGAATCGTCCATCACTAAAAATAATGGTCAGTTCCAGTCCTAACCTGGACTGGAGCACCAATCCAAGTTTTGTTTCCCAATTCCTAATCTCTGACTTCTGATGTGACCTGCTGATTCCTCTGTAAATATATTTCCTCACTTTGTGATAACAGCGTGGTGAACGTTGGAGGCTGAATTAGAAATACTTTTCGCTGCTTATGAAATCCACTGTTCTTACTGTAGCTCTCTCTCTCTCTCTCTCTCTCTCTGGCTCTTCAGGGCTGTGGGTAAAACATGTCTGCTCATCAGCTACACCACCAACGCCTTCCCAGGAGAATACATCCCCACGGTGTAAGTCCCACACTCTGCTGCTCTGGTCATTCTTAATGTGATGGACATAAAATGTGTTAAAGAGTAAACTTCTGGTCAGCAGAAATGTCCTTGGAAAGCTCATTTTTTTCGATATTCCTTGCAGATTCGACAACTACTCCGCTAATGTGATGGTGGACGGGAAACCAGTGAACCTGGGTCTGTGGGACACAGCAGGACAGGAGGACTACGACCGGCTGAGGCCGCTGTCCTACCCTCAGACAGTGAGCGTACACACAACTCATCTATGTCCATTGTCCTGGACAGATCTGAATTAGCTGGTCGCTGCCAGCGCAAACACTGTCTTCACTCTGAGTTATTTAACAAAACAAAACAATCTCCCTCTCAGACAAGTACAGTGAAGAATATACAGAGTCTGGAGGACAGTAAGATGCAGTAACTAGCAGCTCTTGTTTACGCTGTTTGTCTTCACAACAAAATGGTCTTTGTGCAAGAGAGAAAGACAGTCACTCTGTATTTGACCAATATAATGAGTCCTGATTAGTGTTATGTCATCATCATTCTACTCTATGTACTCTAACTCAATTAACAACATGATTTCTCGCGCTAAGGTATGAATACTTCCAGTGACTTTTTTTAGATCAAGTTTTTTTTTTAACCCACTGATTTTTACCTTCTTTTTTTTTTTTTTCTCTTTCCAGGACGTTTTTCTTATTTGCTTCTCACTCGTCAGTCCAGCTTCCTTTGAAAACGTCCGGGCCAAGGTAAGAGGAGCCCGTGTTATAACCGTGTTGCGTTATGGATCTAGGGCTGCACCGATTGCAGTTTTCTTAAAGATCGATGATCTTTAAGAAGCCAGACCTGCCGATTCCGATTTTGGGCGTCACCAATTTATTTTTGGATCTCAAAAGATGCTAAGTTAGCAACATTTGGGTGACTATTATTAACTTCACATATGTGGGTGGCTCTGTCAGTCAGCCCTCTCTCACAGCAGCATAAAGGGGGACAGTGCGTTTCCATTGAACATAACATTGCGTAAATTGGAATTATGAAAATAAAGTCAGCTTGATGAAAACTCAAATTTAAAAAAGAAAACAACACATTTTTCTATAAAAAGGTTTTGTGGAAGGATGAGGTGGTTTTTCAGCCCTATTGAAATAGATGTGTTTTGCAAAACTGCAATGGAAAAACTGTTTCCTGCTTCATGTGATCATCTACCAGATGTTACTACTGGTGAAAACATCAAAGAAGACGACAGGAAGTGATGTCTGAATTATGAATATGTTTGTTTACGTCCGTCGCTGCTGTGATTTTTAATAACTTGTCGCGTGAAGAAACTTACTCACGTGTGATTTTAATTTAATTTCTTATTTAGTGGAAACACCACAATTGCAAAACTGTGTTTTTCCGACATTAGCAGAATATAGACGAATGTTGCAAATATCGGCCAATCGGGCAAAATTAAGGAAATCAACTTATCAGTGCACCCCTGATGAGAAGCATAGAGTCTCGCATGAGACGGTAAATTGATATTTTAAGGGAATATTGGTAATAATGAACAGACGTGTGTTTGGCATTAATCGAACAGTGGAGCACCCTCATACGTCCTGTGTCTGCAAGTGATGGCCTGTGTTGTCCTGCAGTGGTATCCAGAGGTCAGACACCACTGCCCCAAGACGCCAATCATCCTGGTGGGCACCAAGTTGGACTTGAGGGATGACAAGGACACCATTGAAAAGCTGAAGGAGAAGAAACTCTCCCCCATCATCTATCCACAGGGCTTGGCCATGGCTAAGGAAATAAGTCAGTTTTAGTTTCACGCATGCCCAGATCAATTTTTACTATCATATTTGTCACTGCTGAGCCAGCATTTGCTCAACGTTTGAGTCAGATTTGCATCAATGACCCATAAGTAACGTGATTACTTTTGGCATTGTCTGCACCGATGATTTACTCATCTCAGTATGCTGGATGCTTAAAGTAACTTACTCAGTACTAATGCAATAAAACTCTGTAAATTCCACACCTTTGACCCCAATACACATGAACTATTCAGGATGACACACACACACACTTCAGAGACACAAAATTCATTTAATTTAATCCTGTAAACATTTTGCAACAAGCAGTTGATCAATTAATCACAAGATAAATTAAAATGAGCTTGATCATTCCCATCCTGATGATGAATATTTTTTTGAAGGGCATTTATATTTAGAGGCTTCATAATCCATTTTATTTGCGGTTTTGGTTGTATATAAGTTTTTATTTTGTTGTTTTGGCTGCTGTGTTTTACTTTAGATATTTTAAATATCTTCCAGGTCCAGTGTTACATGTTCTTTACCAAACTAAAGTTTATTAGTATTTGAGAGGGAAAACTTTGCTTTATTCTTCCATTATCAACATATTACTTGAAAATGGCCACAAAATAACAATATTATCATTTATTGTAATAATTACCAGTACTATTTATCATCCAGCAACTTTAGTTTCTGCAACAGGCTTATAGATCTGTGCAGCTCGCTGCTCTTCCAGCAGTTTTTATGAATGTCGTCTTTTTCCTCTACCAATATGAGAAATATGTTAATAGTTGGATTGTGACGCTGTTTGAAACCAGGTGCAGTGAAGTACCTGGAGTGCTCCGCTCTGACGCAGCGCGGCCTTAAGACGGTGTTCGATGAAGCCATCAGGGCGGTCCTGTGCCCCCAGCCCACCAAGAAGCCCAGGCGGAGGAAGTGCACCGTACTGTAAGGAAGACCCGTCCGGATCAGAACACACGGCCAGGATGAGGGAAAAACAGCACACGGGTTCCCACAGCTAGCTTTTCTACCACGCCGGATCAGAGCATTTTGTACATAGAAAAACAAAACAAAAAAAAAGAGTAAATTTCCACCCTTAATTTTGAGATTAATCTCAGAAATTTTCTGGAAAAAAACACGGAAGTTTCTGAGTTTCAAAGGTCGAACATTATCGACCTTTGAAACTCAGAAATGTCCACATTTTTTTCTAGAGGATTTTTGAGATGAATCTTGAAATTTCCAAGTTGTTGGTAGAAATGCACTTCTTAAAAAAAAAAAAAAAATGTTCCTATCTCCAATGGCCCTGAGATGTCGTATGTCTGACTTCCATCTGAAAGATCTTCATAGATCTAAGTGAAGCTTTTTTCTTTTTTTTTAATGAGTGGATCCAGATGTTCGTGTGGTTGCTTACATCTGGCTCTTTCAGATTCATTAGTACATGGTAAATTTTGAAAAGCCCTCAGGATGAGGGTAAGCTATACGATTGAAAATTTTATGAAAAATATTCATGTATTTTTGTCATATGCAATGAAGAAACACTACTTGAATGTGGATTTGTCATATTACTAGATTTTTACAGAAGGTCCAGTGCTTCACTTTGCCCTGAACACTAAGATTCCTGCTGCCTTTACTGAATTTTACTTTATGCAAAAATGTTTTTAGACACATTTTTATTTTAAATGTCACTTGATTTGCTAGTTGTGCTTGACAGACTGGTTTGTTTACATGACTTCATTTAGATGGAGGTTGCAGAAACCCAGATTGCTGATCATATTGTTGTTTTAATGTTTGTTTTTCTCACTTGGAGTCGCACCGATTTTCTCGCCGATCTTTAAGAAGCTTGAACTGCCGATTCCAGTTTTGACAGATGGCAATTTGTCAATCGTCTGAAAAGTCGTTAAAAATATACAGGTCTGAAAATCAGCTGATTTTTTTTCGCGGAGGCAAATAAGATCGGTTTCTCATCCGAGTATCGGCCAATTTCTCAAAGATTGAGGAAATATGTGAGGAAAAATGAGTTTATTGGTGCACCCCTAATTTCAACATGTGTAGGACATGGCAACCTCACGCCTAGCCCGTTAAAACTGACAGAAGGAAAAGGAGTCCAACTCCTGGAGGACAGTATTTTAGTTGCATTCACTGCATTTATCTTTTTTTTTTTTTTTCAGAACATATTTATGTTGTTATGAAGGTTTGTGGTTTTTCACGCTTTATTCCAAGTTTCTGAAGTGAGTCAGTGTTGTAATATCTGAAGGGTGGAGCTCAATCAGTGTTAGAGATTTAATGTTGCACAAAAATTAGACATGGGTTGGTTGGAAATTCTCAGACTGATTCAAATGACTCATCTTGTCGCAAACAAAAATTACATACGACAACAAAGCTGTTTTATTCTATCCAAGATGTTGCACTACAATACTAATCAGACTTTGAGCAGAAATTGAGTCGAAAGCAAAATTTTTCTAGCTTCATCCCAGCTGCTCTTCAGTAATAGTGGGAGCAAAAACAAGCTGGTCAGTGTGATTGTCTGCTGACTAGCTTGTGGATCCAAACTGTGTTTTAAAGCAACGTTGGCTTCATAAAGGTGCTCATTAGCGCCACCTGTGGTTCCAGCTCAACTGGGTTCCTTTTTCCTGCCAGCTAACCTAACAGCACAGCAACACGTTGGGGAGGGGGCAACGCTATTCTGTTCCATTTCGCCAAAGAAAACTCTGGTTACAATCACTTAACAAAAAGGACTTCACTGTCACTGGAAGAATGGCTCAATAGGAACATGTTTTACTCGATTTTTCTAATCTGTAACCGGCCCATGCCTAATGCTGAATGAATCAGAGGCTGCCCAACTTGATACGAGAAAAACTAAACCAGCACAGGTACTCTGAAGAGCCATGAATTCTGAAGAGCCATGAATTCTGGACACTTTGTAATCGTTTTCAATACAGCAGTATCTTTTTGTAGTGTTGTGTTTTTTAAAGCAAATAAAGCATTTCCAAAGCTCCCTTGGGTCTGTGTTTTGTGAAAATATTACAGGATTCTTCTAAAGAATGTTGATATCACATCCATATCGAATCCTGCTAGTAAAAGCATTACCAGCTTGTAGAGGCAGTATGGTGTAAACCGTTCTTTATAGGAAAACAAAAATCTTTTTGGTCGAAGTTTCAAAATATATTCATATAAACTTTGATTTGATCTGGCAAGTGCTCCCTAAAATGAAACCTCTTTATTATCACAATCAAAATAAACAGCTTAGTTACTCACCTTTACCAGCAGCAACTCCTGGTCAGAATTCCAGAGATTTCTCAGGCTGTTGTTGGCGGTAAATCAAGAGGAAGTCCTGATTGTTCCTGTAACAAAATAGATTAGATAGATTAGATTTAAAGTAAACATGCTATACATTTCTACTCTTTGCAAACAAGAAGACTCGTAGGAAAATTTCTGTTTTTTTTTCAGCTTAGGCAGTTGGAGTTCTAAGCTTCTCATAGTTTTACTTCGAGTCAATATTGTTACTGTTTTGCCTGAACATTTTAATAATTTGATCATTTCTTGATATAAAAGCAATTCTGTGGAAAAGAAATGTTATCTTTCTTTCTAAATTGAGTTATACATTAATAATACAGTTTCAGGTTGCAGGTTCTGTCCTTCCATCCTTGTGTCCTGCCTCATTTTCTTTCCATTCTTCCTTTGTGACGTCCCGTCTCTTTTCCTTTCTATCCTTAATGAGGTCCAAGCAGCAAAGCGATGTGAAGGCCTATTGTAATCACAGGATTTCTTATTTTTCCGACATATTCAAAGACTCGGCAAACTTCAACCAAAATTGTCCCCCAACTAAAATCTTGGGATTCCAGTGGAACCGCAAGTGGGCCTGGCCAAACTGCTCTACAGCGCCCCCTAATGCCAGATAGGACAAACTGCAGATCGTAGAGATCTCAAATTCGGTATATAGGTAGATCCCTCCCCCCAAATCAGGACAAAAAGCCTCTTGGATGTACAGGGAGGCAGCCATTTTGAGTCAAAGGGCAAATTTTGGCCATTTTTCACTTTTACACACTTTGAACTTTAACAAACTCCTCCTTGGGATTTTGACCAATCGGCTTCATTTTTGGTCAAGATGCAGTTAAGGGGTATTAAAAGTTTCATCTTTCTGTTCTGAGGTGCGATTGAGGGAGGTGACAGCATTGGTCCAGATATGTAAAAGGTGTTTTCACTGTGGTTCCCTGATATTCGTAATTGTAAAGGTTTGGTCATGTGAGTGATCTGCAGCAGTGCCCAACCGTCTAGAGCAGTGACTCCGAGCGGTGTGGGTAGTTGGACTGTTTCGATGGAGGACTTGGACTAGAGCAGAATCAATCAGATTATGTTCACAACCAGAATCAACAACAACTGACAGACTGAGTGAGTCATTTTTGAAACAGAGTGGCAAGAAGAAGAAGTCAAGGAAGTGATTGTTCGTTTCTTTTAAGGTGGCCCGCCAGCCTCCCCAAGTCTACTGGTGGGCCCCGGCTTTTGGCCGGACTGGGCAGACCGCAATGTAATGACCCGGGGAGCCACAGTAAAGACAGAGGTTGGAATATATTGGTTTCTTTCTTTCTTCTGGAGTAAGGTTGCTTCTGCTGATCTGCATGGGTTCAGGTTTGTTCTGGTTCTGAGAAGAGGAAAAAGATTAAATGCTTCAGATGAAGTTGACCATTTCATCATTGGACTCTTATTTATTTCTCTCAAATGGTTGTCCAAGTGATGAATTTGTTCAGAGTTCTGGGCTCATTTAGAGTTGCCAGTTTGTCCTTAATAGCATGAAAGAGTTCAGGTTTTAATGCAGAGGAGTTCCAACCTGAAGCTCTAATTCTGAAGCCAATGGCAAAATCTGCAACTGTTCTTGACCCTGTTTTAAAGTCCAGAGATAACAAGATATAAAAGCATGATATGATTCCTGGCTAAAGGTTTGTTTGAATTCGGCTAGAAAATCTTCAGAAGAGCAGCTGAAATTTAATGGGTTCTTAAATCCCTTAACAAGCCACTCCAGGGCTCTTCCTGATAACAGGGAAATTACATATTCTGTCTTGGAACCATCATGAGAGAAGCTCTGGGGAGAGTGATTAAAGGTCAGGGAGCACCGAAACAGAAAACCTCCACATCGATTTACATCACCTTAGTATGTTTCCGGAGTATGAGGTCGGATGTCAGAAGAGGCAGAGAGAAGCAGGGGAGCGGAAACCTGGACTGGAGCAGGAGCCTGTTGGAAATTTCTTTGTAAGAAATTAGTTAGATGAGCCAAACGTTGATTGGGTCGGTCTTGTTGATCAGAGAGTTCTCAGCAATGTATCGTGGCATTGAATGAGGGAGTTCTGTTCAGTGAGTGTTATGTGTGTTCTGTCGATTAGGTACTAATTGTTTAACCCACATGCAGAACACACTGAGGAGACGGAGAAAAATCAGTTAAATAAAGTTTATTGAAACAATGAGAGAGGTGAATGTGCGTTCTTTGTCTGGGAGTCGGAGAGGCTGGGAAATCAGGAACTCTGAAGACAAGGGAGATGAGAGGTGAGTAACAGATGAATAATGGTAAGATGGAGCTGAATCCGCCAGGGAGGGGTTGAAGACTGAGTGGTCACTGGAGGTGGGGTTCTTGTGGGGTTGCAGGTCCAGGAAGGTATAGTCCAGAAACCAGGAAGTTCAGGGACCAATGGTGGAGGCCGCAGGTTGGTGACTGCATTGGAGGGCAGACAGGTAAGCTGCACAGATTTGGAAGGAATGGAGCGGTAAGTCACCAGTTGTGGAAGTCGAACCAGGAAATCTTTAAAGGAGATCTTGAAGTTGTGTGGAGAAACTCAGGCAGCACAAAGGGTAACATCCTGGGCACCACAGAGAGTACCTACAAGGAAACCATAAGGGTAAGTAACTGAATCCAGGAACTCAGAGGGCTACAGAACACAAACTCAGAGGGGTACAGAGTACCATGAAAGGCAAACACTCAGGCACAGAAGCGACAGCTCCCTTTATCCTCAGGCTGATGAGACTGATGACTTGCAGGTGTGTGTGATCATGACGGGGAACCCGCCCTCCGATGAGCAACAGTCTCCTGGCTCCCTCTGGTTGATAACTAAAAGAGCTAGAGCTAAACTCCACAGAAACCTAAACCCCAGCTCCCAACATTAAGTACTGCATCAGAATGGTCAGTCATCATTAGAGAACACACTTATTGAGTTATAACTTTACTTATTGTCTTATTTCTCCCCTCAGGACTGTGGGTAAAACATGTGTGTTCATCAGCTACACATCCAATGCCTTCCCTGGAGAATACATCCAGGTTGTTGTAACTAGGGGAGTAATAAGTTACCCTACCGCCCCCAGTTACTGGGGGAGTAACTGATTACTGGTAACTCCCCCAGTAATCAGTTACTAAAAACTAACCTATCATAAAATCTAGACTGGATTAAGAAAATTGTATTATGATGGAAAACAATGAAAAATTAAATTATTTGCCACACAGAATCAACATGTTCACATCATGGTGTCTGATCAAACATTGGGCCACATTTGTTGATCTTAGTAATAAATCTCTCACGTTTATATATTCATATATTGTTGATCGGAACTGACAACTAATGAAAATCCCAAACTCACTGTCACCTTTACCAGCAGCAACACCTGGTCAGAATTCCAGAGATTTCTCAGGCTGCTGTTGGCGGTAAATCAAGAGGAAGTCCTGATCGTTCCTGTAACAAAATAGAAACCAGAAACTCCACAACAGTTAATTTAGTCTGTTGTTCACTTCAGACAACACAAGGACTCTGGTTTACTTTACCTCCTGGTCATTTGTCCAGGCTAATTCACGATGAATAACATTAAGTGTGTGGTGGTGGGAGATGGGTAAGTTAGATTTTTATTCTCACTTTATTGAGTATTTCAAAGTGTGAGCTAGACTCAAAGTTAATGTTCTATTTGAAACATTATTAGTGATTAAATTCAGCATGTTTGCATGGATGCAAACCAAAAACATTTCTAGTCTTTGTAAACAAGAAGACTTGAAGGAAAATTCTTGCATGTTCTTCAGCTTGGGCAGTTGAAGTTCTGACCTTCTCATAGTTTTACTTTGAGTCAATATTGTAACTGTTTTGCCTGAATATTTTAATCATATGATAAATTGATTTTAGAATTTGTTTTAAAGTACTTGTGCTGACATACAGAGCATTACACGGCCAGGCTCCTGATTATCTTTGCCAGCTTTTTAACTAAATATTCTGCTGCTCCTGGTCTTCGTTCTGAATGGCTGAATCTTTTGGTTGTTCCACAAACACGGTTAAAAACGTAAGGGGCCCGGGCCTTTCAGTCGGTGGCCCCACGGCTGTGGAACAGCTGGCCCTTGCAGCTTTGCTGACTCTGTGGAGGTTTTAAAAAGCAACTAAAAACATTTTTTTTATTTTCCCAGGCTTTTATCTCGTGATTTTATTGTGTTTCCTCTGTTGGTTTTATGTTTCGTATGACTTTTAGGTTGATTTCTGTTGAACAGCGCTTTGTGATTTTACGTCTGTGAAAAGTGCTTTATAAATAAACTTTACTTACTTACTATTTCTTGATATAAATGAGTAACTCTGTAGAACAGAAATCTGGACAACAGACTGGACTGGAGACGCAGCAGTGACTATGTAACCTATAAACCCTCTAACTGCAGACAGACGAGTCAAGCTGTACAGAGTAGTTACTACTAGTGGAAAAAGGCCAAATCAGAACCTTCCCTCCTTGAGAGGTCAGAGTGGTTATCCTTCTCACTCACCAAGGAGAACAGACTCCTAATGAAAGGCGGAAAAACCAGAGAATTACAGTCATTTTTTTCCTCACCTGAAGAATTAAATATGAGCTGATAAATCTATGTGACCAGTATAACCCATTGGGTATTATTCAGACGAACATGTACAGTACTAGTTCAGAATGGCCGGTCATCATTAGAGGACACTCTTATTGAAATATATCTCTAATTATTGTCTTATTTCTCTCCTCAGGTCTGTGGGTAAAACATGCATGCTCATCAGCTATACATCCAATGCCTTCCCTGGAGAATACATCCCCACAGTGTAAGTCCTACACAGCACCAACCACGACAACTTCTGATCAGATCTGGTCCTATTCAATAGAGAGCTGGGTGAAGTTTAAAAATACAGAGATATAGTATAAGAGAATAAGTGGAACACTATGTCAAAGACAGTTTGCTCTGAACGCTAACGTTTTGCTGTTTTCCTCCAGGTTCGATAGTTATTCTGCCAATGTAATGGTGGACGAGAATCCAGTGGCCCTGTGTCTGTGGGACACGGCAGGACAGGAGGACTATGACAGACTCAGACCTCTGTCCTACCCTCAGACGGTGGGTGTATGTTCAGTACGTCTGCTCACACTAGTTGTTGTGACAAGGAATGCAAGCAAATAATCGATTGTCAAATAGTGGTTTATCAGATTAAAGTTTATGACATTTGATTAACCGATAACGTCAGCAAGACAATCGGTGGTGGGATGGGTGGTGGTCGAGGGCGGGGACCAATCTGAACCTTTGGCTACAGAAGCTAAACAACACGATTACCAAATAAACTCAAGCACCACTTTTCCTAACACTTTCTTTTCTAACACAGTACGTGCTGCTTTGTAGCACATGTTGTCCAAAAAACATGTTAAAGTAAAAAACAAAAAATGTTAAAGAGCCTTAACATGAATACTTGCATTCAATGCAAGTCCAACAGAGTTTTCAATAATTTATATTGAACTGTAAAACGTTTGTGTTAATAGATTTTTATGAATATTTTTTATTTTGCTTCCTTCTCTCTCAGGACGTGTTTCTGCTTTGCTTTTCTCTCGTCGGTCCGCCTTCCTTCGAGAATGTCCGTGCCAGGGTAAGAACAGCCTGCTCTCAGCAACAAGGCCAGCGGTTCACATCTGCTCACCACTACGTAGAAAACAGGGCCGTCGTTGACGCAACCCAACGTCTGCTTAAGAAATAAAGTTAATTTCTGTTTCTATATTTGGTTTTAGACGTAAGAAAAACATGTAAGATACCAAAGGTTGGACGGACATTTTTTTATTCTTTCAGAGCTATTTACAACCTGCTTTCCTTCCGCAGTGGATCAAAGAGCTGCAACACCACTGCCCTACGACCCCGATAGTCCTGGTGGGCACCAAGGTGGACCTGAGGAATGACAGTGAAGCTCTGGAGGAGAAGAAACTGACTCCAATCACCACTGTGCAGGGCTTTGCCATGGCTAAAGAAATCGGTCAGTTTTTGGTCCTCCTGTTTTCTGTTTAAATGTATCTGGGCGCTACAGGAGTACTAACGGGCCAGAAAAAAAAACAAATAGCAAAAATAGAAAAGTCCAATTGTTTTCTTTTGTTTTTTTGAAAAGGAATGAAAAGGAATGTTATTCATTTTTTATCCAAAACTTTCAAAGGATTTTGCACATTTGCTGTATTAAAAGAAAGGTACCTAGTTTTTTTTTTTTTTTTACTGTTTTAGGCTCAGTTGAACAATTTTATTGTCAGTTATAAAAATGGGATTCGGGTCACTTTATTTCAAAACCATTGACATATTTAGCAAAGTTTAATACATGAAATAAAAGCTGATTTGGGTGGAGCAAAGTTGGCATTTCATATAGATGTGTGGGTGTGTGTGTGTGTAGGGGTGCGTGTGTGAGTGTGGTCCTACTTATTAGAAATGTTTGGTTGTAAAAAAAGCTAACAAAGTTTGTGTTGTAATTAATATTTCCCATCATGAGGAAAATTACGTCGGTAATAATTTTACCCCAATTAAAAAACAGATTTATATCATTCTCGAACTGCAAGGGCCACAAGCGGCCCCTGGCCTCACTTTGGACTACATTTTCTGAGGAAAGTTAGATTAGTGGTAATTTTTTAATGCAAATAACAAATTTGTAATTATAGCTTTATTTTTATCAAGAGATCCCATTGAAGGAGAAACTTTTAAAACAAACATTAATCCAAAACAATAAAAGCAAATCATAGAGCGACTCAAACACAGCCATGACATTTGTCCTCATTCTATTTATTTACTATTCTAATCAGTAATAGATTTGAGTGTTTGAGGTTTTAGAACTTTTCTTTTAATATTGGTAAATATTGCCTATTTTTTCTTTCCTCTCTCATCTGTTCTTCCATCACTCTGTGACTTTTAACATTTTAGTCCATGTCAAATATGTCTGTTGTGACACTGTCAAAAAAAGGTTCAGAACACTTGGATAATTGTTATTGCATAATTATTGCACTCCAATGTGGTATGAATATTTGAGAAATATTGTGTAGCCCTAATAATATCAGTGAATTGCTTAAAAATCTCATATTGTGACGCGTTTTTTATTGCTGCAGCACTGTATAAATGTTATACTTTTATTTGATTTGAACTTGTCATCAGAGAACTGGGAACTCAAAAAAACTGAAAGTCCATATCTATTTAGAAAATTTGCATTTATATACAAAAAAATAGATACGATTACAAATTTTTCCTGCGTGTGCTGAAACCAGGTGCAGCGAAGTACCTGGAGTGCTCCGCCCTGACGCAGCGCGGCCTCAAGACTGTGTTTGATGAAGCCATCAGGACGGTCCTGCTGGCCCCCAAAGTCCAGAAAAAACGCAGGTGCCAGATACTCTGATGGAGATCCATGTGGACCAAGAGTCAGAATTCCCACAAAAAAAATCATCGTCTTTACAAACAGAGAAGATGTCAAATTTCATTTGAATGTAAAAAACAATGCCGTCCTTTTCTCCTGCTTATTCCTGTCAAACTGACTAAGGATGTGATTTCTTTTCCATCAAACATGGTGACAAAACCTGCTTCCAGTTTTCTGTTAGGTCGAACCTGAAAGAAAACTGGGCAACAATTCATGAAGATGGGAGATATTGCATCTGATTGTCTGGAGATTGTGTGTGGAGTACCTCAAGGGTCAGTACTGGGACCAGTTTTATTTAATTTGTATATAAACGACATAAGCAAAGTGTCTAATGTATTAAAGTTTGTGTTATTTGCTGACAACACAAATATTCTAGTCTCCGGTAAAAACCTACCTCAGAAATCAGTGAATTAATGAAATAGTTTGACAATAGTAAATTAACACTAAATTTGGAGAAGGCTAAAATCATGTTTGTTTTTTTTAAACAGTTTCAAAATACTCAGATTCAAGTTCAGACAGAGGGTGTAACTCTGGAAAAGGTTTATGTTAATAAGTTTCTTGGTGTAATAATAGATGACAAAATCAGCTGGAAACTTCATATTAAACATTTACAGATTAAACTATGTAGAAACATATCAGTTCCTGGCAAAAACTAGACATATTCTGTATAATAAATCATCTCATATTCTATATAACTCTCTGATTTTGCTATATTTATCATGTTGTTCAGAGGTGTGGGGAATTAATTACAAAATTCATGGTGCAAAATTATTAAATAATTAAATTATTAGTTAAATGAAGAGTTAAAGCAAGGTCAAAATTGAATACAATTTAAAAGGAAATATGAGGAGGTCATTTTTACAAGATATAGAAATATGGGTGAGGGATAGCAACTAATGTGTTTATGTAAATTGAGGCTAATGCGTATGAGTGTGTGGAGGTATGTCTAAATATATATATATATATACAGTACAGACCAAAAGTTTGGACACACCTTTTAATTCAATGAGTTTCCTTTATTTTCATGACTATTGACATTGTAGATTCACACTGAAGGCATCAAAACTATGAATAACACTATGAATAATAAAAGTGTATTAAAGTGCAGCCTGTTGGTTGATGTGTTTTTGTAGATGTAAAATGTTGTGTTGTGCAGTTTTGTACAATCAAAGAACATAAATAAAAACTTCTGCATCTTAAAGTACCTTCTGGAGGTTTAGCGTTGGCTTCCACTTTGTCATAAGGGAACAGTTTTCACCAACCTAACTCTCGTCCTACAGTTTTCATAGGGAGATTGTCACCATGGCTACCGCTTTGCCTTATGTTGACCATCATATGATGGTCAAAAGTCAAAAGACAAAACTGTTATCTTGTCTGAAAACATGAAAACAAGTGTAAAAAAACAAAACAAACAGAAAAATAAATCAGTATAATAATATAAGGTGAGAAATATTTAAACCAATATACAGTAGGTGATAGAAATATTCAGATAATAGACTATTTCATCTTTTTCTTCAGTTGTTTGCACTCAACATAACTTACAGTGGTGTGAAAAACTGTTTGCCCTTTTCCCAGATTTCCTTTTTATCCCTCCCTTAATAAAAGAAACACTTTCATTTAAAAACTGCATTCTGTGTTTGCTGGTGTTGCTTTGTACTAATATTTAAATTAGTTTCATGTTCTGAGACACTGAAGTGGGACAAACATGTAAAAACATAAGAAATCAGGAAGGGAAGAAACACGTTTTTACAGCATCGGAGTGTAAATCTTAGAAGGTTTTATTTGTGTCTGGATCAACAAACATGATTTGATGTTATTCTGAACTTGTACATAACAAATACAGAATAATATCAAAGTTTTGTTATTTTAGGTCTGTTTTATCTTTACAAAGATAAAACAGCCCTGCTGGAGACCCGACTTCATCAAAGCACATTCTTAAAAGGGCTGTATTATGTGTTTTCCAGGCACATAATGCTATTTCATAACACAATTAAGTAAGCATGTAACCTTCAAATGTTATGTCAAACATGACTTAAAAGAATTTTGACTCTATAATTTACCACCTTGAAATTGGGCCTCTGTCTCTTTAAAAGCTCCTGCTCTTTCTGAAACTCCGCCTTCAACAAGTCATCACAACATGGCTCCTCTGTTAACCCTTTAACTACATTTTTTTGCACTAAGAAGCAGCTGGTAGCACGAGCTCAGCACATGTAGCAGTTCCACCGGGTGTTTGCTAATGGCTGCTGGCTAGTCTGAAGGAGCTGAATGGGGGCGTTGTAGGTCACAGCTGCTCTGTGAGGCGGAAGCTCTGAAGTTAGGAAACCACAGCTCAGAGGAGGAGCTTTGTCCTAAAAAGGCAGCGCTAGGTCCACCCAGGCATTTTGCACACCATGGAGATTAAAGGATTTCTCAAATGCTGATGAAAGAATCAAGGCAACACTCCAGGTGTGTTTTTGATGAAGGAATAACATCATGACATGCCGCAAAGCTCCAAAACGTTGAGTTTACACGACACGGCCCCTTTGATGAGCATCACAGTTCAATGCTTGTCAGACATTTTGCTTTGCTCTGCGAACATACAGACATCTGCATGAATGAAATTCTTGCCAAAAGACAAGCCCTGAGCAAGATTCCAGAGATTCACCGGGGTGTTTGTTCCTGGTACAGGAGAGGAAGTCCAATAATTGGCTCTGCCGTCTCTCCTCCTGAAGCAGAGCATGGATGAGTCTCTCCAGAAGCGTTTCCTCCGGTCGCTTCGCCTTTAGGACGACAGACTCCTGCTCATCCACCTTTTGTCCAGGCGGCCTGTTCGCTGCGTCTGATGCAAAACTCCATTAAGTGTGTGGTGGTGGGGGATGGGTAAGTGACTTTCAGTTTTCCCTTCTCACCTGTAAATCATAATGTATTTTAACAACAACAAAAAAAACATAGCCAACAGAAGCCGTTTTAATAATAATAATAATAATAATAATCACAAAGAAGCTCATATTGGTGTAAAATGTAGTATTTTCTCTCCTTATTAGATATTAAAGTGTCATTTCTGAATGTTTTCTGACATAAAAGAGTCAGAGACAGAAAAGGCTAATTAAACTGCAGCGCTCATGAAAACTGTTCCTCCAGTCCAAACCAGTTTATCCTCATGTCGTACAGTCATGGTGGAACAGGTTTTTTCACTCGCTGAACATTAATAGACACCATAACCTGCGGCTCTTTACAAACATACTTTAAATATTTTCTATCAGGTTAGGTTAGTGACATCAGCTGCAGCAACGTTTGCAGCACAGACAACATGTCGCCTCTTTTCCGTGACGACTGTACAGTTTTATTTATAAGAAAAAAAAATTCAACTTCAAAAGAAAGATTTTAAACACCTTCACTTTTCTTACTCTTATTGTTTAGGACTAGCGGCCTTTAATGACGGGACTCAGACAGGAAGCAGGCAGACAAAAGGTCCAGTCGGCTCTGTGCTGCTGCAGCTACTGTCACTGTTCCCTACGGCAAACAATAGTGAAAGTGTACAACAATAATCAGGTTATTTTCATGCTTCTTGTGAGGAAGTATATATTACATTTTTGTAATATATAAACAAAATACATTATATACATATGTATATGTGTATATATATACTGCGATTTAGATAATATCATTTATAAATCGCGATATAAATGGTACCGCCATTTATAAATAAATTGCTGCACCATCAGAGATTTGGTACCGCTGATGGTACCAAATCTCAAAAAACGGAGGAGGGTACATAGAATCTCTGTGGGACACAGAGTCTTGACTTTGGATTGTTTCCCACTCTCACTGTGGGACTTCCAGGCCATTTCCTTTGGCTAACCGTGTAAAACTTTGGACGTAGCAACAATATGTTTCTTTATCACACAGCGCTGGCATAAGACGGAGGCCATGTTTTCCTATCTTGGTCATGATCTTACCTCCTAGGTCATCTGCCGTCTTTCACAGCCCCTCATTGGTGTTTGGTACCAGTTTGTGGATGGTAGAGATTATAACAAATCCTGGTTATAACAGAAAGAAACTCTTGTAGACATTTGAACACTAGGCCAGAAATTATTTTCAGGGCGAATCTAGAAATGTTGGAGTTTTGAAGCCTTCTATTGATTATTCTTGCGCTGTGCTATGCTAGTCTGTCCATTGCATTCCTGTGCAATGCCACTCGAAAATCTGTCTCGCTGCCAGCACAGTCTGGGCTCTCTCCTCTTGACTCAGACCAGTCAGCAAACAGAAGGAGAAGTTGTGAACAATAATATTGGTTTTCTGCGCTGTTTTAAAATTGTCTGGAGTTTTAGCAATCGTTTCTCAACAACCTAAACCCTTTGGACAAAGAGAAGTGCAGTACAAGGTGCTAGTTTTAACTAGGCTAGTGCTACTCTTGTTTGTATCATCTAAATGTATGCTTCATATTGAACAATTCGTCTTCTTGTCTTCTCTCTGCCTCCTCAGGGCTGTGGGTAAAACATGTCTGCTCATCAGCTACACCACCAATGCCTTCCCAGGGGAATACATCCCCACAGTGTAAGTACCACACGGAAAACAAACAGCGCCAACTAGTGACCAGATGTGGTCATATTCAACAGTAACGTAGAGTCTGGATTATTAAAGACAATGTGCAGATTTTAATGTCTTTTTTTATTGTTTTTGCATTGTATGTGGTGAAACGTCACATCCGAGATAAGTTGGTTTCATTTTGAAAACTCTTCCCCTTCAGATTTGATAATTATTCTGCCAGTATGCTACTGGACGGGAAACCAGTGTCCCTGGGTCTGTGGGACACAGCAGGACAGGAGGACTACGACAGACTCAGACCTCTGTCCTACCCTCAAACGGTGGGTTTACATACAGTACAGACCAAAAGTTTGGACACACAGTTGTGTCCAAACTTTTGGTCTGTACTGTATGTCTGCAAGAGAGGACAAACAAGCAAATAAGTTTATTCTTTATTTCGCTTCTTAGGATGTGTTCCTGGTCTGCTTTTCAGTGGTCAGTCCAGCTTCTTATGAAAACGTCCGTACCAAGGTAAGACCCTGCAACGCCAACTGGTTACACCAGAGCTGGTTACGCATTTACTTTTATCTTTGCATTCTTATATGTTATCAGAAATTACCTAAATGAATAAATGAAGTCCTAAAGATATTAGAAATGCATATAACGTGACATTTTGACATATCAAAGGTTTTTTGTGGAATTTGCAAATGCAGTAGATGCCTTTCATATATGTTTTGAACATAGACATCGTAAGCACACTGGTTTTACAAACAACAAAATCTCAACAGTTTAGTTTCTTTCCACTGTGTTTTTTGTTAATGGTATACGTTTATCTAAAACAACTGAAGTGCCAGAAGTATCATTTTTTCTGATTTGAGAAACAATTTCAGAGAATAAAGCTCAGGGAGGTTAGGATTGATCCGCACGTCACTACATATTGACCTTCCAGAGCATTCAGGTCTTTTCCTTAATCAGTAATTGGCCGATACTTACATGTGAAGCCGATATTATCCATCGATCTTTTCTTCCTGAGCAAAGCTCTAAAAATCAGCCACTGTCCTCTTCAGCTCATCTGTCAGAATGGTTTGACTGATCGGCCCACCAGGTCCTGCCTGCATGTTTAACAATAGTCACCGCACTGTCACCAACTCAGCGACTTCATTTCTTTCATTTCAGACCAAAAACTGATCTACCAAAATCAGACTTGGCAGGTCAGTGTTCTTAAGGAGCAGTAATCGGCGATCAGTCAGAAAACAGCAGTCAGTACACCCCACACCTGGTTCTAGTTTACGCTGCATTTCCAGAAGCAGAACTAAACATGGAGAAACAGCATTCAGCTTCTATGCACCACAAATCTGGAATAAACTACCAGAAAACTTCAAAAACAGCCAAAGTTTTCCTTTGAATCAAGGCTCAAAACCCACCAGCTCAGAGTTTATTCGATAAATAATTACCAGAACATTGATTCATTCATATATTTGATGTATATTAGGTGAAAGTACATTTGATTATGGTGTTATGTTTTCATCATGTGAAGCCCTTTGATCTGCCTTGTTGCTGAAATGTTCTATATTAATAAGACATTCCTAAAGAACGAAAGGCAACAGATCCTGCTGCTGTCATGTCAGTTGGTCTGCTAACGTCCCGCCGGCTCTTCCTGCAGTGGAGTGTGGAGCTGAAGCACCACTGTCCCAACACCCCCATGATCCTGGTGGGCACCAAGTCCGACCTGAGGGACGACAAGGACATGCTTGAAAAGCTGAAGGAGAAGGACCTCTGTCCCATCACCTACCCCCAGGGTTTGGCCTTAACCAAGGAAATAGGTCAGTCGTCCAGTCCACACATGCACCAACACATGTTCAGTTTAACATTTAAAATACGAGCTTAGAGTGACGTTTTTTTTTTTAACTGGTTACTTTAAGTTCATAAAAATGTTTGTATCCAGCATTAATATGTAACTGATTTGAAGGCGAACACTGTCAGGCATGTTATATTCATCCAGTGTGACGGTTTGTAGTATAAAACATGCGTACGCAGTTGCCAGGGTGACGGAAAATAATGTGAATGTTGTCAGACATCCTGGACATCACACATGGTTTCATCCTGTGTCTGCTTTCCGTCCCATTTCTTTGGAAGAGGTTAAAATCTTTAAAAGAGTCAGTGAATAAATGACTTTGATTTATTCGTATGCATAAATAACATTTTATTGAACATTTTTTATTTAGGGCCATATAATTTCATTTTAAACAATAAGTGTGTATAGTTTCAGTGTTCACTGCAGTATAATTTATGTACTTATTTCAATTCATTTTGATGATTATTACTCAGAACTATTGAAATGTTTATTATTCCTACCTAGTAAAAATCCAAAACCCAAAATTTAGTGTCTCAGAAAATGCAAATGCAATGTTATGCTAAGGCCTGTACATTCATGAGGAAGATGTCTGACCTAACACCTCTGCTGCACACAGTCATCGGCCTCAGAACAGTTCTGTGTCCAACCGTATTAATAAAATGTTTCAAATGTAGCAGGCAAAAATGGACGAGCAACAGGAATTCCTGCAGAATTAAGAAGGTCGTGAAGCAAATGTAAAAGTTTGAACTGGGCTGGACTCCACCACACACCAGCTGCATTTCCATAAAAAATCTGCACAAATCTTTGTCCATATCCTGTTAATGTTGAAGAAACGATAGTTTCACAGTTGTAGTGTTTCCGTTAAAGAAGAAATGACATTCAAATCACAATAAGCTTGTTGGATTCAAATCGTTACATGAGACATGTTCATAATTCAGCCACCATCTGTCAGCCAATCAGAGGAGACGCCAGCATCTTATTCAGGCGTTGGAGTGACAAGCCTGCTTGGGAGAGGCTCCATATGCAGCGTTTTGGGAAAATGGTAGTTGGCCATTTTACAGAAGAGCTGTGGATTGAACACACTGGAATGACACAACTTGTCCTTGCAGTGTGATGCTGTGGGTTGAGAACGATGGGAAAACAGACAAAAAAACCTCCATCTTGCTACCACTTCCTGTCGTCTTCTTTGTCATCTTTGCCAGTAGCAACATCCGGCTGTTGATCACGTGACTCGTGTGATGGGAAAAAAAGTGTTTCTATTGCAGTTTTGCAAAATACATCTGTTTGTATTCAGCTGAAAAACTACCTCATCCTAGCACCAATGTTTTAGAAATCGGATTGTGTTTCCATTAAGCAAATTTATTTTTGTAATTTCAGTTTGTGCAATTTGATGGTTAATGGAAACTCAGCTGCAGGTTTGTGTTAGAGAGTGATGTGCAAAGACTTTTGTTTTTTTAAGTAACTTCAGCTGAGTTACTGAAGTAGATCAACTCTTTGGTGTTGATATTCAAACTTACTGAGATGCACATGTTATTTGAAAACTTGATTTGACACAGAGGGATAAAGCATTGTGGACGTACAATGAACATGTTTTTCTTGTTGTTGCCTGAAACCAGGTGCGGTGAAGTACCTGGAGTGCTCGGCTCTGACGCAGCGCGGCCTCAAGACCGTGTTTGATGAAGCCGTCAGGGTGGTGATGTGTTCTGTGACCGCTCCCAACCAGAAGGTCAAGAAGAAGTGCGCCGTGATATAGTGAGATCCACAGAGCCGCTGTCACAAGAATACACAGCCAATCAACTAGCACTTCTCAGACAGTCAGTCTCAATACAAAGTCGTCAAATGCAAATATACAAGCAACAACCAATAATGTTCTGAAAACCCAATCGCTACTGTGGCTTTAACTCTAGGTTCCACCCGCTGACCTTTCTCAGAAGACTTGGGAAGGGTCTGCAGGGTTCGTGGGCTATGAGCAAATCTCATAAACAGGTTGGTGTGGAGCATAGGAGACTCCAAATGTGACCTTTCACCTTCACTAACTACCTCCACCCCCAAAGTCCCTTGAATATCCAAGGATACTATTAGCGGTCTCATGAATCTTTAATGTTTTTATGAACTGAAGTGATCTCTTCTCTTAGTAGTGTCTGAATATCTGTCATAATGTCTGAATATGAAGGATTATCTTGTTTTGTTTTCTTATGAATAGTCATTATCCATGTTTGGTTGTAAATTAAAACAGTGATTAATGCTTTAAACTCTGAGGTGAGCCTGTGTTTTCATTGGTTTCATGTTTGAAACCTTCCATGTGACGAAGAGTTTCTCTGTATTCCCCGTCTCTCAATGAGTCAAACGCCTGTGAATAAAATTTTCCTTTTTTTCTTATTGGCCACATGTTTCCTCCGGCTGGTTCTGATTGGCTGATCAATCCCTTGTGACGACCCCTACACCCAGAAGCTCTTGGCTCAGAGCCAACCTAGCAAAAAAAAAAATCGTTTGCTCCGTGTGCTCAGAAAATCTGTTTATGATGAATGTTTTTGTTGGCACTGTACTCTTTGCTAAATTTGTTTTGTTCGTCACACCTGAAAAGCTTGTTTCCTGTTGTTGATTGTGTGACTGGTGTGACGTGAAAAAAGTGTTCCCATTGAGAAAACGTCATCCTAGTGCCAAAAATCTTTACCGAATGAGAGTTTTTTCGACCACATTTATTTTTGATATGCGGTTTGATAGCTGTTGCTACGGACACTATGACGCAAACATGGGAGCGCTGTTCTGTTCAGTTTGCCTATGTCGATGTGCGTCAAATAAACTTAAATTCATTAATATGTCAAATTGTGCAGTTACTCGGCCCATGGAAATGCTAAGGAGCATTTCTTCCCTGTTTGTGTCAGTCAGATACAAATCCAAGGCAGGATTCTGTCCAAACATCCAAAGCATGAGCCAGAGGAACCAGTCCCTCCCTGCTCCACACAAGTTATCCTTAATCCCTGTTTGTCCAGCTGCTGTGCTGGGAATTTCCCAGTAAGCAGCCTAAGAGATGAGCATCAGGACTACAGGTTTTCAAGGCCGTCTGGTTCATTGGCAGGAGATCCAGACCACAGCAAGGTGTTCTTCTTTTTCTAATGTGTTTTCCTGGTGCCAGTGAAATTTGACTAAGGTGGCTTTGAAACTTTAAACTTTTCCTTTTCTCTTCTTTCTTACGTTGAAGAGGGGAGACTTCCAGTCCGCTTTCAAATTTAGGCTACAAAATGCCTAACTTTACTTTAAACTTTACATAAATGTTAACTTAATGTTCATTTTTTTTGCTCATAAAGGTTCCTGTCTTAGCTCTAGCGGTTTTTTGTGGAATTTTTTTTTTTTTTTTGCAGCATTCTTTTTCCCCATGTTTTTTATTGGAATCTTCTGAAAATAAGCCCTTACATAATGTTCACTAGATCCTTTTTGATCACATAATCTGTTAGCTTTCTGTAGTATTTCTCATGTAGTTTTGATGGAAGTGTAATCATATCACTGATGCTGAATAAATCTTAAATCTGAGACTTCCTCTTGTCTAAATTTGTTATAAAGATCATTCAACAGGTCAGTAGTTTTTTTTATGTGTCTGTTTTATCTTATATTTCTTTTCTATCTTTTTAAAAACGTTTACTTTTCTTGAGTTGGAGAAACACACAAAGGATTCCAGTGTGTTTATACTAAATATGTGCAAATGGTAATAAATTGTATTCTGAGAACCAAATTCATCCTGTTTTGTAGGCTTCTGATAGATTATTCGAATAATTAACCACTAAAAACACAATATAGTAAATTCAAAGGCTGGATGCTCTTCACCTCCACATTCCCTGCAGACATCTGACCTCTGACGGTAAATTCTTCTCTCATTCAGCGTCCTTTACAGAAACATGGCCATGGTCAGTTATGAACGTTAAAACGTGTTTTTGGATAGATGTGTTCAGTTTCACCTTTCCCCAGCTTGAATGTGGAATAAATAAATACTTTTCTCAGAACCTGTCAGACAACAGAAGGAGGCGGCGCGGTCTGAAAAAGCAAACGCATCATACTCCCACGTGAAGAGATTTGAGGACAGACGGAAAATGTCGCAAATCTACTCCTCCGGGTTTTCACTCAAACAAACCGCAGTTATCCGTTTTTCCACCAAAAATCACGGAACAGTTTACCATCCCAGGTTTGTCGGACAGACCCAAAGTTACTCCAAGAGCACATTGAGAGACTAAACAGAACAAAGAACAACTTCTCACTTGACTTAGTTCACGGCAACATTGAGAAAAGAGACGGAGCCAAAAACGACACGCTGCTTTACGTAAACACAGCAAAACACACCAGAAGGTACGAAAACAAACACAGTGGCCTTGTCAAAGTCTGGGCTAAAATCTGATTGTCTTGTTTCACAGACGTGAGGGCTCGGTTCTTTTGTCCTGGTGGTGTGCTATCTGCTCAATCTTCATGAATCAAAACAGAATTCCAGACATTCATCAAAGTGTTTCTGCTTCAGGGAGAGGAAGTCTAAAAGCCCTGCTGTAGTTTCTTTGCAGAAGAGTATCTTCTGTTTCTGCTCTTGCAAGAATTTTGTGTGTTCTTGCATCTGTACTGCCTCCTGCGTTAGGGCCTACTGTCATTTTTACTTCTTTTTTTATAGGCAGGAAATGGTTGATTGATTATAAATGTGATGCTTGACTATTAGTTTTCAGCTCTCACTAATTTTGTCGTGTTACGCTAAACATTTCTGCTGCTACTTGCGTTTGGGAGTGGAACCAAAGATTTACATTGTGTTTGTTAGCAGCAAACTTGAACTATTCCAGTGAAAAAGAACTGCAGCATTTCCATTCACTCAGTCGGTGGTCTCGAAGTACTTTTCTATTGATTATTATTATTATTATTATTATTAGCAACTAAGCAACTGTTTTGGGAATTGAATTCAGATTTTAAAATATTTGAAAATCTGGACTGTATCTTTATAATCGAGGTTCTCAGATGCTCTCCGTCCAATCTAACTGAGCTTCAGCTTTGCTTTGCGTTTTTGTTTGTTTTGCAAAGAAGCACAAGAAAAAAAAAAAAAGTTTGACGTTTAAAACTGGTCAAACCTCAACGGATCTGCAGCTCTAGCTACAGAGAGGCGGAATTATACCAAAGGCTGACTTTAGGGCCGAAAACAGATTTACAAATAAACCCAATTATTTAGATTTTGTCAAATTTAGTTAGCAATAAGTGTGCAGATTGATCCAAAGTATTGATAAGGTATCAGATCCATACTAGCACAGTTGGATCGTTACTTTAGTTTCAGATTCCCTCTCAAATATATTTATTTTTTTTCCATTTACAGAACTGTAGTTTGTTGTTTTCTATTATTTCTATATATCGTGTTAATATTGTATTAAAGTATTTTGTATAAACTTTCTCCAATTTCTATCCTAGATTTTAACAAAATAATCCGAAGAGGAAAAAAAAAGACATAAAAACAGCAAAAGGTCAGAAGTTTGATGATTTATCGAATTGAAAAAAATAAAAGTGTCAATATGTGTATCGGCAATACTGGTCCTACTTGGTATCGGATTAATCATATGCGCTGTCACACACTTCTGGTGACCCAGGCATCATTCTCTTTCACCTCAGTAATTTGTGTTGCTCTGTCTCATTAAAACCCAACAGAGTTTGTGTGTGAAACATGACAAGATTATTTTGGTATTAATTTCACAAAATCCTTTATCAATGTTTTTTTGTTTTTTTTCTCATCCGAACTCATTCAGGTAGACTCTAATATTAAAATAAAATCTTTCACCGTTTTCACCATTAGAGCTCCTTCCTCTGTGAATCAGGCAGACATTATTCAGATTTAATTAACCGAACCACGCCTGTTAGATCAGAGCCAACTCATTTTAACCGTCGTAATTTGCGTGGTGTCTCCAAGCAGCATCTTTATTAGTAATGCCAGACGAATGCGCCACCGCCCGCTGGAGACCAGTATGGCAGGCCGTTTTAGCATAAAACCTGCTTGGTCTGTCTGACTTAGACTTTTAAATAAACAAAAATGCTTTTTGATTAAACACAACTACATTTTAATTATCCTGAGAGATCATTTTAGGTAGCTGCATCTACATTCTGTTATCTAAAATTATTTTCAAAATTTTTTAGATATCAAGCATTTTGACAGTTCAACATTTCTTTTGAGATGATGAACGTTTCAGTAATTGCTAATATTTTAAATTGGAGCCTCCATACAACTTAATGGTACATCCTCATTTATGCTAGTCAGAATGCAATGAGAGACGTCTTGATTAAATAATATGTCTTGTCATAAACCAAATTCAAA
Source organism: Xiphophorus hellerii (assembly GCF_003331165.1). Taxonomy (NCBI): domain Eukaryota; kingdom Metazoa; phylum Chordata; class Actinopteri; order Cyprinodontiformes; family Poeciliidae; genus Xiphophorus; species Xiphophorus hellerii. The sequence continues at coordinate 23,568,952 of NC_045681.1, forward strand.
TTTCTGAATTGTAAGTGTGGCGACGCTAATTTTATGTTAAAACGACCTGCCATAAGCATGGATCCAAGAGTTGGAGTTTGTAATTTTTATCTTCCCAAACGTCACGTTGGGTTTCATGAACACTGTTTATTTTAGTCATGGCCGCCGCCGTTCAACCGGGGCTTGTAAGGCTGATGAAGAGCCGGTTACCTTAGAAGACTCTGTGAAATTCCCAGCAGCTACTAGTGTGGTCTTGTTACTAACATTCCTGCTGAGATATAAAGCAGGCGCCTCCTTTAAAAAAGATTAATACAATCTCACGTTTATGGCGTCACATTCCTGCCAAAAAAACAAACAACAAAAAAAAAAACAACCTGCGAGGAGCTTATAAAAAGTCATAATAGCGCATTAATTAATCGAAAAAGTGCATTGCTCTGACGGCGGCCGCATTTCCATTTATTCACCGGCCCATAAACGCAGCACGGCGAGTAAAGAAATGAAAAGTTGTTGGTTTTTTTTCCTTTCATTTTCCGGAACATCTTATTCTTTATCATCCTCTTCCTCTTCTTCTTCCGCTATTAGATCAAAGTCTCGTGGTTGCTGTCATCGGATTTGAGATGAAAATCTGACCAATCAGAACCTATGACCTTGTCAAAGTTCTCGCCGTGCTGCGTTCATGGACCCGCCAACAAATGGAAATGCGGTCGGAATCAGTGTCATGCTCCCTTGATTAATACGCCCTGTTGTGATTGCTTAACAAACTCCTCGGGGGGTTTTTTTGTTTTTTTTACAGGAAATTGACGCCATACCGTTACACAATGCAGACCGTAAAGTGTGTGCTGCTGGGGGACGGGTAAGTCAATATAAAGTTTTCTTCCAAATGAAACTATATTACCTTATATTTTGTCTACATCAGTGGACAGTAAGTAAATGTAAGTGTTTGGGTTCATCCAGAACCACCAGGTGGCTGCAGGTCTAACATGCCAGCAGTTTGTTGTCAGGCTGCCGGTGATGAAACTCAGTACTTTTGAGCAACTGGAGCTGTTTGGTTCCCTTTTTTTTTTTTTTAAGCGCTAAAAACTGTAAATGGCTTTAAAACTTTGTAATCACACACATATTTGCAATCAAATCCATCTAATTTAAATGTGGTAGAAAGCTCCCAGAAATTCGCAGCATCACTGCGGTGGAGGTCCTGCTAAAGATTAGGAAGCCTGTTTACTCTGTCTTGGCACAGGATGAACACAGTTATGAGTACTAAAGAAATATCTTAGGCTGCTAACGTCGTGTACGGCAAGCCTCTGGTCAAAAGTGACACAATTATTAGTAACAAAAAACTTTTATAAAAGTCAGATTTCAGGTGACATTATGTCCCTGTATACAGGGGAATTTGATTTACAGGGACGTTTCAACAATAGCAGTAGGTGTGTTTTAATGTATCGTTTAGGTGCAACAATATCTGAATGTTACAATAATGTATTTGGACCAAAACTTAATAAAAACTCCACACTGGCATGTTGTTCATCATAGCACATATGGAATAACCAAACAGCTCTCAAACAGTTTTACCGTACTGGCATTACTTTGGTTCTCTCAAAATGACGCCATTCTGGTGTCAGTTTCTAAAAAGGTAAACGGAAAGCTCATAAAGCTCATAACTGTGACTCAAACTAAACCAGATGTTTGCCTCAGATAGAAAGTGCTGCAGCTGGAGAACATAAAAACAATCTGAATTTAACTGAAGTGGACAAAAGTAACCCAAGAACAAGTGTGAGTGGCAACATATTTAGAAGGTGGAAAAGTGTTAAAGCTAACTTAGCCATGCTTAAATAAATGGTGGTGGTGTGTGTGTGCGTGCGTGTGTGTTATTTCACCCTGCATCAGTAAACATATTGATTAAAATCAATGATTCTGAGTGATTAACCTGAAAAGGTTTCCCTCATTGATCCTCTCAGGGCTGTGGGTAAATCAGCCATGATCATCACCTACACCGCAGGCTTCCCTAAGGAGTGGACCCCGTCAGTGTAAGTCCCACACAGCAGCACTATAGGAGACCTTTTGGTCGTAGTAACTGTGAAGACAACAGGTGTAATTCTTTTGATAATATGACTGAAGGTTGAACGACAGTCATCCGTTTTGAAAGCGAATGTTTCTACCTGCAGGATGGAGAATTATAAGGTCAGCGTGACGGTGGATGGGAACCAGGTGACCCTGGACCTGTGGGACCACAGCGGATTATCGGACTATGACCGGTTGAGACGCCTGTCCTTCCCACAGACGGTGTGTTTCCACGGAGACCCACAGCAGCTAGCCACTGTTAGCACAAACCCCATTTCATTCAGTCAACTGCTGTGGAACCAGTAGCAGACATTGTGTTTTCTCAAGCGCCATCGTTAATATGATCAATACGCAGCAAATATGTTGGTTCATGTCCCGTTAGTTATGGTTCAAAAGCAGCAGGTGGGTTTTCAGGACTGATTTAAAGGAACTCTGCGCTCTGGTGTTTTTAGTTTTCTGGAAGTTTGAGGTGCATGGAAGCTGAGTTGCATTGTTTGTTTGTTTGTTGTTGTTTTTTGTGAAGGGTGTTAGAGTAAAAGCAGTCAAACGTTAATGTACGGCATGTTTTTCCGATTTTAAGGTGAGAAACGACTGAAATTATTCATCATTCACCTGCAACGTCACAGTTTTACTCTACTTTGTGTTGATCTATCACAATGATCCCCATTCATTTTCATTTTACTTCTATTCACATGTGAAGACAAACTAATTCAGTTCATGAATAAATACAGCCAGTTCAGTCAAACCACACGGAAAGATTCGAAACGTTTTTCCAATTTTGCACCCGTAACTGATTCCTTTGTGCCGGTGGATCACTCGTATTGTTGCTGATATCTGACGTGAATTAACCGTGTAAATATTTGTATGTTGTACATGGAATTTTGACTTTGGTTGTTTTTCTACCTGGTAGGATGTGCTCCTGCTTTGCTTTTCCCTCACCAGTCCATCGTCTTTTGAAAACGTGCGGAGCAAGGTGACTCTACTCATAAAGCCGTCCTTCATACATAACATGTTAAAGACTTTAAACCAGGGCTCTGCACCCTTAACAATCCAGAGAGCCACTTTGACCCGTCTGTCCAGCCAAATAGATCACATTTAGAGCTGCAAATCATAAAATACGTTTTGAAAAAATGACATTTTCCTTCTTTTTTTTCTTTTACAAATATTTACTATAGGGAATTTGTTGTCATTTCCGAAAAAACCCCCAAAAAACACAATTTTATTTCTATTTTTAGAGTTTACAAGCAAAAACTTGCAAACCTCTCGCAAAGAGAGGGTGGGTAGATTTTCTTCTACTGTCTTCTGATATAAGTATGTAAAAAACAAAAACGAGCATGTAGTGTCCAATCTAATGACAGACAAAGTAAAACAGATCAAAACAATATAACTGTTGCTTTTAGTGTTGCTCTATTGTAGCTTTAAAATCTCGGCTTAGTTCTTTTATCATTTTTAGCTGAAGTTTTAAACAGCCGTTGTGGCTCCGGAGCCGCAGGCTGCACACCCCGGGGTCAAACTGAAGAACACAAATAAAAATGTACAGTTTGAAAAAAAAAATTTACAATCAAAAGTTTTACTGTCAGGTTTAGGATTTTACTTTGATATTATAAAGGACTAAACGATGTAGATAAAACTCTAGATGTTTTGGATGCAAATCGTCACACACAAGCCTTCACATTCCTGCTTGTTGTGATAATTCGCCAATAAAAACGCTGCTGCCATGCCGTGAACACTGATCCAGTCTCCATGCTCCCTCCTGCTGCAGTGGACCGACGAGGTCAGACATCACTGCCCGGCGGTGCCGGTCGTCCTGGTGGGCACCATGTCGGACCTCAGAGACGACAAAGACAGGATAGAAAAGCTGAAAAAGGAGCATCTCTCTCCCATCACCTATGATCAGGGCCTGGCCATGGCTGAAGAAATAGGTAGATATCTGTTCTCTGATCTACTGGATGGTTTTAGTTTGATTTCAATGAAACTCTGGAACTGGAAACGAGTCATCTTTTCTGTACTCTTAAAGATTCGGCCTCACTGGTCATGTTTGCATCAACATAATAGGGTTGTCCAGTCGTCGTAATAAGACATATTGCATGTTATTGTTTATGTCCAGAAATGTTGCGCTGGACAAAAAGGCCAGAATCCGTGGCCGTGTGGTTGTGCTCCAACAGTTCCGTTAACAAAATGAAACCTGGAGCTGTAGGCATGTTTCATTTAGTGCAGTGTGACACAGCAGAGGGGAAAATAACGCAGAAAATCCATTGAGCAACAACTCAAAACCACTTGTATTCTTTTTTGTTTCTTTCTCTCTGTGTCAGCTACACTAAGCACAGACTTGTTGCCATAGCAGCTAACAACAACAACGCCACCAGGTTCAACACCGAAAAACCATTTACCACACAAAGAATAGAACATTCAGTCTGTTACAATTTTATGTTTTCAGGCCTGATGTTTATTTTGCGATTATTAATAATTGATCGCTGTGGTAGATTAGCTAATTTACGCATTGATGATCTGACATGGCTGCTGTGTAGGTTTTTTTTAAACTGAACACAGAACATCTACATGTTTAGGTTGCTAAAGTCAAGCTATCATAACTGACCTACTTCCCTTTCCCTCGTTATTTTTTTATTTATTCAAACTTTTTCCTGACCTTGTTATCTAGTTGCTGTAGTGTTGACAGTTAGTAGTGAAGCATTGTGTCCCTTTTTCTTTTATATATCACACGTACATTTAAGACTTAACGTGTTATACTGACAACATGACAGCTAAAATCAACTGTCGTCCAGTGAGCAGATTTTTACCATCCAGCTGAAGGGGGACGCTGATATGACGTCATACTGCAACGTAGAGATTAAAGTCAGAATTCTGAGTTTAAAGTCAGAATTCTTTTCTTTTTTTTCCGGTGGCCCTAATCCTCTTCCGTAGTTTCTTATCTTATTAAAAAGAAAAAATGTTTTCTTGCTCATGTTTTAAATGTACCCTTAAGTACAAAAAGAACAAAATTCCAGACTGCAGATATTTTTGAAACAAAAGAAAAGAATAAAAAATGCACAATAGAAAAAACAAAGCACCATGGACCACAACTGCATTTACTAAAATGTGATTTCTACTGCAACTTTATTGTACTGGATTTACTTTAGGGGTGTCCAGAGTAAAGGTGGCTAAGCTGTTCAGGTCTTCTTTTTTTTTTCTCCAGACCCTTGCATCAGTTTCCTTAAACCTGTTGAATAATACTGAATCGTTCTGCTTGTGTTTACCGTCTTCCTGTTTTCTTCTGAAACCCAGGTGCAGCAACATACCTGGAGTGTTCGGCTCTGACTGAGCTCGGCCTTCAGGCGGTGATCGAGGAAGCCGCCAGGGTGGGCCTGAACGCCAAGCCCGTTAACAAACCGAAGCAAAGCTGCAGCCTGTCATAATGCAGACGACGCCTTTTACGTTTTCGTGATTTTAAAAACAGGGACGCTGTCGCTGAGGCCAGCAGGGTGGATTAATGAGAGACGGCGTTCTGGAATTCCTGAAGTGAAGGAGAGAGAAATTTAAACCACCCGTTCTTTATGTTTCCCACAGATTCTTTCACTCTTTGGTATTCTACAGTCACTTTTTATGAAATGAAAGTATCACAGTGTGAATGTGTGGTAAAGCAATACTAGGCAGACAGCATTAGGGCCACGTTGATCAAAAAAATCTATATCAAATAAAAATAAAATCAAGTCGTAGCATTACGAGAAAAATTTGAATTTTATGACTTTTTCTTGTAATTGCATCACAAGAATAAAATCAAAGTATTGCCACAAATTTGTAATATTACGAGATTAGTCACAATTTTATTTTTTAAAAGTCATAGTATTATGATTGTAAAATCATAAAATGAGAATAAATCTAGAATATTACAGGAATCAAGTCGCAATATTACGACTTTTTTCTCAGAATTTATTCTGGTAATGCTTTAATTTTCTCGTAATATTATGACTTAATGCTTATATGATTTATTCTCATAATATTATGACTTTTGTTCTTTGTAATTTTTTTATTTTTTTTTTACTCTGTCGAAAGTTACAACCAGGTTTCTGGGAAATTTCCCAAACAAACGGTTTCTGTTGATGTGGACGTGTAGACATGTTATTCATTCCAGTTCCACTCAGTTCAATGGTAGAATTAAGGCTCCCTGCCCAGGGCAACCCAACCTGTGGGGCGAAACCAGAACTCAGTGGGGGAAACGAGTCGTCTGCAAATTGAGCCCCAAACTAGTTTTCTATTGCTTGTTTATATGAAGCCTGAGAAGAGGAAGCAGAAAAAAGGCTCTTCTACAGCGTTCAACACAGAAAAAGAAAATGGATTTATTTTTAATGCTTTTTTACACATCTTGATCTTGAGTGATGTCTATACACATGTCTGGCATTGTTTATTATTTTTGTTTTATTTTTATTTTTTTACAAGATTATTTGTTTCCTTTTTGGATTTCAGTTTGTGAAATGACAAAAATGAATGTTGTTGTTTTTTTTAAATGAAATTTAATTAAAAGCAAAAAGTGTGGTTAAAAGACAAACATTTTGTGCTACACTGCATTTTTATTTTGTCAGGGAAAATATTGCTTCGAAATATTTTAAAAGTGCCGACATTTTTGCCAACTGCCAGCTGTGCAGGGTCAAACTCGGACTGTTCCAGAGCCGATGTCAGAGGCTGAAAGTGACCCGCAGGCAGCAGTTTGGTCAGTCTTGGTTCGTACTCCACTAAAACCTCTGACACACTGCCTGCCGTCTGCCTCCGCCTCTCTGACTGTAAAGTTCCAGCTGAAACGTCAGAAATCAAGAACAAATCTCATGGTTTTGTTTCTTTAGATGTCCACTGGTCAAACACCAGCTGAGCAGACACTGCATCTTCCACTCCCATTCCTGTTAGAAGGAAAACAAGAAAACACATTAAGGTTCATCAAAAACGACAACAACGTGATATAATTATATCACCCAAACACACCCAGAGACTTGAAGACGGTTGTCTTCTCCCTTTCAGCAGGCTTGGTTCCGTTGATAACGTCTCCCAGCTCTGCAAACACCTCAGCCTGAGAGACACAATCACACCGACTCTCGTTCTGCTCACCTTCAGTTTTTCCAACTGGCTTAAAAATCAAATCTAAAGATAGACCGACCCCTGAAAGGATGACATCACCAGACTCTGACAGCGCCCCCTCCCTGCTGTCCGCGTACACCACCGCGCTCTTCATCAGCACGTCGTCCAGCTCCCTCCAGTCTGGCCTGCAGGCTCCCACAGCTGCTCCGCAGAGTCAACGCAACCGTTAAAAGGGCAAAGCTACGTGGCTGTGGTTATACTGGTTTTCGTGTCTGACTGGACCTCACCTGCCACGTGTGCTCCTGCTTTGACCCACTGACCGTACAGCACCGGCTCCGTGGATCCGGTCACCGTCACTATGACGTCGGCTCCCCTCGCCGCCTCCTCCGCCGAGCCGCATCCTCTCACACCGCCTCCCGCCGAGCGGACGAACCTCTCCACGTTCTCTTTGGTCCGGCTCCAAACGCGGACCTGAGGAAGAAGGAAGACGAGCGTGTAGAAAGACGCCGGACCGGGGGATTCAGACCGTTACGAACCAAAGAGGCATTTTTAGGTTTCGGTTCGGCTAAATAAAATTCGCTGAGAGCTGCAAATGTTACATAACCTCTTATGGAAAGAAGACATTAAAAAAAACTTAATGAATATCAGCTGTAGGAAATTTGTTGTCACATTTAAAGAACCGCCATTTTGTTTCTGCTTTTAGGTTTTAAAACTAAGAAGGATGTAAAATATTTACAAGAAGTGGATTGACACATTTTCTTCTACGGACGCTTGTAGACACTGATGCAACCAAAAATGGGTTTATTCCAAATAAATAATAAAAAAACTGCTCAAATCTGAATTTCCTACATCTATCTATTTTTATAAACAGGAAGCAGCATGACAATCAAATCAGCCGCATTAAGAGAGTCAAGACATTTACTCCTGAACCTTTAAGATCTTAAAGCTAACAGGGACAAATGTGGGCGACAATTATCAGATGTATGCTAGGTTGTGTAGCAGCCTTTAGACGCTAGCTCCATGCGAACAAGATGGAGACGACAATAAAAATCTTTTTTCTGTCCTACCATCACAAACATAAACAGTTTGCTGAACTTCACTAGTGGAGCGCCTCAAACACTCCAGGTGAGTTTAGCATGAAAAGCAGGATAATGACTCAACACATACGACCCAAACAATTTAAAGAAATGCTTTAAAAAACACACACACACACACACAAGCAAAATGTTTTCCTTTCTTCACCCATCTTATTGTCACCGCTGAACAAGTACCTCTTTAAAAGAAAACATCTCAGTGAAGACGTTAAAGTGACTCAGAGCCTGCGTGCCGGTCCCCAGGATGGCCAGAACTTCTGCTCCCGGTGCCATCAGCAGCTGCACACACACACACACCCACACACACACACCAAACAGGTCAGAGTTACTGCAGAGTCTCACTGCACAGACAGGCTGATGTGTGTTATGAAGTCAACAGCAGAGATGCCTTAGCGGAGATGGCTGAGACGGCAGCGGTCCTCATGGCCGTGATGACCTCCCCATCCATCACCTGCAGACGGGACGTTCCAGCAGTGTTTACATGGTTCAGAGTCACACACACACACGCACACACACACAGTCTTTAAAAAGTACTCACACCTTCAGTTTGGTCACAGATTTTAATGTACAATCAGAAGAAAGTGTTTTGCTCAGATGAGACCAAAGTAGAACTTTTAGTCGTTTAAACAGGAAACTAGCACCGTGCATCATCCTGACACACCGTCCTCACAGTGAGGCACGGTGGTGGCAGCATCATGCCACCATGACGACGCTTTTCTTCAGCAGAGGCAAGAACGCCAGTCAGAGCAGATGGGAAGGTGGATTGAGTTATATAAAGGGAGGAAAACCAATTAGAAGTTCAGAATGACTCGTTGTGAGACAGGTGACCAAATGACCGGACCTCTGTTGAATTAGGTCACTCATTTTGGATGGGCATGGATATTTATGCAAGCATTTATTTTATGTTGCACATTTTTATTTAATTGTCATAATTTCACTTTAACATCAAAAGGGGTTTTTTGTCTGTTTTTTGTCTAAAAAGTTAAATTTAGTTGATTTTGATCAATTTGTAAAATCAGTAAAAAGGACAAAACATCCAAGGGGTTGAGTACTTTTTTTTCAGGTACTGAATACTGGTGACTGCAACAATATATTTGATCCTACAAAGTATTACAGCATGCAGGGTGAACACAAATGCACGCCACACTTTTCAGATTTTTCGGGCCATCTTGAAAGCCAGGGATCATTTCCCTACAGTCATTGTAGATTAAAACAGAGGTACGTTTCTACCAAAAAACTTGGACATTTTGAAATGAATCTCTGAAATTTTCTACAGAAAACTCAAAAATGTCAGTTTGAAAAGGTGAACAATTTCTGCAATAACATTTTGAGCACAATAGACATTTTCTAGAAAAAAAAAACCTCTGAGTTTGAAAACTTCCCTCCTCCCCCCCCCCCCCCAGCCATGCACAACTTTGTTCTGGCTCACCTCATAAAATCCTATTAAAGCTCAGTCAGGTTTGTGACTGTGACGTGACACAATGTGAAACATCTACCAGGTGCTTTAATGATTGCAGGCGTCTTCGACTCACAGCCTTGATGTTCCCACATTCTGGGTCCAGCAGAACCACGGTGGCCCGAACAGCCGGTAAAGTGGATCCTTTCTCTCTCTTGTAGAAACAAACGAACTTTGTGCTCAGCACTCCGTCGTTCTCCATGTATGTGGGCATGAGCCCCATGAAGCTGGAAGGAGACGCAGATTGAGCCGCTGTTCTGGCAGCAGTCTGTTAATGTGTGCCGAACCAGGCCTACCCGCTGTGCTTCTGCAGCGGCACCGCGGTGCGCACAGGCTGGAGCACCTCGGCGCTGTCCCGTCGGGAGAACTTCCCCAAAGCGTCCTCCAGACGGGGGACCAGGTCCCTGTAACGGAGCACACTTTCAACTTCCTGCTCCCAAATGATGACAGGAGGCTCGGCCATGTCTCTGCTCAGCAAAGAGGGCAAAAGTTCAACCCTCCTCACTGTCCTGGAAAACTGAGCTGCGTTCACGCCTCCTGACCTGTCTCTCGGGAAACGGTGCTGCGTTCAATGTACTTGCACTGTCGTAAACAGCAGTTTGCTGTTACTTTGCAAAGCTTTCCTTGGTGAACCTCGGGCAAGAGAGAAAATCTCTAAATACAGAGATTTGGAGTAAAATCCATCTGAGTTAGCATTAACGGAGTGAATGATATTAAGATGATCAGATCCCGACACAGATTGAGGCCTTAAACCGAGATGTTTGGGAGAAATGTTCCACCTAAACCCACTGCAACTTTTAGAGACTGACAGGAGGCAAGGTTTAATGTTTGTTGACGGGCATCCAGAGGAAAGGACTTCACTCATTCATCTGCCCATGAACAGAAAACCTGCCTAAATACAAACAGAAACAATTAGATTTAAAATACAAATTAAAACTCCACCATGTATGAGTTTATGTGTGGAATTTGAGAATATTTTTTACTAAATTATAATGGATAAATTCAAATAGCCTCATCAACTGATTATAAAACTGATCACTAATTTCAAAAACATACACCCAATATCGCATAAACGTTTATTGAACTTTCCCAAAATGATTTGAAGTTTTCTTTTGGGTTATTATCTACATTACTGCCTAAAGGCAAACTTTCACCTTGTTTTTACTTGAATTAATTTTGTTGCATTCATTGTCATAATTGCTTGATTAGGATTCAATAATGCATATTACATATTATTCGGTTTACAAAAACAAAGATTCAAACCGATCTGAACACTGATGGTCACATAGTGTCAGTAAAACAGTGTCAGGATTAGACATGTTTTCAAAAAAATCTATCAAATTAAGCTGTCAAGAAGGTGGTAAAAACGTTAAAGGGCAAAGGCTGTCAGATCACATCAACCTATGTGAAATTTTTATAAAATTCAAAATGAAAGGCTAGTTTTGTGTTTGTGCTCTGGTGGCCAAGTGATGACATTTCACTGTTATGTCTCTGTGCAATGACAACAAAATAATACTAGGTCTAGTAAACACCCAAGAAAAAAAAATCTAAGCAGGGAGGTTCTTTAAATACATTTCCAAATATACTCCGACTTCCATATTTAATGTGAAAGATGATTTGATTTTCACATTACATATTAATTTCAACTTATATCATTAAGAAATGTAAAAAAAATAAAACATTCTGAAAAGCCTCGTTTTGATTGCCCGTCTTCGACACAATGAGGGCCGTTGTAACTCAAATTTTGAGATTCGTCTCAGAAGAAAAAACAAAAAGTTCAAAAAGTTTTACATATTCCAACTTTGAAATTTCCAAGTTTTTTGTAGAAAATTTCTGAGATTAATATAAACATTTTGGGAGTTTTTCAGCAAAAATATATTCCATCTACAATGGCCTTAATACTCTGCCGTACCCACCTGCATGGAAAAGTAATTTTGATTTATAAATGCAACATTTTTAGTTAGGCTGACATTTTAATAAAAAAAAAATTGAAACAAGTTGTAAAAAATAAAATTTTATTAAGATACAGTTGATGGTCCTACAAAATTAAAAACGTGCAATACTCTTAAAACAAAAAAAAGCCAAATGTTTTAAATAATCCAACATAAGGACAAAGTGGATGGACCCATCAACCAGCAGTGCTGCTGTCAGATCACACCAGCAGTCTCTCGATGGCCATCTGAACGGACTGAATCTGAGGCTTGAGCTGGGAGCCCTCCTTTATGGTGACCGAGGTAGCAATGACGGGCCGGGACACGCCGCAGGCCCGGCCCAGCGCCTGCTTGGAGCGCACAAACACGTACGGCACGTTCTTGTCCTCGCACAGCAGCGGCAGGTGGAGGATGATCTCCAGCGGCTCGGCGTCGGCTGCCATGACGATGAACTCGGCGATGCCTCTGTTCAAGGTTTTAGTGGCTGTGGAAGAAGAAATAAAAGAATTTCTTAAAAAAGTTCATAATCACATGAATGTACAGAATCCTACAGGAATAAACAGCGAGACACCCAAAAACAACATGCATGTTAGAGAAATGGTCTCCCTCTCAGCTCCTTCAGACTAGATGGCAGCAATTAGCAAACTCCTGGTGGAACGGTCATCTCATTATGCGACCTACTTCTTAGGTCACTGGTAAAAAAATGTTAAAGGGTTAATAGGAGCCATGTTGTGATGACTTCCTGAAGGCGGAGTTTCAGAAAGAGCAGGAGTTTTTAAAGAGACAGAGGCCCAATTTCAAGGTGTTAAATCAGGAAGTAAAATCTATTTAGTGGTATGTATTGCATTTCTATAACAACTGAAGGTAGAGTTACTTTATTATGCTATAAAATTGCATAGAATGTGTGCCTGAAAAACACAATACTGCCCCTTTTAGCCAACTTCCTATATTCTGAAAATCAATGGATTTGATAAGCGAATAAAATCTTTCCTGACCTGAAAACAAAAAAAACATTGTGCAGGTAAAAAGTCTTAATGAGTGGGGATTAATGTTACATTTTGACTCCACACAACATGCTTTGTGGAACACTTCTCAACATTTTTGAAGCAGACTTATGCTACAATGTTCTCATGTACCGTTTTTAGATGGGGACCATTTCCATTTCTACAGAGTCTAAGGACTATTGAGAGTCAAATTAATCACGTGTTTCAATTAAACGAGCAAAACATCCACTTAAGAACATTTACTAACATTTTAGAAATAAATACATTTTGAGATAAATACCTGATTTGGGGTAATTGTTCATATATAGTAATGTTAGATTTTGTTTCACTCAGTGTATGTCGGCATCATTTCGATGTTTAATGGAAAGATGTTTTGACAACTTTGTTTTACTAACATATCTATTGGCACCGTCGTCGTTTGAAGCTTTATTGATCTGACAGTAGGTTCCATATGAGACGGATCTGGTTGTGCATTTCTCTCACCCTCATTGGCTCCCTTCCTCAGCTGTTTGTAGTTGGACGCTTGCTGCACCAGGTCCAGGATGGTTTTGGTCAGAGTAGCGTCGGCCAGCGGGTAGGCCTTCGGGTTCACTTGTGGTTCAGTCTTAATAAAACACAAACAATAAGTCCAGATAAGACACAAGAGACATGTGTCGAGATGAAATAAAAAAAAAACCTCAGCTTCAACTTAAAATGCGCTCGTTGCCATTACACATGCTTGCTAACAGTTAGCCGGTGAGCTAGCTTGTTAGCCGAACACAGAACTCACCATTGCAATATATTTCCTAGTTTTCCGGCCCTCTCGGCGAAATGCTTCACGGAGGACTCCTTGTTTCTCTCCTAGCTTTGAGAAAGCAGCAAAACCCCAGGATATGTTTCTTTTACCTAATATTTAACAGCGAACCTAACTCTGTAAGCTCTGCTGCATGCAGTCAGTCAGAACGTTCACCACACGTGCGAAAAGTACTACGCATGCGCTCTGACTCGTTAGCTAAACGCTAGCGTTCGTTCTGTCGTCATTAAAGGGCGGAGCTTTTTCTTCTTCTTTTCTATTATGGCGAATCGCAAGCAACTTTCAGGTGCACACCGCGAGTGTGTAGCAATTCTACTTCACATCAATTAAATTATATTTTTAAAAAATTTGTATTAAATAATACGTTCCTTAATCTACTTTATCCACTATGTTTCCTTCAGTTCCTAATATTAATTTAATGACTTCATTCCTGTCCTGTATTTGATACTTTTTCTCAATATCTCCCTTTCAGTCTCATATGTTTTACAACTCCTAAATATATGTTTTACATTTTCTCTCTCTCCACATCCTTCACATGTTTCATTATTTTTCATCCCAACTAGACGTAAAATGTCAGACATGAAATGTCATTTAAATAGGTATATAACCTTATCTTAAACGTGCCTGTGAGGCTAAGAACTGTGGGAAATAACATAGACAATATAAATATTACATATTACTAAGTAGTATAAGTTAATTTCACTGAAGGGTAACAGAAGTAGGGGTGTAAAATATTATAAATAATGTGTTTTTACCTATCATTTTGGAGTGAAAACATTATTTACAGTCATTTCTGTAGAAGTTTTTGCGTTTTGTAGATTTTAAATCAGATGTTTATTTTTTAACATTTCATAGATAGCTTAGCATAAAAACAAACAAATAATATTAGCGCAAATAAACTCACGGCGTCTAAAAACACATTGAAATATCTTGTTTTGGGATTAAATTATAATTAATATTGTTCATTCAGTACTTAATACAGGCAAATCTAACGGGAAATCAGCATCTTAAGCGACATGTGATTCAAACAGACAAAAGTCAAAACGCACAACGCACAACTCTAATGTCAACACTAGAGGGCGCGCGCTCGCCCTCACACTGCGTCTCTGCTTCGGGACTCGGGAACGAAGAACGCGCGGTTCATTCTGGGTAGGGCACTTTGAAGGCGGCCATATTGGTTATTCGTCCTGAGAGAGATGAAGGGGATCCGAGGAATCAGTCAGCTGTCGGTGAGGGCTCACTTCATGGAGCTTATATGTCTGAATACTCGGGGAACACGTTCACCCAATAGAGCTCTCTTGGTTTATTGTTGAATGAGGTAAAAATAAAAACTGTTGGGGTTCTGTCGAGGGAGGCTGTGATGAAGAGCAACCGAGGAATCTGCTAGCTTAAGTCTTTTAACCTGGGAATATTACATAATAAACATACGTACCGTGTACATTTTAGCTTTCATTAATACGTTTAAGTTCACTTCTCTCTTGTAGAACAGAAAATCATTTATTTGGGAGCATAAAGACAGCTAGCTCGTAGCTGCTAGCGTCTTGTATGTTGACTCGTTTCATATGTTGTGTTCGGATTGAGCTGTGAGGAATTTTACTTTTTGCTCAACTTACTACCAGAATGGTTTATATAAATGCCATTTAAAAGGACTTTGGTAACATTTAGTGCAAATCTACCTTCATTGTACTTCAGTTTCCCAAGTCTAAATTTAGTTTACATTTTTAGAACTTTGTGGCTGATTTTCAAACCTTTGGTTTTAGTAAATCTTCTACTGAGTTATTAGCTGACAGCAATATCTTTCTGTAGTCTATATGCATTTATGAGAACAACATTCAATATACACTCCAGACGTTTTGCTGTAAACGGGGATTAGTTCTTTGAAATCAAAATAACTAATCCCCGGCTTGTTCCTGTCACAAGCCAAGTTCAAGTGCGTTGGTATTTTTAAACTGCTGCGTGTTTTGTTCATATATACTAAACTATAGACGAAAACCTAATTTAGGGCCTGCGAAGCATTCTTTTTAAAATTCAGTACATAACTATAACCATTTGCTCAACAGTCCTAGCTGCAGGATCAAGTGAATGTTTTTCATTGTGAGAATGTGCTTCTCTTGCAGGGCTAGCTGTCTAGCTACACCATCATGCACTTTAGTCTGACATGTACTGTATACAGTTAGAGATGCACTAATCACAGATTTTTTTGGGGGGGGATTGACTCATTTTTTTCTCGTCTTGTTGCTGTGATATGTCGATTAATTTGTTTATTTTTATTTATGGTTACCTTTATTTAACCAGGTAAGTTGATTGAGAACAAATTCTCATTTTCAACAGCGACCTGTTCAGAAAACGTTAACACATCATACAGCAGAAAGCAGAATGTCATGCTTTACATAAATTAGAAGGAAATACAAACAAAACAACAAACCAAAAGAAAGACAAAAAGGTAAAAGTGTAAAACTACATATTGATTCCCAATGTTTAACAATAAGTAGTTTGTAATTTCTAATCTAGAAGGGGTTTCTCTGGATTCTTGATCTGATAAAACTAGATGTTGGTTCTCCATGTTTGATTCTATAAGGTAGATGGAACTTTCTAAGTTTGTTCTAGATTTGTAATCTAACAGGAGTTTCTCTAGGTCGATATTAAAAAGTTTAATGCTGAATGTTGATCCAAGGCTGCGTTCAGCCTTAGAACAACCTGCGTCGCATTCGAAAAGAATCCGACCTGTGTTGTTCAGACCGTCATGAAAAGATCAGATCCAGGTCGCATAACGTGAAAAATTCAAATAAAAATCGGAATTGGGTCACTTCAGGCTGCAGTGTGAACGCAGCCCAAGGTTCTGAGTAGTAGGGAACAGCTTCCTTGTAGAAAGCTTCTTCAACTTTTGTGTGATCACCCCTCAGTGAAAATATGGCAATTTGTGTGTTCCACACTTCCACACTGAAGAGTGTTTTTCTTAGACATGGCGTGTTTGGTAATCAGATAAAGATCAGCTTTTTTTAAAGTCTCTGACCGTCTGGCCAACAAAAAAAACTTGTATGGTCACCAGCTGGGTTAGGGTCTTCTCTACAGTAGGAATTCTCTGTGGTTCAATCTTCCGCCACAGAGACAGAAACACATTAGCAGTAATGTCCCGCCTTCCTATGTTCTCTGTTTTTCCAGACGAGGCTTTACGCAGCCCAGGCTGCCTGTAAGGTGGAGGCGACTGGGTTTCAGCCTCAGGATGTTCAGGTTAGTAGGTGTTGACGTGTTTCTCTCCTCCACAGAGACGCTTCTATGCCACGGCCAGAAAGGGCCAGTCCCTTACCGAGCCTCTGGTTGGTCTGAAGCTCTCTCCGGGGGCTGCCCACTCCTTCCAGGACGTTCATGTATGTTGGGACGTCTCGATGCATTCTGTGCTCTTCCTGCTGTGTTCTGCTTTCATTTGAATCTGCGGATTTGTCCACCTAAGCAGGCAGACCATTCTAGTAGCTGGAGCTTACAGGCAGACATGTTGTGTGTCACAGTGCAAACAGCAACCCTGTCTCTCGCCTTGCTCAGGTAAGCAAGCTGCCCAGCGGACTGGTGATCACGTCTCTGGAGAACTACTCCCCAGCCTCCAAAATTGGGGTCTTCATCAAGGCTGGCTGTCGCTATGAAACCCCTGACAACCAAGGTGTCACCCACCTGCTCAGGTTGGCCTCCAACCTGGTATGAAGCTACATTTATTACTAATGTTTTATTACGTTTTTTTTATTTATGCTTTTTCAATTTGTCATAAATCTTAAGACCTAGACTTTTAATTTTAAACCTTATTGGTATAATTATCGAAACTCTTCAATACTGAACATGGTTAAACCGTTTTTTGTCCATATTGTGTAGCTCTAATAGTGTAAATATTAAAGTAGAGCTCAAAAAAATAGAATTTCATGAAGTTGTCCAATGATTTATTACACATAGAGTGAAATAATATGTCAATGCCTTTTTCTTTTGTATTTTTGAAGATTATATAAAGAAAACACACAAATCAGTGTCTCAGAAAATGTCAGTAGAAGGTTGTGTGGAAAGAAAAAGGTGCCAACATGGCTGTATAAATATATCACTTTGGCAGCTGCACATGCATGTATATGTGTGCATACGCCACTTTTATTTGTGTATTTAGTTGTATTTTATGACTTCTTTGTGGTCCTTCAAAATACTGTAATTATTTATAACGGTGAATTTAAATTTTTCTGAAGTGCTTCTTTGTTTTTAAAGACTTTTAAAGAACTTTGTTGGCCAACAAAAAAAGTGGTGCTGCATTAACAGAACTTTTACTGGCATTAACTTATAATATTATTCTTATTTTCTTCTAGACAACCAAAGGAGCATCAGCGTTCAAAATCTGCCGCGGCATTGAGGCGGTGGGAGGCAGCCTGAGGTCAGTGCCTCCCTCCCCTGACAGGAAGACAACATGACCAGAGTCACTCAGCGCTCTTATCTTTGGATGTTTCTCTTGCAGCGTGAGTTCGTCCAGAGAGAATATGATGTACGTAGTGGACTGCTTGAGAGACGACATGTAAGTGTTTCCATCTGGCACGTCCTTCAGAGGCCGGCCATGAAAGCTGCTCACGTTTCCCTGCCTCCACCTTGATTGTTCCGCAGCGACACAGTGATGGAGTTTTTGATCAACGTGACGACGGCTCCCGAGTTCCGTCCCTGGGAGGTGTCTGAGCTCACGCCCCGGGTCAAGCTGGACATAGCACAGGCTGCACAGAACCCCCAGATAGGTGGGCACTGTGGTGTCATTACACTAGAGAGATAATGTCACTGGGTAGAGGAGATGTGGAAATCTGTAAGAGTTCTCAAGTTTCTCCAGACATTAAATCCAGTTTGTGTGTTTCTGCTGTTTCCTTGTCCAGGTGTGGTCGAAGCTCTCCATGCAGCAGCTTATAAGAACGCTCTGTGTAACTCCCTGTACTGTCCAGACCACATGGTTGACCACATCCATTCTGAACACGTGAGTCAGTTCACCCTCTCTCACTGTCCGTTCTGAAACCTTTTCCTCATTCACTTGTTTTCTGTTTCCTCAGCTTCACCAGTTTGTCCAAAACAATTTCACAAGTGCAAGAATGGCTCTTGTAGGACTTGGTAAGATTGTCGTCATTTAACCCAGCGGTGTTGTAAAAGCCTGTTGGCTGCGTTTGTGGACACCTCTGGCAAAAATCATAAAACATAAAACAGGAACATAATCTCACACCGAGAAATGTAGAAAAATCCAAATTCTTTAGGGGGATGAATCCCCCATTAAGAAATATCATCTATCACTTTTGTTTTTCTCTATTCTGTTTATACTGAACTTGATGAGGAGCCATCTTTAGCTTGCCAACACATGGTGAGCAAGACAATAATTTTGAGGAAAAGATTGAGTTTGAGCTTCGGCATGAAACAAAGAAAAAGCATCTCATTCCCTCTAAGTATGATTACTGTGTTTGATTTAACCCTCAAACACAGTGGAAGGAGTAAAAGAAACACATTAACGCACTATTTACTGTTCAGCAAGTCAATGCTCTGTCTGAAATTGAGTGCCAAGGAAGTATTTATGGGGTTCATTTCCTGCCAGAATGTTGCAAACAGATAAAATATGTTTCACAAAGTGTCTCCTCTCACACACAACACACCTTCTGCTCACAAACACACTGCAACAAGTTTCTGCAAAAAGTCATGACACTTGTGACAGCAGGGGGCGCCATCAAGACAACTGAAAGCTGTGGTTAGATGGAAGAGGCTACAAAGTATGTAGTCATATAGCAGGTTTCAGTTGTCTCGACGGCGCCCTCTGCTGTTGAAAGTTGCTGCACATTGTTTTGTATGCAAGGACAGTTTGTGAAATATTTTGTATTTGTAACATTTTGTCAGGAAATGAACTCCTTTAGTGTCACCTGGTTGAAGGTGCTGTGAAGCTGTGATCCCTTTCAAACACCAGGATGTTGGACATCAATATTCGGCAGAATCTACTAGGAAAGTGAAGCTGGGTGGAAAGTGAACCAAGTTCACCAGACATGAAATCGATATTAATGATTTCGAGCTCCTGATGGGGCTACAGATTCATTTCTTTTCAGGATTTTTTTTTCATGCGTCTTTACAGAGGTGCCAGCCTGTAAATGGCGTCTTCACAGCAGCTGTAGGTTTATGGTTTTTCTCCCGTCCAGAGCTGTGACTGTGCTGTCGTCTGGTCTCTGGTCCTCCAGGTGTGGAGCACTCTGTGCTGAAGCAGGTCGGGGAGCAGTTCCTCAACATCCGCGGCGGAGCCGGAGCCACCGGGGCCAAGGCGCAGTACCGCAGTGGTGAGCTCAGCACCACAACAGCATGATGATCCATTTGGACCCCATGGGGGCTGTAGTTGCTGTACAGACCTGTACCTGTGGTCCACAGGAGAGGTCCGTCTGTCCAGCCTGAGCGGTCTGGTCCACTCTGCCGTGGTGAGCCAGTCGGCTGCAGCCGGCACTGGGGAAGCCCTGGCGTTCAGCGTGCTGCAGCACGTCCTGGGAGCCGGTCCGCACATCAAGAGGGGCTCCGGCGGCTCCGGCAAGCTGTTCCAGGGGGTCGCCAAGGCAACCGCTGACCCCTTTGATGTGGGTGGCAGTCACTTTGTCATGCAGTCTTTAAAGAGCTGGGGGATAAGACTTAAAAATAAAACCAAAATGTTGTTTTTCTTCTTCATTTTTTTAAAAATAAAGTACTTACAAATGACCGAAAATCTTTTCAAAAACCTGCTTTTATTTCAGTCATCTCCTTCGAGAGTTGACCTGAATTCAGCCATCTGTAAAACAAGATGGCGGCGCTGGCCAGGTCGGAGCTCAAGGCTGTTTTCCAAATATGAATTCCTCATAAACAGCAAATCTGATCCATCGATTTATCGCCCTGACCTTACATCTCCGATAGTTTCAATGTGTGTGTTTATCTGCTTTTTATTTTCTGTCATTTTTAATTTTTCCATACACAAATCCAAAAGACAAAACTAGTCCAGAAATAGATGTATAATATTTAAATTTCATGTTAATGGTTAGAACACAAAATGTAGACTGAAAAAGTGCATGTAGAAGCACAAGATTCTGATATCCTCCCTTTGTTAAACAGAACATGGATCAACATTATGTTATTAAAGCAGATTTTTCTCTTTTTCTCCCAGGTGAGCGCTTTCAATGCCAGCTACTCTGACTCCGGTCTGTTTGGAGTCTACTCCATCTCCCAGGCTGCAGCGGCTGGTGATGTATGTTTATCCAACAGAACAACATCTCTGAGTATTAGCGCCAGACTAACAAGACAGAATTTAACTACAAGAATAAGGACACAAAAGTTGTAAAACTATTAGGAAAAAAGTCATTTTCAAAGAAAAGAAACGCTTTGATAAAGTTAAGATGGTAAAGCTGCAGTTCTTTCGTCAAGATTCCCTTATTTGTCAAACCAATACCAAAGTCAAGCTTCATTAGATGCTTAACATTTCTCATTTAACGCAGCGGTAAGTCTGCGTTTTCGTGTTGGAATTCATCTAAAATGTGTTCGCCTAATGTTCTAACTTTATTCTTTGAATTAATATCGTTTTTTTTCCCCCCGTTTTGCTGGCACTGATGCTCCGTCCTGCTTTCTAATGCGCTCGCTGTCCTCTGTTGTCCTGCCAGGTGATCAGGGCCGCCCTGGCCCAGGTTAGGGCTGTTGCTGAGGGTGGAGTCACAGCTGCTGACCTGACTCGGGCCAAGTAAGAAACACACACGGACCGCCGATTGAGAAAGGAGCTCAGGTCGTGTTTCGCCAGCGGTTGAGAGAGTACAAAAATAACATACTCAAGGACAAGTACAGTTACTTTGATCCACTTAAATACAAGGAAAGTTATAAGTGTAATATGTTGAAAAGTACCACATTAAAATTTTACTTTAAGTAAAAGTCATTTTTTTTATGAGCAGAAGAAAATTTCAGCCACATTTTACATTAATCCAAACTCGGCACCTGATCCTGTTTTCAACTTTAACTAATACAAATTCTAATCAGGAGGACCAGATAAAACTGATATTATTTACATTTGTTGTTAAAATGGTCACAGTCTTAAACATAAACCAAACTCAGTTTACACTTTATGACGAAGCTGTTGCCATTCTCATATTGTGGTACATGTACTTTAGGGACCAGTTCAAGTTCTCCGAGGTGAATTTGAACTAAACTTGATGTCGTCCAACTGATGGAACACCTTGTGATTTTATTAGTAACCCAGCAGAAGGATCTATGCTGGGTTTTTTTATTCTGTTTATTTTATTTTTACTGTCCCGTCAGACTGTCAGTTCCCGAAACCACCACAAAAAAAAAAGAGAAAACATTGTAGAAAACTTGACCCGATCTCTTAAGACAATGGGAGGGTTAAAGTAAAACATGACTATCGTTTTTTGTCTCTAAACCAGTCAACATTTCGTTTTTCCTCTTCAGGGCTGCGCTGAAAGGTCAGTTCCTGATGTCTCTGGAAGCGTCCGAGGGTCTGCTGGAGGCCATGGGCTCCCAGGCTCTGGCTGATGGATCCTATCACACTCAAGAGGAAATCTCCAAGAACATTGACAACGTCTCCCTGACTGATGTTTCAAATGTAAGATTTTGTGTTTTATTTATTTTTTATCTGTGATGGGTTAAAATGGTTAAACCTTTTGTTTCAGCTGCTGCTTCATCTTCCGGTTTTGGCTTTGAATAATAATAATTGCTTAGAGCAATTCTGAATAATGCTAGTAATTTAGATCAAAATGATCAAAAGTGGTCAGGGCACCACTTGATTATCAAGAAAATAATAGCCAAATAGTTCAGTCTCAGTTAACATTTATAAATATCTGCTACCTACTGATGAGACTCAGGTTTTAAAATAATAGATGAAGACATAAGTCCAGCGCAGGTTTTATGTGAACAGCAAGAAACTACAGATTTCTGGAATTAGCACACACTACTTTAAAATATACAAACTAAACTAGAATTAGTAACGGTAAAAACACTAAAAACATACAAATAGAACCAATAAAATGATCGAATGATGTCATATTTCAGGAAAACATTTGGTCACCATAGTTCCTGTTTTTGCTCTCCTTCTCCCCTCAGGCTGCCAAGAAGTTTGTGACGGGCAAGAAGACGATGGCGTCCTCCGGCAACCTCAAAAAAACTCCCTTTGTGGACGAAGTTTAAAACGACCTACTGTACCTTTCAATTGACAGCAATGTTCAAGTTATTTCTCCACATTTGAATAAAACCATTTTTTTTTTATGCTACAAATCTCAGAGCATTGTTATGGTAACACCACTGACTCTTATCTGTGCTGTGACAGGATGTCGTTTGCGCTCTGCTGCATTTCTGTACCGTCTTTCATCTGTTCACGCGGCAACTGTACAGCTGATGTAAAATAAGGAATAAAATCTATCTGCCTTCTAAATGTATCAGGCGCTCTCTGTCCTTGATGAAAACAACCAAAAAAATGTGGCTGAAATCTTTTGTGCTGATGTTTCGTTACTCGACAGTCCAATAGAAGTGATCCAACATGTTACTCATTTTTAATATGCACCATATAAAGTCTATGAATGTCTTCAAAGGGCCAGTTGTAGTTAAATGTATTAATGAAACTCGTTAATAAACCCCTTAAATATGAATAAAAAGCTGTCTTTGCACTCAATGAGTACTTAGAGTTAAACAACACTGAACATCATTTCACATCGATGTAATTTGGCAGAATATATGAAAACTACAGAAAGGTTATAGCCGCTTGAAAAATGAAAGAATTCTGGCTTTAGTTTCATGAGGTTAAAAGTCAGAATAATGAGAAAATTATTATTTTTTTTTTCGAATTCTGACTTTTTTCCAGAATTCAGAATTTTTTTCTTAGAAATTTGACCCTTTTTTTTTTTCAAGAAAATCTTTGGCCAAGTTTCTAAAGTAAGGCGATCCGCCCCGGTCATTTACAGTAGCAAACTATTGCTGATGTCAACAGTTTAAAAAGCTAGCTTGGCTTTACATGATGCTTCTCAGAACACATCTTCAAATGGAAAACAGAATTGGGCCTGGATTTAAATTGAAGATAAACATATAAACGAAATCAAATTTAATGCTTCACACATTTTTGCATTATTTTTTGAAAGGTACATGTTGCATGGAAGGTCATATGCTTAAGGAACTTTTAGTCAAACTTAAGTAATGGGTCTTTAGGGAAAAAATAAACAAAAATTTCTTTCCTGGCTTCCGTAGTTCTGCTGATGCCCCAAACTCTATCCGAGCCTCCAACCCTGACCTCATGCCAACGGAGAGCGCAGGCCTTCATTTGCATGTTTTGCTGGCAGGGAGATTATATTATTCATGTTCCTACGTCTCTGAAAAACATATGGTGGTGGTGGTGGTGGTGGGGCGGGGGCTTCGTTTCTGAGAAAGATGTTCACAAAGCCGTGAAATTCAGGATGTATGCCAGCAGCAGAAATCTAGTTGGGTCAAAGGTCATTTGGTGCCACTCAGCCCACAACAACAGAGTTCAAGCATCCAAAGTCACCTTTGATCTAAATGCTGTTACTAAAACTCTCTTGTTTTCTGGTATATGCACAGCTGCAAGGGGTTTTTATCCCAACGTTAAATGAAATAAGCTTTGATCGCTGTGCGGTCCAAAACTAACGACGGCGTATCAGGGCCGCTGCAGATAGAAACAAAAACAGGAGTAAATCTCCGCCAAAAAATCTCAGACATTTTGAGAATGTCAGAAATTTTCTAGAAAAACAAGGAAACTTCTGAGTTTGAAAATTCAAAAATTTGCGAGAAAAGTCTCGGAAATTTTCTAGACAAAAAAAAGGGAGACATTTCTTAATTTCAAAAGACTAATACGTTTTGACTTTTGAAAATCAAGAAATTTTGTCAGTTGCTTTTTATTAAAAAACATTTCTGAGATTCGTCTCAAAATTTATTTAGTGTTTTGGCAGAAATTTACTCCTGCCTCCACTTTTTTTTGTACCTACAATGTCCCTAATACACTGTCGTTGGAAACAGAACCTTATAGAACTTTGCAAACGTAAATGGCAAAGAAACCCAGGGTGACTCTGGAGGAGGTACGGAGATTCACAACTAAAGTTGTGAAAACGTCCTGTTAGTCAAATGTCTCTCAAATGATCCATTTTTGAAAATGTAAATTTTCTACGAACAAGCCATTTTATTCGTAACATAGTTTTATTTTCATAGTTTCTATGGGTGAAGTTCACAAAAAAGTTGAATCATCTTTATTAACCGCAGTATGTGTTTACAGCAAAAAAAAAAGTATATGTTTTGATAAAATATAACATTTCGAATTCTGACTTTTTCCCAGAATTCTGAATTTTTACATAGATGTCAGATACCCATGTAGTTTTTTTTTTGTTTGTTTGTTTTTTGCTACATACAAATGTTGTATGCATTGATAACATTTTGGTGTTACTTGTAATAACAAAATTAAAGGAAAATATAACAAACAGTAGAGGAAAAAAGTTGATTTGAGTTGCTTTGGTAGAAACAAAATCCCAATTTGTCATTATATATAACAATTAAGGTAACAAATGAACTGTAAGCAGCACTTAACTATCAACATTAACTAAAGAGAAACAAGCAAGAATAAACCAAGATGAAGGGAGCGCACCGTTACCCTCCTCTTCCTCTCTGCTGCTCAGTGTAGCACAGAGCCGCCGTGACGTGTGACGAAAACAGACAGAGAGCAACGAGAATCCACTCTGTGCTCATATCCAGCCCTTTCTTAAATATATTTTTAAATTAAAAAGAATAACAAGACCTACTGCAGTGTGAGCAGAGCATTGTAAACAAGCAAAGTTAAGAACGTCTCTCACTGAGACTCGAGTTAATCGTTCATTCCTGAATTCACTGGCTCGTTCATAGCAGTGGCATTATTAGGCTGTCAGTTTTGATTTCAAACTTAGAGGTACATTTTATGTAATACTAATTCTAGTTTACTTTAGAATTTATTATATACATATATATGTATGTGTGAGTGTGTATGTGTGTGTGTGTGCGCACTCGCATTTGTTCGTATTACGTTGTGGGGACCATTTTCCTGACACATACTACGCTGTGAGGACTCACTGCTCCTGGTGGGGACCGAAGCCTGGGCCCCACAAAGAGACCAGGCTTTAGGGTCTCGGGCCACAAATTCAGTCTCAGGATTTCCGACTCAAGGGAGCTGAGTACAAGTGGAGGGCACAGTTTTTAGTTTTATCATTTTTAAAAAAACTACTTTGCAATCATGCACTACCAAAAAATCCATTGATGTTTGTGGTAGCAACCCAGCAGTTCATAGAAAGGTTAAAGCATGAACACTGGTACAAATCACTGTACAGTAAAGTGAAGACCATGTTGAAATGTCCGAAAGCAGCAAAAATGTTGACGCATATGGAAATTTTTAAACCATTACATGTGACAAAACTATATAGTAATTCTTTTGCACTTTTTACATAGTGCAAACACTCTGCATGGTTATCCAACTGAAAACAGCAAATAGGACTCATAATATGATGAAAACAGAGGAAAGGCTTGCAGAGGGGACAACTTTACAGATTTAACTTTTTACATATATACCCGAATAAAACACCATGATCAACAACTCCAAAATCAGAAGGGACCTCAGTACACACAATTGTGCCCACAAGGGGGCACAGCTCAATCACTGTCCCTGTGAAATTCTTGCACCACCTGGAAAAAAAAAATAAAAAAATGCGAGTTGTCCACACCGTTGTCGCTTCAGTTTGTGTTTGGGACGTTCAGGGATCGGCGCGGCGGGCAGCGTCAGGCCTTACTGGGCCCTCTCTGCCGTATCCTGGCCATTTGTGCGGCTATGAGCAGCAGAGTTCCGGTGAGCAGCTCCAGGCCGCAGGAGAGCCAGGCCAGGCCCAGAGACCAGCCGAAGGAGGTCTGGATGTAGGCCAGGCCCTCAGGCCCCACCAGGCGCTTCGTCTCTGCTAGCGCTTGGTAGGAGTAGACGATGTAGAGACTCGCACCGCAGAGAGTCAGCAGGCCTGGATGTGGAAGCAAACAGAAAAAAAAGAGGAATATCTTTTTTTTTTTTAGGTTTCCAGACACAAATGTTTATTTTGAGAGAGAGCAGATCATCTACGCAACATATAAACATCTAGTACTTCTCATGAGAAAGCCTGCACCAGGCTGATGCTGCAGGGCCTTTTATCACAGCGACCCATTATGATCCATTAATACTGTCAGATAAAGTGCAGCCATACAATTATTAATTCAGTTGTAAAATATTTATGGAAGTTTTAGCAAGTAAAAGAAAAATCCTTTTTAGAAATATTATTGATAGAGATAAAATGTGATGTGTGGATTTATTGACTTTTAATTGATCTGAGTCTACATGGAAATACATTTATTTATATATTTAATAGATTATGTAATCATTATAAGAGTCTCTAATGCCTCATTCTAAAGTGTTATCTTATCCCAATCTATGCTATCAGTTATGATGCTATAATCTTAGCATGAAGGACAAACTGACTACTATTCCTCTCTTTCTTCTCTAGTTTACATCGTCTGCTGCTATTTACTGTTAACTTTAAGTTTTCTCTCACTTTATTCATTTTTTCCCTCCACAGAAGCTACATCTGCTCTGACTTTCTGGTTAGCTTTAGCCTATGAGTAGACTGAACTGATTTGACTTGAATTGAATTCAGTGGGCGTGGCTAGCACTGCTGTAAGCCGATTGGTCAGATACAGACTGCTGAGCAGGTCAAATCAATTTAAAGAGACAGAGTCAAATTATTCCATAATGTGCCGCATCACAGGACCTGGGAAATATTTATGTACTGAAATGAATTTGAACACGCAATCAAGACTGATTTGTATTTTTTTTTTAATGTAAAAATTATTTTAAATTAGTCTTCAAAAAAGACTAATTTAGAGGTTTTTGCTTATTATTCCATCAACACAATATCCCACATATGTGATTTAACATTTAAAACCGTGGAAGCTCCACATCCTCTAGTCAAGACCTTTTTCAATCAGTTTGTGGACTCTGACATCACCTGGACCTGGCAGTAAGAGCGCTAATCTGAGAGACAAGAATCAAGCTGGCAGAAATCTCATATTGAGAGACAGGAAATGCACTGATGTGTGCGATATTAGCCTCCCTTATCTACATAGAAAGAAGGCAAGACCCTCCGGTTTTCACTGCGTTGCTATTGGAAACCGTTTTAATTTTGACAGCGTGCTCCCGGTTTCAGTGGATGCGAGTGGAGCTACCCAGGGTGGTGACTAATCAAGATTTTATTACAATTACACCCTGAGGCGCAACAAAGAGGGGGTTGTGATGAGGAACCGAGTCTGATGTCTCATTGTTATGCTCTTGGCGGCAATGAGTTGGAGGGAGAGAGAAAAGGATGAAGACGCTGCTGGGAAGCAAACAGGAAGGACAGAAGTTGACTGTCTTCCTCCGCTTCAGAAACAAAAGTTGCTATCGATGTGGGTTCAGGTCGGTCTGTCAGCAAGACGTCGCTTTGTGTTGTTGGGATGTAAACAGTATTTCTCATCAGCTGGCGTCAAACTTATCACATCTCTGCTTATCAGGAGGATTGTTGTCATATAGTTTATGATGTAAGGGAAACTGTTGCCATTGCTGTTAAATGGTTCACCTTTACCTGCCAAACACCAGAGTTATGGCCTGGATTCCAACCTGATAGAATCTTATAAAAAAACCTGACAAAGTGGAAGGAAAAACGGATACATTGGTTTCAATTTTCTTCATCAACACAAATCTAAAAAGTGCGGCATTTATTCGTATTCAGTGATATATGTAAATACTTTCTTGTTTCCAGCACATACTTTCTCATGTGAATCAGACATTACTTCTTGAAGACCAAATGTTTTCCTGTGCGCACCAGACAGTAACTCTGGCACAGCAGATGCTTTCTCCTCCACACCAAGTTATTCTCTATATTTATAGAGAATGGTTACAAAATAAAGAAGAAAAAAAATCCAACTTCCTGTTTGAGTTTGTTGAAATTACTCGGTTAGCTACCAAGAGCATCCGGTGCGCAAGAAAAGGTTGAAAGTTTGAGGGTAGTTTGTGTTTATTCAGTTTAAAACAATATACTTCACATAGCTCTGTTCAATCAATCATCTGAAAATGGAAGAAGTGTCACTTCTACAAACCTACCAGGACGTGGCCGTCCACCTGAAAGGACAACACGAACCAGGAGGGTCGCTATCAGAAAAGCAGCTTTGGATGAGCTGCAGAGATCCTCGGCTCAGGATGGAGAATGGACTCATGGACTCCACAAATCAGGCCTTTATGGAAGAGCCGGAAATAAATCCAATCCAGTTAGGACGAGCTGTGTTGGTAACCCAGCAACCATGAGGATGAACGAACCAGACCTGAGCTGTCTAGCTTACATCCAACACACTCTTTATCACCAAACACTAACACTCCACACCCTTGAGCACACCGTCCTCCATTGTTCTACTTGTAGTCCCAATGAATTTGTAGTCCAAGAACAACAACTTCATGCTCCGTCTTTGTGAAGAACCATGAGATTTTTATCTGTGAAATGTGTCTTATGAACAGAATGTTCGTACTTATTTACTCTCACTCACAGCCACAATGGAACGGTTCAGATCC
Organism: Xiphophorus hellerii; assembly: GCF_003331165.1. Taxonomy (NCBI): domain Eukaryota; kingdom Metazoa; phylum Chordata; class Actinopteri; order Cyprinodontiformes; family Poeciliidae; genus Xiphophorus; species Xiphophorus hellerii. The sequence continues at coordinate 23,597,947 of NC_045681.1, forward strand.
AAGCAGATTCCTGTTGGAATAAAGATGCTGAAGCTGTGACAACAGTCCCATTTGTAATAACAGCACGAAACAAAGCTGGTAACTACACAGCTACACGTATGCTGCAGTCTACACAAACACAAATCTGCTTCCTGGATCGTAAAATGCTCTCCTTGCTTGGTGACTGATGATTGGCACAAAAAAAAAAAAATGAAACCACACCAGCTCCACAAAACCAGGAGTTCAGGGCAAATCATTTGAATCCTGTGATGTTTCGATTTTTCCTCCTCTCCTTTCTGACGGAAACCGTCTCAGACTTTATTTGTAATAATAGCAAACCGTTATGATGGCAGCCAACAAGCTGTAATCATGTCTCTCTGGAGAGGTTAGATGAGTCTGCCGGTCTGATGGTTTGATCGCGCATTGGTTGCTGCAAAATGTGCATTTTTTTAATTCATATTGTTGCACATTAAAAAGAACTTCATTACTTTTTATGACTGTCTTATTGCATGTGTTAAGAAAAATGATTATTTTTTGGTGTTTAATATAGCCAATATACGACATGTGTAACAGTTATATACAATACTCCTATTTGGAACAGGTCTCGTCTGAGATGCGGTAAGCAGACAAAGCAGGGCCCTTTGCCTCCCCCACACCAGAGCAATAAATTTGCATTCCAATGGGAGTGGGGACTACGGAGGTGTCTGTGAAATCTCATCTTAGGACGTTTGGCGCCAGGGATCTTCCGTATCAGGCAGCGATGGGCACGAAGTGGTCCGCCCTCTTACTTAGATAAAAAAAAAAACAGACACCTTTGCCATAATGAGGGGACTGTCCAAGTTTTCTGAGTTCCTACGGAGTTTCTAATAGGTCAAAGAACGGAATGCCTTGACTGCATATATTAAATAGGGAAACGCCTCTTTAGTTAAAATTCCAGGTCAGCACCGGAGAGTCTCTGAGTTTTTTTCATCTTTTTCTCCACGTGGGCGCCTATTGTTGCACATTAAAAAGAACTTCATTACTTTTTATGACTGTCTTATTGCATGACATAGTGCTTCTTGAAGACCAAAAGCCAAGTATGTTGTCTTTATCCTGATCAATTCTGGATGAAGCAGTTAGTTAGTTAGTTAGTTAGTTAGTTAGTTAGTTAGTTAGTTAGTTAGTTAGTTAGTTAGTTAGTTAGTTAGTTAGTTAGTTAGTTAGTTAGTTAGTTAGTTAGTTAGTTAGTTAGTTAGTTAGTGGTTTTAGTCTTTTCATACTTTGGTAAATTTTAGGTTAAGAATTCAAAAAGATCAAAGTATTGTATTATGATTATGCATTGATTGGGTAATGAATACTCGACAGAAAATACAATTTTCAAAAAATATATTCGGTGTTTTCTCCTAACTTTTTCTGATGGAGTGCCGTCATTTGCCGACAGATGATCATGGAAACTTCTTGTGTGGGTGAAAAAAAAAATCTATTTCACATCAATTTGAAAGGCTAACAAACAGATCTATCAAAACTAAAGCGAAGGATATTACATCTATAATTTCACTGTTCCTTAGTTAGTTTTATAAGCGCATGATATAGTTTTCCCCCAGCAACAATACTAATGTTTAACTCAGGAAGAGTTCAGAAGTCAATATTTGGTGGAATAATAAAATGGTTCAGTGCAGTGGTCTCTTCATTTTTGCCAGAGCTGTATGTATCTATTTTGCAGGTTTATGTTTGGTGTGAGGCGGTTAAAGGAGGGGCTTAACCAGGGCGCCATTCAGGAAGGAGCTTCCACCAACCAGGGGTGCCAATAATTGTGGATGGGGCCGTACGTATGGCTGTAAAGCCATGCAGCTGTTGTTGAATTCTGATCTTGTTTTCTCTGATGTTTAAACACAGAGAATGAGTATTTTTTTAAAGGTTATTAGTAAATGCTTGCTTAAAAATAAGGAGCAACCGATTGAAAAAAAAATTGTCTTTCTAAATGTTGGAAGGTCAAGAAGTTCACAAAAAGGTTCTAATCGGATTCAAACCGTCACCCCATCCTGCTCCTCACCATGTGCTGATTATTAAGGGAAGACAACAAAGGGTCTTTGTAGGTAATTGTCTGTATGTCTGTCACAAGGTCATCTTCATGGAGGTCATGAGGTCTTGGCAGGAGAGATCAAGCTAGACGAGGTGTGCCACAAGCTGAGAAGATTGCTTTATGAGTCCAATAGTAATCGGATTACCAGAAATGCCCACGTTAACATAACAGCGTTAAGATGATTATGGGTAAGCTAACTTTACCAACAACCAAAACGTAGGAATGGGTTAGCTATTCCAAAGCGGTGGCTGGTAGAGGCAGGTTGTCTTGTTTCTACAGCAACACCGCCCTGCTGGAAGATTCACATCAGTTCATAAGAACAGACTGAAGTTAGTTTTGCTCGTCATCCTGATTGTGTTTGTTCTGACTGAGGTCGTCATGGTGATCACATAACCCAGGAACTGCAGTGTGTGGAGTATTCTCTTCATCTTGTGAGACGCTGCCTGTGCAAATCAACTCTTTCATAATGCAACAACTTCTGTGGTGCCAAACATTTGACACACATGCATTCCTTCAGCTAGCAGTGAAGAGGTTTCTGTTCCACTGGCTGGGAATAAAGCTCAAAAGATGATCAATCCGCTTTGCCCGCATCACACAATGTTTTACTATAATCAATCCACAGATTTAGTTTTAAAAACTTGTCTGACTTGCTCAAAAAAATTTTCTAACCTTTTCTTCTGCTGAGTACACCTAATTTAACTTCTTTGAATTAAATAAATCTACACAGCCCAACACGTTTGGAAGTTTGCTCTGAAGCCCTGAGCTGCACAGTCTAACATCAGAATGCAAATAAAAGCCACACGACACTGTTAAAATGTTTACTGAATTCATTCGCTGTTAAATACGTTGTGTGAATGCGTTGCAGTGTCTCTCCCCACATTACAGGCACAACTCCACAGATACACTGTGACAAGATCCAGGAGAAGAGTTTGCATCATTTGCTCACAGTGGGAAACTGTCAGGAAACGTAGCCGCCGGTTCTGATAAGAGAACGAAACCTGGGTCAAAAGGCAAGCCAAAGAAGTGGAAGCCTTTACTGAGCAAAGACAAAATCAAGTTTACGAGGGAGGATGGCAATGACAACAAGCTATCCGTTTGCGTCGTCCGGCATACATTCAAACAGAAAAACCCCAATTTTCTATCAACTCTCTGAATCTCACCACCCACGGGAACAAAAAACATTCAGTCACTAAAACCTTGCGGCACCGAGTCGAACAGATCCTCACAAGGATGGAAGTGAAGGACGAGAAACACACTTCAAACATCGAGAAAACACACAACTCACTCTAATGAAGAAGAAAAGGAGAAAGAAAGGTCATCATATGATGGAGATTCTAAGAAACTAAGAAGGATATTTTCCAAGCATGACATAAAACCCAACAGCACTCTCAGAATGATTCATTTCAAGGATAAGACACCCAAACACACAGTCACTGGTGTGACATGCCACTGCAGTGAGGAATGTTCAGACCTCTAGATTGGAGAAACAACAGCAGCCACACAAGCGGACGAAGGACACTCATTTGAAGATATCAACGTGCAAATTTAGGGCAGGGAAGACAGATGGATCGATGGAGGAAAACCAACCAGAACTAAGCCGAGGTGTTGGGGTCAGGTCTCACCTTTCGATCACGTACTCTAGTCTCCACAGGAGGCTTTATATACAGCACTTCACACACTGGGGTGTGTGGTCAGAACAGCTCATATCATTAGAGACACGTTTGGATCATCAAACACTGAGCAGAACAGAGGCGTAGAGCCACGTGTTCAACCGGCCCCACTGCAGTGACCTTAATGACCTCTCAGCCTGTTACGTCCATCCATGCTCCCAACTGAAGAAACCTTTGGGAGCAGCTGGACTTTGTTCCGTTGACTCGACTGCACAGTGATGTGAAGCAGAGCTGCTCTCATGCTTATTGTGATGTTTTATTGCTGCTTTCATGTAACTTGGTTCCTCCCATAAAGGCAACAGGGAGAAATGTGAGGCGAAACTTTACAACCCTACAGCCTTAGTTTGGAGTTATTTAGTCTGTAGTGCAGATTTTCACTGTTTTGCTTGTTAGAATGAGTGAACCATATAAAATACTTTTGTCTTTTACTGTCTATGAAGATTCAGTTCAGTCATTATGTCTAAAAATGTTATCTAAAAGTTAACTTCTTTCACACATCCAATTAAAAAGGTTGAACTTACTGTATGTTATAGAGATTCGTTACACACACAGTGATATCTTCAGATCTTAATTTATGTTCATTTTGATCATTTTGGTTTAGAGCTACTGGAAACCCAAAATATTGCTTCTCATATTCTACAAATATTTCATAAGAGTGATGAGAAAGGATTTTTAACACAAAGCTGTGGGTCCACTGCCATGTAGCGTAAGGTAGATCAACATGGAGGCAGTAAGCCAGAGCTCTGCTGAGGTGCTGAAGAAGTCCAACAGGCTTCAGCTTGTCTGCAGTATTGGCTCTCATCTTCCTCTTGACGTGTTCTCATCGATTCTCAACTTTACTGGATAAAACCCAGTGGATCTACGTCAGAAGAAGACATGGCTCAAAAAATCATCGCTGACTGCTGAAACCTCACACTGCACCTCAAGAAACTTGGATTCAGTTCCTCCCAATTCTTCCTCCAGACCTGTCAGAGACCTTGATTTTAAAATGAAAAAAAAAAATAACTGTCTACACTTTTTCCTTCCACAAAGTTTTCTATTAATATGCTTGAATATGGCACTCAAAATAGCACTCTGTGAAATGTCAGCATCTTTAGGCATGTCCCTTTGTAGCTAACTTAGCTATCAGAAAATGTATGCGTTTTTTTTTTTTTTTTTAAAACCGCATAAATTAGTGTTATTTAATATTCAAATTGTCTGAGAAACCGATTTTCTTGTTTTGTTTTCATTAGATCTGAGCCGTTTAAACATCAAAATGAACAACAGACGTGTGAAACGCGTTCTGCATGATGAGAAGAATCTTATGAAATGCTGTTTATCCTTCGGAATCAAACCACTGTTTGTTGATGTTCCAGCGTGTTGAGCTTCAGCTCTTTAAGTCGGAACTTACTGCTGATGAAGAAGTAACAGGCCGTGCCGGTGAGCAGGACGGGGCTCCGAGCCAGAGCGCTGACCAGTCCGCAGATTCCCCCAAACGACAGGAGAACCAGGCTGAGCGGCAGCATCACCACGACGGTTCTGTGCATGCCTGGAGCGGAAACACACGGATTGAGCTAACACACACACATACACACCGACACACACACACACGCACACCCACACACGCACACACACACCGACACAGAGAGTTTATGAGGAAATAAAGCTGAAGTCTTACCCAGCATGCGCAGTTCGGTCTCAGTGTATTTGGAGGAATCGGCTGCAAATGAATCAATGGAGTCAGGATGTATCTTCCCTCCTAGGTGTAAAGGGGGGGGGGGGGGGGAAACAGCCACACAATTCTTCCCCTGTGATTTAACTAGACCTCCTGGACGGTGAGTTTAAAGGCGCAGCCTACCTTCGTTGATGCGCCACAATCCAGAGTGAGAGCTCATATCCTCAAACTCGGTCGTGTTCATCGTGTTCATCTCTATGATGTACCAGTAATCGGTTCCGAGGGAAGTCGCCAGAAAGGCGAAGCTGAGAACGCCGCAGACCCCGGCAGTGATGACCAGAGCGCCAAAGGTTACCTTCATGGTGGGCGGCTGAAGGCTCGGCTTCGTGCGTAACGCGGAGTCCCCGGCGGTGATCCAAAGCTTCCCACCGTCTCTGCGACGCACGAGAACGTTCAGAAAAACCCTCCAGATATATTTCCGAACGGCTGTAAGAAAATTCTGGCATCAGACCGGAGAGGGTCTCTGACGGCAGAGTTCCTCTCAGCTTCTGTCTGGGAGGGACTTGACTTGATTCACTCAGAGAGCGCGTTTACGCAAAGGCAGAGGAGAGGAGAGGAGAGGAGAGGAGAGGAGAGGAGAGGAGAGGAGAGGAGAGGAGAGGAGAGGAGAGGAGGCAATGGCCTCGTTTCTAGTTTTGTTCTGTGAATGAAAGGAAACAAAGTTCTGAATCGGACCAAGAACAGGCGCTTTAGTAAGCTGGAACTGTCGGTCGGCGACCAGCGGCCTGATGAGACCGGCTTAGGTAGAAAACATCAAGCTCAAAGAGTGAACTCTGGAAATATTATAAAAGTGAAACAGTGTCCTGGAGATGTATACCATTAAACATCGGCTACATTTTATTTGGATGCTGCTGTTCATTAGTGGCTCTTGATATGGGCTGTATGGGCAGTTGCCCAGGGCGGCATTAGAAAGGGCCAAGCACCCAAGAAGTAGGGAAAAAAAATCTTGTTTGTTTGTTGTACCTTGAACAAGTTTGCAATACTTGCTGATGAATACTGTGAGGGTAGGCAACTGTTTCTGCTAAAAACAAAAATTGTGAAGTGGAAGAAAATAATGTGTTATTGTGAGAGAAGCTGTTTGCAACAGGTAAGGTGGGCAAATGAGAAAACAAAATTTACATGACTTATGTTGAAGTTCTATATTGAGTGAACTTTATAGAGCTCAGGAACAAATATAAAAAAATAAAAGTATTAAGTGGCTGGAAAACAAATTTTTATGTTGCAGTCCATAAAGTATTCGCACCGCTTTGTGTTTCTCCACATTTTTTTCATATTACACCCTTTTTCTAAATTGCATTACATTAATCTCTTTCCTGAAAATTCTAGAAAACCAAGAAATCACATTTTGAATACAATTTACAATCTGGCTGTATTGTAACAAAATGTGAAAACAGCAAAGCACTGCACTGAGCTCTATTCAGGATTTATATATATCATTTATTACATGGTACTGAAACCATTTCATGGCAACCAAGAAAAGACATGAAAAGTATTAGTGAAACCATGTAAATAATCAAAGTTTAATGTAAAGCCACATAGTGCTACGAACCAGCACATGGTACAAACAACACCAAGAGCAAGAAACATGAACACAACAACACAGAAGCTAAAAACAGAAAATCATCAGAGTAATTTTCATCTCTTCATCCTGGATCACTCCTCTCCCATGGCCGTCTTAATGATTTCTGCTCGCGTCAGCCTGGCTGCTTCCTCAAACTTGGCAATGGCCTCGTTTCCAGTTTTGTTCTGTGAATGAAAGGAAACAAAGTTCTGAATCGGACCAAGAACAGCAGTCTGGAATCGAGAATCGCGGCATGCCATGTAGAAGAACGTACAGCTATGAATTTGTGCCTCTCCTTCTGGAGTTTGAAGAATTCTTCCACGGTCAGCTCCTCTACTTTTTTCTTCAGGGTGATAAAGTGGCAGGATGAAGAATGGGATCTGTGTTCCTTCCTGATAAAACAAAGCAACCTTAATAATCATGACAAATATTTACAAATTCATACAATCTGTATGCTATTAAATACAAAAAGTCTTCTTCTGGATGGCAAAAAGAAAAGGAAAAGGCAAAGCAATCCAAACTGAACAGAAGTCCAATTTAAGTCCCATTTCTGTAAAGCACTTTGTATTGCTTTGTTGCTGAAAATGTGTTACATAAATAAAATTACCTTTACCTTTAAGATTAAGATGGGCTGCACCGATTTCTGGTCCATCTACAATATTTTAAAAGCCTGATCTGCCTATTCCAATTTTTTTTTTGTCTAAAAAATCACTAAGTTGGTAAAAGAGAAGTTGACTGTTAACCAACCATGTTGAGTCTCTCAGAGCAACGTAGGACAGTGGCTGTTTTTCAGAGCTTTGTAATAGTAATCCTAACTTGGAAAAAAACTAAAACCAAATACCACATATTTCAAAATTCTAAGGCAGAATAAAACAACAGTCAAACAGACATTGTTTTTGTAGTAGGGTAAAAAAGAAAAATAACCAAGCTGGTTTATTTGTTCAGATTGTTTGTAAAGGTGTATTTGGCTCTATCTAGTTCCATTTGCTAACAGTTTGTTAATGTACAGCCAAACAAAGGAAGAATGTACACTGTATACTAACAGACTAGGAAAAGAATTACAGTATATTTGTAGGCATGGTAACCACACACGTGTGGCCCAGTTAAGTGCAGTTCTTACTCTGGGTCGTCCTCTGGCTCCCAGCCTTCCAGCTCCTTGAGGCAGAAGAAACACATGGCCGTGTCTGGGCTGTTCTCTGACGGCGTGTGAATGAAACCAGCTCTGGCCATCTACACCAACACATGAGCACACAGAGAGCACTGAGACAACACATGTCCACAAAGCTTTTCATTTCAATATTCCACACACATCCAGGCTCAAATTTTCTAAAATGAGAAAGATTTTATCTTTCCCACTTAGTGATATAAACAAACACTTTTACCTGGATATCAGAGGCTTTTCTGGCATAAAAAAATATATATACTTTTACCAAAACAAAAAAAATTCACATTTCTGCGTGTATTTGCTAGTGCAGCTAGTACCTCAACAGTTCCAAAGCTATCACTGAAAAAGATTTGTTTTTAGGAATCTGTGCTCCTACATTTGGGACCCACTACTCTGTAGCAAAGAGTTAGTGGAAACCAATAATACTAAGAGGTAAAGATTAGAATGGGATTCTGTCTAAAGAACTGTGATAGCAAACAAAAGCTGTATCTGTGTAGTTATGGGGAAGATTTAGTGATATACAAACTGGTAGAAGTGAATACTTTTTCTAAAGAAGCCATATTGGATTGGGGTTAGTGAAAAGATTAGATCCTCCCTTTAGGACTTCCCTTAGGAAATTCCTGTTTACTTTTTATGAATTGGAAACTTAAAATGTTTTACTTAGTATTAACAAAAAAGCACAACATTTTTATTGTATCTATGACAAAAGACAGCGCATGCCGATATCCCAACGTCTATTTGAAGTGCTGCTTTAAAATGCCTTTCAGCTGTCTGTAAAATATACTATTTAGTGAGCTGTTGTTACTTAAAATCTTTGAAAACCAGCCACCTAAAACAACAATAGTATGTAACCTCCAGGTAGAACGACCCACAGAACAAACAAAAGGTTTCGACTTCCAGCTTCATATAAAGTTATTTTGGGTCACTATGGGAGTTTGCGGTACTTCACTGTTTCATACTCACGTTCTCAGGAGTGCACGCGCAGTCTTCGTCAAACGGCCACCCATGAAAGGTTTTAAGTCTGTTCTCAAAAAAATATAACTTGAAATCCTTTTGGTCCAACAGGTCCATTATGTGTTTCACAAGCTTAGCTCAAACTTCTACCTGCTAACAACTGCTAAGCTAGAGGGCGTTTTCAAATTTCGGCGGATGTTCACTTCGGCTGTTTTGATTGGGCCTTGCCTGCCTTCTTCTTCGTAGGTGGTTAAACAGCTCGACACGTTGACCGGACGCCACCTAGTGTCATACAGAGCTCTGGCGTTGCAGGAACGTAAGTGAGGTCATTTTTCTAAATGTCAATATTGTTTGTTTTTAATTGTATTTATTGTTTCTCTGCTAAATGGAAATACTTTAAACCTACTCGCTCTAGAGCCTCTAACCTCTGTAAAACAAGAGGTTTTACAGATCCTCGATCTTTTTTTCATACCATTTCCGTCTAATGGTCATGGGTAATGTAGTTCAAGACTGTCATTGGTTAAAATAATGAGGCGCGGGACTTCTGACGCCTTCCTCTTGTCAACAGCTGGTCACAAAGTTAACTTGCAGCTCTTGACCACTAACCCTGCTGATAAACTAGGTATGTAGGAAACGTGTCACCCTGATGAAACTTTGTAGTCATGATGGAAGGACGGTGTGCTGCTGAGCCTTGGGCTGAGTTCGGCCTTTTAGGAAAATCTGGAACACCGCTGGTCAAGTGTGGAACTGGGTCGGATGTTTTCATCTGTACTGGTGGTGAGGAGGTTTATGTCTTCACTGCGCAGGAGAAAACACTCAGGGTAAGCAGGTTTATTATTTGAAGTCATTAATTCACAGATGCAAGCTGGAAAGTTTATGTTTCTGTAATTCAGTTCCTATCTCCTTCGTATACTATATAGGATCATGTCACACAAACTGTTGAAATTAGAATTTGATCATTTTGATGCTAATGAAAATCCACGATTAAGTTTCTTAGAAAATTCTAATATTACATAAGACCAATAAAAATACATTTTAAAAACAGAAATGTCAACCACTGAAAAGTATGTCAGCTTTTCATCAACACAGCACAGTGACCAGCCTGCTTCTTTAGCTAGCCTTCTGTGGGGGTTGTGCCTTGTCAGCTTTTCCCATAATGTATTAAAAGTGTGTTTTTATTGGTCTGACTTAATATTGTAATGTTGTGTTTTCATTACAGCTGATGAAAACACAACTCCTTCCTGTTACTTCCTGTTTGATTGTTGTGTTGCAGGCGGTTCTTCAGATGCCTGCTGCTGTGAGGGATCTGGCTGTCAGCCATGATGAGCAGCTCCTGTTTGTGGCATGCAGGAGTGGAGTTTACTGTGTCAAAGTCCAGCTGCTGGTACCCAGGTACAAATCACTTCCTGTCACTCAGTAGCATAAACTATGTTCACTCAGCAGGCAAACGCAACCCACATCTGCTTTTTTTTTTTGCTGATCTTTGACCTGTACCAATCTGAACGACCTAATTCCGTTCTTTTCACCCACAAAAAAATCTAATTTGAACCACATGAGAAACTATTTTGGATATGTATCTGATAGTTTTCAAAGCGTCTGCAGTCTGAACCATAATGGTCATTTTATCCAGCTTTTATGTCATTGATGTCAGACAAGTGTCATAATTAGTTAATTAGTGTCATAATTAGTTCTGTTCACACAGAAGTCTAATTTTCAGAAGAAAAAAAATTGGAATTGGCCAAAATTGGATATCGGGTCAATCAGGGCTTCCCCCAAAAAATCTGCTAAGGCCTGTGGTAGGGTTGCTAGGGAGTCCACCAGTAGGAGGTAAAGCCTGATAGCCCGCCAGGCTTATAATACACTGGGGGAATCCTCTGGCATTTTGAGGATGGGTTATCGGCTAGAAAACTGCTGTCGGTGCGCCTCTAATGTCTGTAAATCTGATTTGACCTTTTATCTGTTTGGGGGTCAAAGTTCCTCCCATGATGCAGGTTCTGGTCCCACTGAGTTGAAGATCTCTACCGAGTGTCTCGTTGCCGTCGCAGACAGAGTGTCGTCCCTCCTGGTCGTTGGTTCCGTGCTCCTGACACTTTGCCGGACTGACTCGTCCTGGTCACTGACTCTGTATCAAACCCAGCGGGCGTCTCAGTCCGACCCCTGCGACCTGCTCACCTCCTTCTCTCTGCCGCTGGTCTCGCCTTCCGTTCAAGGTGACACAGAATCCAGATGTGTGCTGGTGTGTGTGTATCCCGGCGACGTGTCGCCCACCTCCTCCCGTCTTCGTCCGTCTTGTTCCCACTTCCCTCTCCAGCCTCTCCTCTTCAGGCTTCTGTTTGGGGCGGAAGCGGCGCTCTCCAAATCGCCGGTTGTGCTCTGCGGCCTGCCAGACGGACGCTTGTCCTTCCTCCCTCTGCGCATCCCGGGATCCAGGCTCCGGATCCTCCACAGCCTCGAGCAGCCGGTCGTGTTTATCGGAGCATCTGCTGTCATGGAAACCAATGCAGGTTGCGCGGGGTGTTTGATAGCTCTGGGCAAACAAGGCAGAGCCGTTCTGATCGGGGCTGGTGGGGCCGGGTCAGAGGGAGGTGGCGGCGCCAGGTTTACCCTGGGCTGCGTCCCAGGTCCCGTGGAGTGCGCCTGTATGGATCAGAGCCGTGTTTACTACAGCACCGGCTCAGACCTGCTAACGGTGGATCTGTGGGACAGTTCTTCTGGGACAGCAGGAAGACAGGGGGGCGAGGAGGACGAGGGGTCCCGGTCCAACCCCGCTGCTCTCCTCACACCCGTCAGTTTAAACGTGAGCGGCGTCACGGCTTTGCATCAGCCTACATGCAGCTCTGCAGGTGAATGGATGACGCCTCGCATTCAAAAATATTCACACCCCCTGAATGTTTTGTCACATTTCCATGCAGGATTTAATGTGTTTCACACAGAGCAGGCCCAAAGCACATCCTCACCCTCCTAAAATGTCCCAAGTCTTTTTTAGTTTGCTACTCCTGTAAAGTCAACAGCCATAATAACATCAGTACGATGTAAGCTAATTGGAAATGATGCTAATGATAGTAGGTATGTTGGTTAGGAAAGATAAAGAATCTGGTGTTGACATGTTGCAAAGGGGGCCCCCTTAGGGCCCCTAAAAGGCTTGGGCCGGCCCAAACTGGTCAAAAAGTATATATATTTTGTATTTAAAATTTTAAAAAACTTTTTTGTATGTTCTGTTTTAGCTTTACCTAGTTCAAATTCTGTAAAAAAAAAAAATCTCCCATTAAGCACCTTTTGCTATCCAATTATTAATAAAAATAATAATCAGCAGATCAGCCCTACACTGTACTGATGTTCAGTCCAGCAGAAAGGTCTGAACTTTTCACGTGTTGATGTTAGAAGTATTTTGTAGCTGCAAATCCTTCACTACAATTTATGAAACGTTCACTAAATGAATGCTGTTATTGGATTTTAAGAAATAAAATGTTTATTTTCTTATTTTAAAAAAGAAATCGAATTAGTTGTTTCTTTGTATTTTTAATGTCGCATAAAATAAGTTTAAATCTTCACAATAAGTCAACTTTTTTATCTGATTAACTAATAAATTGTCAAAATAATCCTTAGTTGCTGTCCTATCTCATCAGCTATAACCAGTTGCCATCATGTTGGCTTTGCCTGATGAAGTTGCAGTATAATATGCCTCAACTATCAACAGCAACTAGGCAATGGTAAATGTACGGCAGACTGTGTGTAGTTGATAAAAACTAGATCAGGAAAAGGCCTTTTTCAGCATTTGATCTAAATTTGAACATTTTAAAAGTGGTGTTAAAACCTTGACATGTGATTGTGAACTTAGTACCTTGTCTCATTTAGTCTCGTCTTGTGAATTTCAGGTAAAGTTACATCTATAGCTCATATGTTCTCCATCTAACCTTGGCTGAGCTTTAGTTTATTCTTTGCATTGAAGAATTAGAAAGAATTTCACTTTCTAAACCTGCAAAACTGGTAGATTTTAATTTAGAATAACTTGGAGAATCATACCCTTCCTCTTTTCAATCATTCACTACCTTCTGTTATAATAATAAAGTGACTGTCTGGTCCGGAAGCCTTTATCTTAAGTTCTTTAGAGTCTTTAATCATATTTAAGCTTTGAACCGTTCTGTGTGACGTCCTGAAGGTTGTGGGTTGGTAAAGTGTGTGACCTCTGCCCCCAGGTGAAGTTCAGCTGCTCAGCCTGTCAGTCAGAGGGCGGCTGCAGTCCATCCGTCTCCCTGTTAGGACACAGGAGGACGGTTTGTCCAAGCGTCCCTCCTCCCAGGTTGGACGCAGCGTCGGGGACATCCTGTCTGCCATTGGGGACGTTTGTGAAAGGTACACCAACCGAAGGACGTCCGTTTGTTTTAGATTCATGAGCAAAACCAGAGATGAGTTCAACCAGCTGCGTTTCCATTTACCGTAAAACTGCGCAAATTGAAATTAGGAAAATAAATTTGCTTAATGGAAACACGTTTGGAAAAAAACTCACGTTTGTTTGATAAAAAGTTTTTGTGCTATATTGAGGTGGTTTTTCAACCGTAGCAAAGAAGATGTATTTCTTAAGACTGCAGTGGAAACGTTTATTTCGCATCACAGGAGCCATTTGATCAAAAGCTGCATGTTGATCACGTACTACTGACGAAAACAACAAAGAAGACGACAGGAAGTAGTAAGAGGATCATGGTTTGTTTGTAGGGGTTTTGTTGTTTTGTTTTTTTGTTTTTGGACGATGTGCAGCTGGCTTATTCCTCTCACAACATCACAGTTCATAAAAAGTTGTGTGTAATTCCAACATGTTGAATTCACAGCTCTAATGTAAAATGGCCGACTATAATTCCGTCGCATACGTAGCCGCTCCCAAGTAGGAAGGGGCTTGTCACTTCAACAGCTGAACAAGACGCCGACATCTCCTCTGATTGGCTGATAGATAATGAGCGCTAGCACCATGCCTGAATTATGAATATATCTCATGTAACTGTTTGCACCCATCACTGCCATAATTTTTATTGTCTTCTCGCGTGAACAATCTGATTCACGTGTGATTTTAATTTCATTTCTTATTTAATTGCGAAATTGTGTTTTTTAGCAAAATATAGACAAAGATTTGCTCACATTTGTAATGGAAACGTAGCTACTGGGTGAAAATGAAACCCTTTCCAAGTTTGTTAACTAAATATCCCTCTAATGATATTTAAATTGTATCTTCAGGGTCTTTTACTTTGTGTCCCAACTTTCCCGAACCTAAAGTGCTTTCAATCTGTTTTCCTTCAGAGCATCAGTGCTGAAAACCATCATCAGATCCAAGAATCAGATCCTGAAGGAGCTGAATCAGGTGATGAACATCAGCTTCCTGCTGTCGAACCGTTCAGAGTTTGACTCGAAGCCAGTCAGGTGTCGTGGTTTGGTACGGTGGAGCAGCCTGCTTCAGAGAGACTCCCTGAACCTGACATGTATCCTGGAGAACTTGAGTCCTTTCGTCCTGGAGCGAGGCTGGACGCTGAGCGTCGCTGTCCGTCCTCTGTCCTGTCCTCTAGAAGCAGGAGGGGACGCCTCGTCTGTGAACTACTCCTTCCCGTTCGGCGGTCTCGGCCCGGGGGAGTCGGTGGAGGTGTCTCTGCCAGTCACGGCGGAGGGCGACGCCTCCTTCCCCGTTACCATGACCTGTTCTCTCCTGTTCTCCCTCTGGAGGTTCCTGGGACAGGAGGAGGCGGCGGCCCCTCTGGACTCGCAGAGGGCCTGTTTCAGTTTGCCGTTAAACACCCTGACGGTGGACTGGCTGCACGCCCTGCGGCTCGGCGACCCGCCGGCCCCAGCCCGGTCCAGCAGCAACCCGGCAGACCTCATCCAGGGTTTTATAAGTTCACGGCAGCTCCGGTGCAGAGGAGGAGGCCAGGCGTCCAGACCGGAGGAGTATTCTGCTAGAGTCCGCGTGTCGTCAGAGTTACTGAGGGACACGCTGGGGTTGACCCCTGGAGGCCCCCGTGTCTCTTTGCTTGAGTGGCTGTTGTCTGAAGGCTGTGGTGGAGTGAAGGCGGAGCGCAAAGGAATGAAGACTGACGGGGGCAGTTCAGTGATCTGTGGCAGTGCGCCAAATAACGCCGCAGTCAAACTGACTGCTGAAGAGGTGAACCCTCTACCGGAGAGACCCGGTTACTCCGACAGGCGTTTCCTGGTTTAACCTGAGCCTCCGTCTTCTGGTCTGCAGGTAAACATAGAGGAGAAGACGGAACCCCTGGTCACCATGGAGGTTCAGGTGAAGAGCTCATCAGTTGCGGCCGTGTGCGGCCTGCACCACGCCGTGCTGCATCGCATTCAGGTACACACCCTACGCTCTTAAACGTACCAGCAACTTCAGAGGAGCTTACAGGTTATTCTCAAAGTGTTACTCAAAATCTGCCAGTCAGAATTTTCTAGAACTTGTAAAAGACGACCTTAAGCTTAGCTGTTGTCTCCTCCCTTTAACCTGGTAGGAGACGACAGGAAGCAAGATGAAAGCGTTCCAGCTCGTGTTTCACTCAACCGAAGTCAACAAACAGTCTTGCCCAAATGTGTTGAGATGGACTGAAATCTTGTTTTTCATAAACTTTATTTGTGGAAGAATCGCCTGTTCTCACTTTTTCTCATGGAGGATTCAGAGATTAACTAATCGATCGGCTCCAATATCCGTAATTCTGTGTGATTGTTTGTTTTTATGTCTTTGGATTCCCATCAGCCTTTGCTCTGACGGTGGCTAATCTTAATTCACAGTTAAACTTGCTCCCCAGTGTGAGTTATCAAAAAGGTGAAACTTATCCTCCAGGGAAAATGTTTTTAATATTCTTTTACAGATAAAAATCTAAAAAGTGTGGAGTTCATTTTTATTCCCCACTGAGGTATTAGATACTTTGTGTTCCACATGAGGTTGTATGTGAACAGCGAGATTTAAGTCTTTCCACAGATATATTTTTATATATATAAATGTAATCTGTTTATCAATCATTGCTATAAAATATAAGTTAAAATAATTTATTGAAGATGGAGCTATCGAATATAGAAATTTATTGTCCCACAGGGAGGAAATTCAGAATAAATTAATTTGAAATGATCATCTTTCTGATTGGCTGCCAGTCAGATTCATCAAGCTGCTCCTCAGGCTAGAAATGAAAAAGTTTCTGACGAGAAAACCCACAAGAGCTATGAAGATTAAATCCAATTTAATGTGATTAGTGTAAAATATTACACATTTTCTTACCACAAGAGGGGATTGGTGGATAAGATATGCAACATCAGATTAATAAAGTCATCATGTAATACCTGATGAAAACATTTTCAACCACAGAACTCATTGCCAACTAAAATCAGAGGGTCTGAGGCAGCATGTATGCTACGTGAACGTAGTAATTATGAAACAATGAATAAAATACTTTTTTTAGGTGACATATTAACATAGACAGAAACAACTGAAAAACAAAACAAATTACTATTTTTTTCCTAAATAAAGTACAAAAAATTATAAGAGAAGATTTACTTTCATCATTATATTTCTAGAGCATAGCAAAGTCTCCACACAAAAAAAAAAAAATCAAGTAAACTTCAGAGTTTCTTTACATATTTCGTAGCACTGTCTGTGGATTGCAGAGGGGGTCAACAGCTAAAGGTTCATGTGTTTGGGGGGCCATGGCATGGACAAGTTTAGGAACCTCCGATTGAACCTATTTGCTGTCCTGCATTGTCAGATTTTGACCTTGTTTGGAACAAACGGCTCTGTTCTCTCACACAGACTCTGCTGCAGAAGGTCGGTTCCTCCAGAACAGTTCCCATTGCAGATCTGAGGCTCGCGCTACAGCAAGCTGAGGTAACATCAGGCTTTATTCTCAATCCGGTGTAGAACAACAGAGACGTGTATGACTCTTAAACCTAAGATGTCCAGAAAGCGACCAATGGCGTGGCTCCTCTCTCTCTCTCTCTCTCTCTCCTGTGCCGTCAGGTGGAGCGAGGTCAGGTCTGGGAGGCCAGCAGTGTGGGCGTGTCCTCTGGGCAGATGCAGACGCTCCTCCTGCGTGTTTACCAGCAGCTCAGAGACGGCCCTCTGCTCATGCTCTGACACCCACTCAGCCGACCTTCGACCCCTCGCTGCCTTCTCCAACCTGAGGATGAGGATGATGATGAAGCTGCCTAATTATCTTCTTGTGTTGCAGAGGATTCGGGCCCTGGCTGTAAAGTTGGGATCACAAAGTATTCCTACCCTTTGAACTGCTTTGACTTTTAGAACCACAGAGTCAATATATTTTATTGGATTTTAGGTGTCATATCGACGCAAAGTGAAGCATAATCTGGAAGAAAAATGAGAAGCTGATTCCTGTTTTTACTATTATTATTATTATTATTGAGAAAAGACTGAAAAGTGTGGTGTGCCTTTGTATTTTTCTACCAGCTTTTTACACCTAGAGATGGAAACTTTTCTCCTTTTTTTTTTTGCTAAAAAGTCAGATTTTAGCAAAAAAATAAATCTATTAAATCAATTGGCAAATTGATTTAAGTCTGGTCTTTGACTAGGCCATTCCAACACCTGAATATGCTTTGATCGTTCCGTCTCTGGGTGAATGTCTGGTCGGTCTATTGGAAGGTGAACCTCCACCAAAGTCTCATCTCCTCTGCAGCCTTCTGCAGGTTTTCCTCAGCCACTGATTTCATTTAGGGGTATCAGAGTAAAGGAAGCTGAATCTGAATGCCACAGAGGATTTGGTCAAAATAAGACATAAAAGGCCAATGCTTATTTTTCCTCCCTCTTCACAGTTACAGTATGTCATACTTTCTGTTGGGGTTTCATATAAACTAAAGTTTAAGTTAAAAAAACTGTAAAAAGCACTGAGTGGTTTTGTAAAGCAATCTAGATTAAATACATTTTCCTCCACTTTCATGGTTTTTAGCATGGCTCACTTACAGTCTTTTAGTTTGAATTGTTTTTGTTACGTTTTAAAAGTCAGCTGAGTTTTGTGGGACTCTGTGAGCAAACACTCTTCCTGAGTTGTATATTGTGAAGAGAGAGAAAGGAATAAATCCTGTCTAATTTACGTGTGGTTGGTTGATCCGTAGTCTCTTGGAACTGGAGGAAGTGGGCAGATGAGATGATTCTTTCTCTGAAGGAAGGTTTGGTTCTGAATGCTGACGGGTCCACACCATAAATGTTGAGAGCAGAAACATGTAATTTCCAGGTTAACTGAGCAGCAAAAGGAGAACATGAATAGAACCGGGTTACCTGTTGGAAGTGAAACCCTCTGTGTCGCAGTGAGGTTTAGTTGTGTAAATGAAGGTTGTATTATTTTTGACTTTCTCACTAGCTGCGCTTTTATTGGCCAATTGGTAATTGTGCAATTTGACATTTCGAACATAAGTTAGCTTGATGGAAACACGGCGGTTTCAAAAACCTTCTTGTTGTTTGATTAGAAAGTTTTGGGGACAGGGTGAGGTTGGGTTTTCTTTTGGCCGCATTCAATTGGTTTATTTCGCCAAACTGCAATGGAAACACTTTTTATCGCGTCACACACGTCACATGATGCACAATTACTACTAGCGCAAATCACGAAGAAGACGACAGGAAGTTGTCGGAGGATAATCACGTCTTATTTGAATTGTGTTTCATATTTAATGGAAACGACAAAATTGTGTGTGTGGGGGGGGGGGGATAATATTAGTGGAATATTGACAAAGTTTTGAGAGCATTTGTAAAGAAAACGTGGCTAGTGATGCATTTTAAACTCTACAATTATAAATTTGTCCTGGACTTTCTCTAATCGGATCAGAATCTGGGTGGTATGATAAAGGATGAAAATTCTTTAACTTCACCGTGAAATAAAAGCCTATAAACACATGTGGAATCGACAGTGGAGATTATTAATATGACCCAAACCTCAGCCTTATTAAAAATGGATGAACTGGATGTAAAAGCTGGTTCTTTGCGAGGAAGCAAAGCGATTTTAAATGTGAACTACCATTTCCACTAAGTACAGTGATAAAATATTCAAAGTTCTCCCGGAAGCTTGCTGTGGGATACAATAAGTGGGCTTTCTCAGCAACAATTTTTTGAAACTTTGAAATTACAGAAGCTTTTCCTTTCATAGATTCTTGTTCTGAAAAAACATTGGAGTTTGTAATGATCACACCAGGCTGAAATACATTACTTAATCCCTAAATTAGTTTGAGATTTATTTTGTACCCATGATAAACTTCTTCGTCTGTCAGTGCCCGATTTTAATAGCATTAAGTGAAGGCAAAGAAGAGAAAATTTCCACTTATGACTGAATGCCTTTAATTTCTACAGTTTCAGACATGAATTTCTGCTTGCATCAATTGTCTACTGGAAAACAATCTAAAAGAAAAACACCAAACTAATGTTTACTCAGACTAATTTTGAGGCTACAGATCTTGAAAATACTTCTGTTGGCTTATCATACTGCACGGTCTCTTCTCCAGCTCTTCTCCAGCTGAACATCTGTCCCCTTCTTCAGCACCAGGAAACGTTAGAGACTTCTCTCCTCAGTGAATCTCCAAGCCTGGCAGAACAGTTGGGTCTGGTATTAGTTTGCTCTAGAACTCCCACAGAGCCGAGCTGCTGAGGCTCAGTCCGTCTCCCTTCAGCGTGCCTCCCTGGTCTCCGCGTAGGTATTTTCCGTTTTTTCCTCTGATGGCGAGGCGGCCGCGCTCCAGGAGCTCCAGGGTGAAATCCTCCGGAGCCTCGCCGTCTGCACACACCAGCCCGCCGCTGTTCACGTACCAGAACCGCCCGTCCACACCTGCAACGGCACAAAGGAACCAGTGAGGGGCATACCGGTGACCTGCTGTGTGGGAGCTTAAAGGGCCAGTACTGTGTGTTTTCCGGGTATAGGGTGCCATTTTGTAGCACCGTCAAGTAACAATGTCACCTTCAGTTGTTATTAAAATGCTATGTATGACTTAAAAGAATTTTTACTTTGTAATTGAACTTGTTGAAATTGGAGCCCCGGGCAGCCCATGATTTGAGACTTAAAAATCACAAATCATGTTGTGATTTTTAAGTCATCACAACATGACTTAAAATAATTTTTACTTTGTAATTTAACACCTTGAACTTAAACCTCTGTCTCTTTAAAAACTCCTGCTCTTTCTGAAACTTCGCCTTCAGAAGGTCATCACAACAGGGCTCCTCTACTAACTCTTTAACAACGTTTCACCAGCGCTGTACTGAGAAGTAGCTCTTATAATGAGCTCGGCTGATGCAGTTCAACCAGATGTTTGCTCATTTCTTCCGGCTAGTCTGAAGGAGCTGAGTGGGGGAGATTTGCAACATTCAGTTTTTAAGCTACACTTAATCTGGAACAAACGTCCAGAAAACTGCAAAAACAGCCGAAACACTGAGTTCCTTTAAATCCAGGCTGAAACCACAACCTGTTTAGAGACACTTCTGATTAGTAATAAATGTGCAAAATGTTTATGGCTTGTTTCGTAATTGATGACTGTAAGATGTCTTTACGATGTGAAGCACTTTGTCGGCCTGTTGGAATGTGCTGAATATGCTGTGGTATTAAACTGAACTTGACCTTTAATGTGATAGGCTCCGCTGCTGTACTGCAGGGTGAAGATGTCGTAGACTGATCTGCTGGCGTCCAGCGTGTTGGAGTTCCTGTGGTGGCAGATGAAGCCG
Source organism: Xiphophorus hellerii (assembly GCF_003331165.1). NCBI lineage: Eukaryota > Metazoa > Chordata > Actinopteri > Cyprinodontiformes > Poeciliidae > Xiphophorus > Xiphophorus hellerii. The sequence goes on from NC_045681.1 coordinate 23,618,729, forward strand.
TTGTCCCCTCTCAGGATCAGCATGGGCCGGTTGATCAGTTTCAGAGTGAGCTGCTCGTCCTCACCTGGAGGGAAAAAAAACAAAACAAGTCGGCTCAACGAGGATTAGAGGAGAGAGGAGATCCGGCAGGAAAGAGAGGAAAAGTCACCTATGGTGTCACTGACTGCCAGTAACTGGCCATTCTTCTTGGTGCAGATGTATTTGCCATTGCTTGCTTTTATCGCCACCTTGTGGCTGAGCCATTCCACTGAAAACATGGTGTTTGGAGATCTGTGGGCAAAAAAATCCCTCTAATTGTTTCTCATAGTAAAAAAAAGTTATATACAACATATTAGGGTCACTATAGATGGGAAAAAAGGAGGTTGCTAGAAAAACGTTTTTTATTTATTTTTTTACATTTCTGAGCTCCACAAGTTGTTTTCTAGAAAATGTTTGCGATTAATCTCAAAATATCGGTGTTTTGTTTTTTTTTCTCGCAAATGTTCAACTTTTCAAGCTCACAATATTTTCCCCTCAAAATTTCTGAGTTGTTCGGCAGAAATTGATTTAGGATTATATGCCGAGTTTATATGACTAATGCTTTCATGATGAGTGAAACCATCAGTCACTGCATTTCCTCACCTTAAGGTAAAAATAATTCCCCAACATAAGAAATAATTCATTGCTCAGAAACTATGTTTTAGTGTTTCCCGCCCACTCACATCTAGTAATGGTGTAAAATAAAACCTATGCCTCCATTTGAACGCCTCCCGCGGCCGTTCACTCACACTGCTGTGGCGGTGCTCTGGACGCCGCCGTGAGCCACCAGGGCCCAGTAGAAACCTTGGCTGGTGCGGAAGGTGCACATCTTGGTCTCCCTGTCGATCTCCATCTGAAACGTCTCCGTGTCAGTTTCATCGTCTTGATTAGCGGCGAGGCTTACTCCTGGGAGGGCCACAGGAAAGACGCATGTCGCCGTTAACTCGACGACAAAATGGGGGGGGGAAGCTGCAGGTATAAACTATTTATTAGTGGTTCGTATTAGATTAACCCAGAGACAGATAGTGCAGTACAACTTCTGTTTTTGAATATGTTCTTTGAATGTAAAAAGGAGAGAAATGCCTTATTGTCGTCAGGTATTACCATTAGTAGTTAGCAACATAACAATTAGCATAAAGAAGCTATTTTATAACTTAAAACCTAGACCTACTCATCTCAGATGCTCTACTTTCAAAAATCGAACTCACAGTTAAATGAAGAGTGACTCTGGCCCTTCTCATTGTCTAAAACCCAAACCCAACTTTGTATTTAAAGCTTTATCTTTCTTTGGAATGGGCTTGGGGATTTTAACGCCCCAGAAAACCTGTTGTGGATGTTGTTGAACTTTACAAGGGTCAAAATTGAAACATGCAAGCTCATATATAAACATACACTCCAAATTTGTTCACTTTCAAGCAGCTACTGTATGTGCTGCTTGAAAGTGAAGCTAGCTTAGCTCTGGTTGGACAGAAACAACCAAACAGGGGTTCATGCTCTCTGAGGTTATCCAAAGTTGCAACTGGGAGCAAAGGTTATAGAAATGAACAAAAGGTGTTCAGGGAAAGAATTATGAGAAAATAATAACTTTACAGAAAAAAAAACACACACAACGACTCCAGCTTTAGGTTTTGGACTGAAACTCAGGTTTGAAACAGAACCTTAGAGGGTTGGTACTTTCAGTTTTCAGTTTATGACGAAAGTAAAGAGTGGTTACTTCTGAGACAATATTAAAAACATGGAAAGTAAATACAATAAAAGAGTCAGTGCAGGAAAAATAAGCCTGATTTGATGCAGGTTTCTTGTTAGCACGTAGCAGCAATTACAAACAGCAGTCCCTCCGTCGTTTGCACCTGATGAAAAGTCACACCTTTGAAATATTTTCAGCAAATCTCTTGGAAAGCAATTATTTTTTGCCTTTCCGTTGCTTATGCATCGAAGATAAACACAGATGTTTCCGACAAACAAGCGCTGACACCCTTCCATCCACGGTGTGACATCCTGGAGAGGGAGAAAACATGACGCTTTACGATCAAACCTGCTCTTCCACCAGCTACTACCGGTTACTCTTAAACATTTCAAACTGTGTTTCACATGTTTTCTGATTTAGCCGTAAAGACAACCAACATCTCAAACAGGTTGTTGCTTCGGTTGGGATAAACTCTTGCCGCACCACCAGATTGCAGAGGGCCAAATCCTTAATTAGATGCATCTCAAAATATCCCCCAAACATTTTCTTAATCCCTTAACAACGCTAATCTCCGTGCCTCTTATCTCTTCCTGTTCTTGTTAGCCGTACCTGTTCCCTCTCCCTTCCCCCTCGTCTCCCTCCATACCCCTAACACCCTAAAGCCCCGTCCCGAGCCATTACCCCGCCCGGAGCTCCGGCTGTCTGCTTTCTTCACAGCGGGGCTCAGATATAATCAGCTTTAGAGCAATTCCCGCTTCTTCCTTTTAAAAAAAAAAGGAATAAAGACATAAACAGGAAATGAGCGGAGGATTGTATGGGCCAAACATAGCAGATAATTAGCAACCAATCCTAAACCATAAGGCAATAAAACTACAGCTGGTCAAACATTAGGGAAATGATGTCACACATAAAAATAATTAAAAATAAATAAGTAAATAATTTGCAGTCAGTTGCTTTTGCTTACCTTCAAAAGAATTTGAAGTTAGGCAAAGTTTAAATTCTTTATTTCTAGAACAGTTTAAAGAAGCCGGAGCTCCACCACAGCAGTGGTCAGCTCAGCCCCCAGGATTAGGAAACAATACAAGATTAAATAAAAACCGAGTCACAAAATATCATGAAATCATGAAAACACAATGATACGGTACTGAAGATAGAGAGAGGCAACATGAAATCAGTATAAAAACATAATCAGAAATTTGAAAATCATTCAAACTTGAAAACAGTTTTGATGGAAGGAAAACTTTAATTAATTAAAGAAAATTGTGAAATTGCCACAGCATCTTGTCAGTGAACACTGACTGCATGCGAGCCTTTGCTTTGGATGGCCTTTGACTATAGATGCTATAAATCATCAATATTGGAAACCAGTCTTTAGTTAGAGAGCAATATAAACAGCCAATGAGCTAAACATGACAAAAAGTCCCTCGCTGCAGTGATTATCCAACACAATGTTGTTATATAGCAGAATGTAATGAAGGCATCTGGGTTTGAACTGTTTCTTTTCTAAATTCCAGCAGCAGCTAGCTGTGCTTTTATGATCTGCTCAGCTTGTTTGTATTAAAATAACATAACTGGGGTTATTTTTTATTTATTTAATTTTATTTTTCAGACGGGTGCTTGACATTTCCCCCCTTCGCTACCAGAGTTACCACATTCTGTGATGTCATCCCCCCCAGTTCCCAGGCTGTAGAGTCCACCTCGTCACGGTCCTGCGGGCGCAGCAATCCCCGGTAAACAGACACTTCACTTTTCTTGTCAGCTACATCACCGAGATAAGCGAGGTCCGAGTCTCTGAGGAGAACTTCCAGGGAAACCAGTGCTGGGTGAAACTTCACTTCCTGATTATGGAATACCTGATGCTTATCCTACGCTACTATACCCAACAGAGTTTTATCAGAAAGCCGTTCCAAAGAGCCAGCTTGCATATTGTAAGATTTTGTCAAAACTGGTTTAGCCTTTCCTGGTTTGTGCTTTGCTTTACTTTCTACTATATACATTATAAATCCGTTGTATTTCATTAGAGTCAACTGGCTGAAATGGGAATTAAAACCAAAACAAATGTGAAACATGACTGTAATATATGGATAATCAACTGAATTAACTTATGTGATCAGTTTTATGTTTTAGACATCATTATAATGTTTTTGTATGTCAAAAAGTGACAGGTACATTTGACATTTGAAGCAATAACTCATGAAAGTTTGATAGTATTACTGTTCTGAGTTGTCGTAACAGCTAGCTGTGCTGTAAAATTTTAAAAACACTCCACAATAACTCTGCACTGTGCTTTCAGAATTCATTCTTAAAGGGGCAGTATTATGTAAAATCCACTTTTTTGAGGTTTACATCAGTGGTCCCCAACCACCGGTCCGCGGACCAATTGGTACCTGGCCGCGCAAGAAATAATGAACTACTTCTGGATGTTTTATTTTGAAAATCCTAAACCGGATTTTACCGGTTACATCTTGCGCGTCAAAATTGAGCCAACTTGCAGCAGAATGAGTAACAAAACAACATCGGAGTACTGCGCGCACGTCTGCCTTCAGACGTTTTGTCCTCTGAGCTGCGGTTTCCGAGTTTCCGCCTCACAGAACACCCCTTCCCCACTCAGCTCCTTCAGACTAGCCAGCAGCAATTAGCATTATGGAAGGTACTTCTCAGTCAAACGCTGGTAAAAACATGCTTAAAGGGTTAATAGAGGAGCCATGTTGTGACGACTTCCTGAAGTCAGAGTTTCAGAAAGAGCAGGAGATTTTAAAGAGACAGAGGCCTAATTTTAAGGTGTTAAATATAAAAGTCATATTTCTTTTAAGCCATATTTAGTATACGTAGCATTTTTATAACAACTGAAGGTAATATAGCTACTTGATTGTGCTATAAAATGGCATTATATGCCTGGAAAACACTTAATACTGCCCCTTTAAATTGTCTACTTTCAGCTCTAGGTTGGGAGTTTTTGCAGTTTGTTCTTGACACATTTACCTGGTCAGAACTCGTTCCCTATTTGGTGTGCAGCCATTATTATACAAACCCTGCAGTAGGACTGACCTGTGGGAATTTCCCAATAGTTCCTGTGAAGTATGGAATGTCCTGGCCAGTGAGAATTTTGTTCTTGTTCTTGTCCCTGTTGTTCCAGATCACGTGTTAGCCTTTAGCTTGTTTATAATCAAAACAACATGGCAGAGCTGTGCGATTGTTGTTAAATCCAAATGAGTAAAATCTACATTCTAAACCCCGATGAGCTGAAGAGCACTTTTAACAGGTGAGAGGAAAAGTCTGACTTCTTTCAAGCGACAAAAGAGCTGCAGACGACTTTTGTCAGTATGAAATCTCTAAACTAGATGCTCAGCCTTCAGCGGCTCGTTCGTGACAGTGTTAATCCAATTTGTTTGAAATATTCTTTTGGGGCATTTCAAAAGCGACCGCGGAGATAAACCGCGGAGGAGAGGGGATGATACGCAACAGAGATGTCACGCTCACTGAGCTGCTGGGATGGTTTAATCACATCTTATTCACACTTGATAAACTAGGTATCATTAGGTCGTACAGCTGGTTAAATTATCATTGATCTTAAGTGCATCTGAAGCATAAATTTAAGCTCTTCCACTCGGTAGCGACGCCTGGGGGCCTATCACTCCCATTCTCTCTCATCCCAGCTCAATGTCATGCTTAGTCTACCTATTCCGTGTGTCTATTTCACACTAATTCAACCCAGAAATGATCTTCAGACAGAGCTCAGCTGGGACCTTATAGTTGCTGTCTGACAGATGAGACAAGAGCCGACAGTGGAAGGAAAGGTGGAGGAAGAAGGAAAAAGAAAGCCAGAAAAAGGGGGAAGGGAGATTGGATGTGCTCTAATCTGAGCTGGCATGATTATTTATTGACGGTATTGTTGATGAGCATCTTTGACACACTTGATGGTCAAGAAAAAGGAAAGGAGGAGAGAAACAAATGGATCAGTGCACTTCCAGGAGCTCCTGAATAACACACAGGTTCTAGTGTCTTATTTCTGATCGAAGCCCAGATCTAGCTCCCCTTCCTCAGGTTGTCCTACCTACAAGTCTGGAAGTGGGGCAGACCTAACTAATCCATCAACGATAGTCGGCTCTGACATCAATTATTAATAGTAAGCCAATGCCACTATCCCTGCGTCCCTTATTATCCATGAGCTCCCATCTTTTCATCCATCACGACTACACTTTCCTTTGTTTATTTTTGTACTTTTTCCAACACATTGTGTCCTAGGCTTTGTGCATGGATGGAGAAAGTCTGTCGTTTTGGAAAATACAGTTTGTTTCTTGGCTTTAGTTATTTTTACATTGACTCTTGTGGAGATTTTTAGCAGGAAAGTTGTGACTGGCCAGTGAAAGATCATGAGACTAAACGTTACACACTGCATACAATACAGACCAACTCGCTGAATTCATACAGTAGTCATCTTTTATACTTCTATACTACACTATGTCACTTTTACAAAAATATGTTATATATTTGCTAAAACTGTCACCATGTCGTTATGAGACAGTTAATCTGTGAAAAAAATCAATCTCCTTCACCTTGTCCCTGAGCTACTATTGCCATCTGAATAAATACTTCACTTTCAACAAAAAACAACCAATCAGAGCCAAGAGGAGGCTGTATAATTTGTTATTTACAATTTATGTTTTATTCATTAATCAAAGCACAAAACATTTGCACAATCAACCCAAAAGTTTCATGATCTGTCCAGGGTGCATGCTGCAAAATTCAAAATGTCCAAATCCAGAATCATATTTTCAATCAACTTTTATGGATTTACCAGTGTTTTTAAAGTAATTTCTGTTGAGGTGCGAACCTCTTCCCTGGCAACCACAGCTAAGATGTGTGATTCATTGGTAACATCTGTCTCAGTTAAAGGAGCAGTATGTGTTTTCCAGTCACATCGTGCCATTTTATGGCAAGTAGCTATGTTACCTTCAGTTGTTATAAAAATGCAATATTTATCAAATATGACTTATAAGAAATTTGACTTTGTAACTTAGAGCCTTGAAATTGGACCTCTGTCTCTTTAAAACTCCTGTTCTTTCTGAAACTCCGCCTTCAGGAAGTTATCACAACATGGCTCCTCTCTTAACCCTTTAACAATGTTTTTACCAGCGCTCTTACAAAGAGCTCAGCAGGTGTACAGTTCCATTAGATGTTTGTTAATTGCTGCTGGCTAGTCTGAAGGAGTTGAATGGAGGACTGCTGCTCTGTGAGGCGGAAGCTCAGAAGTCGCAACGCCTTCTTGCTGCGTCTTGAAGGTGGTGCTCAGTCCACCCAGGTGTTTTATACAGCTGATTGGTTGCCATGGGAAATACAAGAATTTCTCAAACATTCATAAAAGAATCAAGGTAACATTCCAAGTATGTTTTTGATGAAGGCATAACATTATATCATGATTTAAAGTTCAGAATAGTTGATTTTATGCAATACTGCCCCTTTAAGAAGCAAACGTTAGCGTTAGCTTTGTTGCTAAACTAGCTAAAGCTGGATACAAACCTCCTGGACACAGGAATTTTGATCATAACTTGGACTAAATGGGTATAATGCACTGTCCTCCAAATGTGTATAATGTGTATAAAGCACATTATACACATTTAGTTCTTAATGTATAATAAAATCCACATAAACCCATCAGCCTTACTGTTTACAGGTTGGATTAGCGGGTTAAAGCCGGACTCATGGGGTGGAAGTTTTGGCTGCAGGTAAGAGGCAGCTTGGGTTTCTGAAAGCAGATTCCCCTCCCACCCCCCCTCGCCCTCCAGGAACGGGGGCCAACTTCATCAATAATTCAAAACAACTCACCACTCGTCTCAGCAGGATAGCATGATTGTGAGTGGGCGAGTGCTGCAGAAAAAATATGAGGCTTTTGTTTGTGGATAGAGAGTGCTAAAGGAGTAAAAAAAGCAGGATGAGGAGCAGCATGTAGCCAAAAATAATCAGCATGCATGAATGTACAGTACATAGCATGGTATCCCAAATGTTTGTTTTATATGAAACCAAATGTACAGTACTTCCAGCAATTTAATTCCTGCTCGGAGCGGCCATTGCTAACCAAGAACAATGAGTAAGGAGATATTCAGTTACAGCATCCAGGGTTGTAGCAACTTGAGCCTGCAGACTAGAATCTGCCTAGTGATGGCCGACATGATCTAATGTGCTGACAATCGCCATTGGTCTATGCTAATCTACCTCCAAATCCATTCTGAAATCAGACCAATGGGCCCTTTGACCATGGCGACTGAAACTCTAGGCAAGTCACACTGTGGCAACTCAACTAGATGAAACGTGACACTCTAATTTAGAACTGCTCTGGTTTTTACTCTGATCAAAGAAATTCAACCTTGGTTTTGAGAGGAAACTACTTTGGGGTCAACGAGGAGTCCATCAGCATGACAGGCATGACGATGAGGTGATGTCATGCCTAACACAGAGATCAAATAACGCCTGAAGTTCCCTTATCACAAGACTGAATAGTAAAGACATAATTCAATATCAACACAGGCACAGGCAGCTGCATCACTGAGAGCATAGAGCTAAATGAACCGGGACAAACACAAAATGTATTTTAAGCATATGATATAGCAGAGACGTAAAACAATTAACGTATGTATTTATTATGTTGAGCCAGTTTTATGACAAAATCTCAGTTGCTTAAATCACAAATGAACTGTAATTAATTGGATTTCTTGGACCGCTATACCCAGTTTTACTTGTCCCCTTCAGGCCTGATTACTTCCAAACTGTAAAATCACAAAATCACTTCAATAGAATCTGTCACACAACATGAAGCCATCAACAACCCTTCATGCCCCAAACTAAGGATTAAAAAGTTGATTCCAAAGACCCACATAAAAAGCCATTATCCACAAATGGAGAAAACATAGGCTACTAAATATTTTCGGGGGGAGTGGCCGGCCCCCCAAAATTACTCTCAACAACTTATTCAGGAGGTCAGAGAAGTGCCCATGTAAAGCACTGTGGACCTCAGTTGCATCACTTAAAGCTGCAGTATGTAACCTTTATAAAAACATGTTTTTTACTTGCTTGTTAAAACTGTCACCATGTCGCAACAGTATGAGTCAGATGATCTGTCTGAAGAAATACACTGTTTCCCACCAAAACAACCAGAGTAAGGATGACGGTCTTAGCACTGTCAATCAATTTTGTGTACATGCTGCACAATGTGATAATCGTGGAGAAACAACTCACCGTTCAAGGAAAAACAATTTATCTGCCGTCTTGGGTGGCTCTGGTAACTAGCCTAGCATTCATGGCAGGCTCTACTGTTGGGAAGACGCTTTAGCATAGCAGAGAGCAGGGAGAGAGGGGTGCGGAGCAGCAGTGTCAAGCATGATTGACAGCGCTAAGACTCTCCTTCTGACTATTATTGGTCATTTCTAGTTAGAACTGGGAGAAGGAAGATGAGCTCGATTTTTTTCACAGATTATCTGTCTCGGTTCCATAGTGTCCCGACATAGTGACAGTTTTAACAAATATGTAAAAAAGAAAACAACTACACCCCAAGACAAGAATCACTGTTGACCAAAAGGAATACACAGGCCCATCACAGATTAGCCACAAAACATCTTGATATTGTCCAAGAGGTTTGGGACAATTTTCTGTGGACTGCCAAGACAAAATGGAAATGCGTTGTTAGGTATGAATTCCCTACATCTGGCATAAAACTAACAAAGCATTTCAGAGAAAGAACATCACATTGACAGTCAAACGTGGTGGTGGTAGTGTGATGGTCTTGGACTGAGTTGCTGCTTTAGAACCTAGACAACTTGTTATAATTCATGGAGCCAGGAATTTTGCTTGTTGCAATAAAATCCTGAAGGAGAAAGTTTCCCCATCCTTAAGCTAAAGAGTTGCTAGTTGAGTAGCTCAACAATATTTAAGTGAAAATTTTGGATTGACATCAGCAAAGCCTAGACTTAACTCTGACAGAGATGCTGAGGTGTGAACTTGAAAAGGTCAATCATGCTGGAAAACCCTCCAATATCATTTAAATAAAAGAATTGGCCAAACATCATCCATACGGAGTCCTTCTCAGTTAATGCTGGTTGGCAGTTGGTGAAGCCAGTGGGCTTAGGGGTAATTACTTTGTCTCATAGCCAAAGTCCCATTCCAAAATCCCCTATTCCCCTCTGGTGCCTTTCATGAGGCCCACACTGTGAATCAGTCTTATCTGTTTTATTTTAATGGAAAGGTGCATCTGTTCACTGTAACTTATGCACGATAAGCACAAAGTGCATCACTCATAATTACCATGCACCCCTTTGCCAATCATCAGTTTCGGCTTCATTATGAATGTAAGCAGGTCAGCATGTGTCAGCAAAAGCTTGCGTGACCTTCAGCAATGGCACTGAAGGTAAGTCTTTGTTCATTCAATCAGCTTGTTGGGAGTCTGTGCAATGTTTTTGGAAGACTAGTAAGATGACCTTGGAGCAGGGATTCGATGAATCTAAGGATTTTAGAGAGGAAACTATTTTAAAGATGGATCTGTGTTTTCTTACCTTGTCTGTTGGAGACATAACGGCCATTAGCTGCTATCAAAACCACTTGTGGGTGGCTCTCCTCCAAGTCAAACAGTTCATCTTTGCCTGGCTTGGAGCATCGTCCTGACCTCAGGGTCCCTGTGGGGCCCATGGGAGACAAATACTTTCCCTCACTGTCTTTAAAGGCAAGCTTCCCACACTTCAGCTCCAGTGTGTACGTTGTGGCCCTCCCATTCTCTGTCTGCAGCTTCCCATCGCTGCTGAGGAAGCGGCTGTCGCAGGTCTTTAAGCAGTACTTCCCATCCAGGTAGACGAGAGTCAAGAGTGCCTCGACACCCCATGGAATGTTCCTGTCCACTGCGATTTCCCCGTCCTCCGTGGAGAGATGGGCATACCGCTTACGGGCGACAGACAGCAGGTTGGCTTGCGGATGCAGAGCCAGGTGCATTGCCCAAAGCTCGGCATCTGTGATAATCTGAGCGAAGCAAGACAGGTAGTCCCGAGAGCCACCGAAGAAGCGGAGGTATTGCTCAGACTGGAGGGCCCAGCGGCCGTCTGACTGCGGTATGATGAGGAAGCGGCAGTTGGAGTTATGGCCATCTGCCTCGCAGGTGACTTTGCCATCCTTGTCAGAAGCCAAGTAGCGTCCCAGATGACTGCGTAAGTACACAACTTGGGTCTCCTGGGAGTCTTGCTCTAGAGTCCATATCTGCTTCTTCTTTAGGCTTGGAGCTGATGCATTCAGCTGAGACACAAAAAAGGTGTCCTTTTAATACATTATGTCTACAGATGACATGTACCACCACCAAAACAGTTTCATTAGCTTGCACTGTTTACCTTGTAACCAAAGTTTTCTGCAGTGAGGTAACGACCCTCATGATTGATAAGACCAAACTGTAACTTCAAGGGATGGTTTCCGTTAGCAGGCATCTTCACCTTTGGGTATGTTGAGTCCAGAGAGTAAGGAAGGACATGTGACAAGGGTTGTGAGAGAGAAATAAGAAGTTAACATCTGGGGACAGGAGATACATAAGAAATAGTCTGATTAGACTAAAGAAAGAGAAGAGGTTTTTAAGCTGTGAAGAATAAGAGAAGCATCAAAGTGAATGGTGAAATGCAAACGCTGTAAAAGCAGGAAATCAATTCATTAAGGTGCAGTACATAAAGCACTCCGAAAACCACAAATTCTTTCCCCCGCCCATGACTTCATTATACATTTTTCCAGCCGCAGCCTCCTAATTTACTTACTGCGGTTTTGTGGCTTCCCCTCTGCAGTTCCTGCGGCTCCAATTCCAGCTCCCAGATTTAAGAGGCTTCTTTCGTCAGGCTCCCTCTTGTAATTCCTTCTCCTTTTTCTTCTTTTCTTGCTGGCTCGTACTTTCTGCTGATCGGGTCTCCGAACTCAGCTCCTCCACCGCTCCTGTTCTTCCTAATCAGGTTAGAGGCAGCAGAGACTTGAGTCAGCCTTGATCTCTCTTCTGTCCAGTGTCAGCCCCTCTTTCTCTGTGGACTAATTTTGCTCTGGACTGCTTAGCTTGCCTTGTGAAGCCTATATCCCTCTTTCTCTCGTCTCTCCAGCTGAACAGCTTCACCCCTGTTCTTGCATGACTTGTTATTTACCCTGAAGGCTCAATCATTTGGTTCCCCAAGACTTGACTTCTCTTGGGTGTTGTCTGTTCCCCCCTTTGGCTTCTTTGCCTATACTATGTTTGGATCAATCATATCAACTGGCTTTACACTTTGCTTTACCTTTCTGTGTAGCTCAGACTTCTAGATTGTGAAAAGCAAGATTAAGCAGGGATGGAGTACATCCTCAGAGGCCCTAGAAAACTGGAGGACCGCTTCAATCGTCTAAAAGCATAAGCTGTCTATCACAACTCAAGCCAGCTATGAATGATGCTCTCCTTTGAATCTTAAGCCTCTCCCTGACGATTTTTCTTCCGATCCTCTTCTTTTCCCTCTCTGCCTTTCTCTAACCTGCAAGGTATCTAATCCTGCCTTTCTCTTTTTCTTCACCTCATTTGGAGCTCTGCTCTTCACCTCTTTCTCCTGCACATAAATAGAAGTGAGTAGAGACAATACTCATGTATGCTCCCACAGCGCCGGGTAACCAGAGCACTCCCTCTGCCTTTGGGGTACTTGCCTGACTGCGGCTCCCCTTACCTGCCTGTGCTGGGTTTGGTTACACACTGTCTCTGATTGCAAGCTCTCTCCATTCTAATGGGAAGTGTGTCTGAGATGAAGGGGGAGGCAGACTTTACATCTAAATTTAGGAAAGGAGATGCTGGGTATAAAGGCAACAACCTAATGATCATGCAAGTTTTTGAATATGTGTGCTTGCTTCTGTGTGCGTGTGCAGGGGTGTGCGTGCGTGTGTGTAATCAGCCTTGCCAATCAGCCTATTATAGGTCGCCTTTGAGGAGTAAACAGACGTGTCTGTTCCTGAATCCATCTAATCCTCAACCCAATCATCCCAACCTGGCTAATCTACTGCCAACCCTCAAACACACACACACACACCCACGCAGACACTCCACACACACCCCGCCACTCCACATACGCACGCGCATCACACATGATGACGTTTACTCTGCTTGTCAGTGGAAATGAACGTCTACATTGACTCACTGACAGAGTAATGTAGATGTCATCACCAACCAGAGAGTTGGGGCGTCTTAGGTACTGTAGTAGGTACAGCGGGTGCCCCGTATGTAGAAGTGATAGTCCTCGTAGCGGTTGTTCCGGGTTCGATTCCCGACCTCAGTACCCTTAGCCTGACGTCTTCCCCTTCCTGCTTCCTTCTTGTCCAACTACTGTTGGAAAATGGAAAATGGCCACTAGTCCCGGCCTCACACAACACAACAGACAACAAAGGTTTACTCCTGAAGAACGAGGACTAAACTGCTGCATAAACTAGGATGGACAATGCATGTCACACAAATGCTGACAATGCAACTCAAAGACTTACAAATCATCACCTTCCTAAAATAATGGCCTGTATCATTTTTGCCAAAAGTGATTTTTTCTTTTGGCCTGTGACATCTTTTTGAAAGAAAATGGTGGTGATTTTCTTTTTTTGGTAAAATTGCCTTTGGCAAAAAAAAAAAGAAAAAAAAGAAGACTCAAGCCATTATTTTGGGAAGGTGACGAAATGTTATAGCCATCCATGATGGCAAAATTATTCCATTTAATAAATGTTAATAACTTGGGTTTCTGTGTCTTGGGATTCTGAATATGAGTAGGAATAATGTGTGATTTCAGGTTAGAGTACCCAAAAGCTTTTGTTGACTCATAAAAAGTTAAGAGGTTTCTCCCTAGCTAATTTAGTTATTTTTCAAGAGTCATTAGATGGGTCTGAACACTTAAACTTAGCAACAAAGTTACTGAGTTGACAACACTGGCTAATAAAGACTTGGTCACAAAGTTAATATACACAGGCCATATCTTTTACAGTTTTATATAGTGAGTATGGGTTTTGTTTTCTAAATTCAGTTACTTGCCGATATTTATTATTTAAAGATTGTTGCTGGCACTGTTAGCTGTGGCTATGAACCTGGGTCCAGGGTTTGAATTTAATTGGGTCTTTCTGTGTATGCATTGGTTCTCTCTCACTACTCCCCACAATAAAAAAGACTAATCATGCACATTATGTTTATAAATTCTAAATTGTGTGCTTGTGTTGCAATATGTCCTGGGAAACCGTCGGAGTTTAGCATTGTAGAAAATGAATAATTCATTACCAAAAAAATTACTTATCTAGTTACCATGTAACATGAGTTTTTTTCAACTGACTTTATGATAGTTTTACCGTTAAACATTACTTATATCAATCAGATTTCTGAGGTGAAAACACCACCCAGTAGTTTGGGTCAAACTGATAACCAGCCCTCATGTGTTAAATCAACGCATGGCTCGCTCAGCAAAGTAACCTAGTTTTTGGGGGAGTGTAAATTAAGACAAAGTGAAGGATCATCAAGAGAGTAGAAAGGCACATTTGTAGCACCCAACAATACAAAGCCGCTATGCTAATGTCATAGCATTAGCCCTGACACACTGGAAACAGAAGTTACGCACCAAAACACACAAAATACTTTGATGAGGGGGTGGTTTATTATTGAACATTTAAAAAGCTAACATCATTTTCTCTTTATGTTTGGGCTACAGGTAATGTGAGCTAAGTGAACATAACCAGTAGCATCACCTAGCTAGTCAAGTTAAGTAAGCTTTATTATTCCCAAGGGGCAATTTTGTTGTGCAGACAGCAGTGAAAGCATACAATGACCCACATAAAAGTTTACTTCTTTGTTGGCACCTCAACATTTCTACATATTTATAACCAGAAAGTTCTATTCTTAATTTATGACTTGCCACATTTCATTCACAAAAACAAATTTCCAATTTAAAAGTCTGAAAATGCTGCTGGAAGACTTGCACACTAATCACTTCCATTAAGTAGGAAAGTAAAGCATAAAAATAAATAGCATAACCACAAGCCCTGGTATTGCAAAAATATAATAAGTGAGGAATTTGACATTGCGAAAATACAAAAAGCATAATTAGCAATGTTAAATTTATACTCTAACATCAGTGAGAGGAGAACGATTGTAACTGTGAAGATGCAGGGGGATAAAACAGCTGAGTTCGAATTAGTTTTGTGGAGATTTATTAGCGCTAAATAGAAAACAGGAGAAAAAAAATGGAACATCAAATCCGGTTGGATCCAGCTGGAGTATAAAGCTTACAGTTTTGGACTGGAAAACTAAGAATTATAAAAATTTATGATATAGAAATTCAAAGGGCAAATCTTGCTGTCACCTCTCCAAGGCTGGAGAGGTGACAGAGGTATATAAAATATGTTTAAAGTTTGAAACTGGTTAGACCTTCAGTAAATAATTATTAATCATGCCGGTGAGAAGTTTACACCCACTCAACCATAACAAGATTGTTTTTCGGCTTTCAGTTTTTTCAACTTCAATTAATTTCAAGTAATTTGAAAAACAAGAATTGTATGTATTTGATTGTGGGTTTTTGTATTCCTGGCCAGATGGTGTAAACATTAGATATACAGGTTCAAATATAGACCAACACCCCAAATATTAGGTTGAATGTGCCTTAGGTAGTTATATGGAAACATATTTTTGTGACCATTAAAAGCTTCTCGCATGCCTCTGCCTGGATGTTTACTTCTTGTAACTGTAAATTAGTCGACTTCCTGACACAAACACTGCTTTTAACGCAGAGTCCACAAATTTTCAATACTGTTAAATTCCAGAAACTTCATGTTTGCTGTCTTTATTCTTTCCAAACCCGGTTTTGGTGTGTGTTTGGCTCACGGTCCCGCTGGAACACCAAACTGTATCTTGGTTTGAACCACCTTATCTTTTGAGCTGAAATGAAATTGAAGAACGTGGAGGTAGTCCTCCTCCTTCATCTCTCCCTCCATCCATCCAGTGGCACGAAAAGTAGGTACGTACTATATGCGATGCATAGTGGTGCCACACTAGAGGGGGTGCCAAAACATGGTGGAATAATTATTTCTATTGGCATTTTTTGTATTTAACAGCTGTTTGTGCATTGAAAACTACGGAGGGAGTGCCTATAATGTGTCTGCATACACCTCAAAAAGAACTTAACTGTGCTCCAATGTCTGTCTGTCTGTCTGTCCATCCATCATGTCGGAGGCAACAGTCTAAGCAGAGACTTCCTTCTACCCAGCCACTTGGGCCAGCTCCTCCAGGGAAAGGATTCAGAGGCAGCCACCTCACCAGGTGGATGGGTTTGAGAGTCCCAGTGATCCAGGGATCTAATTGGTCATTGGTTGGTAGAATCATCCATGGCAAACAGGTCCTAACTTAACGACTTCTTCTGATGAACAGTGTTCTCTCGCCCGGTCACAAGTCACTGTCCAAAATCATCGATAAACTTCAAACATGGTGGTTAATGTTTCATTTATTATGGTTCAGCAGCTCTAAGCAGGCGGGTTTTTGGTCTAGATTTAAAGGAACTCAGTGTTTCAGCTGTTTTGCAGTTTTCTGGAAGTTTGCTCCAGATTTGTGGAGCATAGAATCTGAATGCTGGATAAGGAAAAACAATTAAAACCCTGCCAACTAGTTCCTGTTTTACTCGATTCTGGAAAAAGAACAATTCAAATGGAGGTTTAGAAGTCTAAAATCATTATGACATGCAGGCCTAATGAGCAGTGATGGCATAGTTACTTTGAAAAAGTAACTTTAATCGGGTTACTGATTACTCCTTGAAAAAGTAACTTAGATTACTGACTACTTGATTTGGAAAGTAACCAAGTTACATTAAAAGTAACTTTTTTTAGTTACTTTCAGCAGCTGCTAACAACAACGCTGTGAAAATGACATTGAGCTTTGCCAATACTTAATTGCAAGTTATTTTATAATGGTAACATCAACAATGTGTCTCCACTTTTAAGGTTGAACTGAAGGGGAAATTGTTTAATGGTTACAACAGTACAAAAAGAAACTTTTGTAATTTGTGCATGTTTTTGTGTGGTCCACTATTGTCTGGAAAACTCTAAGAAGGATTTAACCCCCCCCCCACAGCCTCCAGGTTGTGTGTTACGGCCCTGTGTTTGGTGTCAGAGCGCAGAGCTCCTCCTGCCGCTCCACAATTCAGATGGCTGCTGCACAGATTTGTGACACTTATCTTAATATTAATAATTATAGTGGCGTTTAGTTGGCACAACTTTACGGACTTTTTCATTCGTGGCTGTTTTCACGTTTATTGCGCTGTTCAGATTAGTCTCGATGTTTCCAATTTTCTGGATAGTTCGATGTAATTCACAGGTAATATATTAACTTGACATTAACAAAGACACAGCGGGACGGATAATCCGGGAAATGATGGACTAAAACTACCTGGATGTCAGATAAATTCTGGGATTTATTATTAGTCTCTGCTTATTTCCAAGCCCAAATGAGCAACTTCACGTTCAAAAACGAGTCCAAAAAGGCGCAACCCGCGACTCATTAAATTTGCAAGCGACTTTTAAAAAAGAAGAAGCCCAAAGCCGCTTATAAAAATCGAACTTGGCGACAGAAACTCAAAATAGTTCCTGTTTTTCCACCAACAAAATGCGCATCTCCCTCCATTGTTTACATTTCTGTCGCTGCTCGGTCACTCGACAAGAGGCGTAGAGGAAATACAATGAAATAACAAAAGAAAATAGTAACGCACAGTAACGCAAAGTGATTTCAATAAGTAACTGTAGTCTGACTACCGGATTTGAAATAGCAACGCGTTAGATTACTCGTTACTGAAAAAAGTGGTCCGACGTCAGTAACGCTGCTAATGAGTGACAGTGTTCGTGTTACATCTGGATTCATTTCAAATGATTTTCTTTTAAATATGTTTCCTTCACCTCATATCTTCAGGTTTACTCCTTTGCTGTTTTTTTTTCCTGCTTTTGCCTTATTTTTCAGGATGATACAGAAAAATAATTACATTAAATGGCTGCTTAGAATGAGCTGTAAACAGGAGGAACAGGAAGTCGTCCCGACTACTGCTGCTGTCTGACCTACAGAGGGCATCGCTGTTCAACACACAGAAGGTCCAGTTCACGCCTGAACCGCGTAAAGCTGTAGTTTCACATCTGTTTTAAACATCAGAAATCCAGTAGTTTTCTCCGTTTCCACCTATTAACGTTCACTCCTCTCTTCTTCTTCTTTTTTTTTTTTTTACCTGATATTTAAGCGACGGGCTCCGTGGCGGGCATGAGTGTGCATGCATGAAATTCATTGTCAGCTCAGCATCCAGCTCTTCAAACAAAAAAAAAAAAAAAGAAATAAAGGAATTAAAATGGAAATCAGATCTTTGCTTTTGCATCCTTCAATTTCTAATCGTGGATCTCCTCCTTTCTTTTCTGTTTCTTAAATTAAAGCAAAAGAATCTTCAAAACAAAGGAGGGAAAAAAATAATGAGAGGAAAAAATGAGAGGAGGAAAAAAAAGAGGTGCATGTATGTGGAAGACGGAGTCAGACATGGTGCTAACAAATCAGAAAAGTCACACACTGTTACCATTATCAGCGCTATTGTTTTCATTACTCTCTCTATTATCACTATTACTGTACTTGGTCCTCATATGTATCCTATCCCACGCATCATTAGCTCGCTCTCCGTGGCCCCTCGGGGCCGCGTCATCATCTGCTGCTGCTGTCGGCACGGCGACGCCTGTCTACAACCAACCAGATGTGGGTTTTTTTTCTTCTTTTCTTTTTTCTACCCTCTTCTTTTGGGACAGCGGCTGTGCCAGGTTCACTGTGGCAACCGTAGGATGTTGCTTTAGAAGCCATTACAGCGATCCTCTGATGACACTCAAATAGCTATCATTACACCTCCTCCAAGGAGAGGCCGGGGGCCGGGGGGGGGCAAGGAGTGATGGCAAGGAAGAGGTAGGAGAGAGGAGTGGTTAAAGGAGAGGTAAAAGAGATGAAAAGTGTGTGTGTGTGTGTGTGTGTGTGTGTGTGTCTGTGTGTGTTTCGGGGGATGCAGTGGGGGGGGGCACAGGCAGGCAGACATGGATGGGAAGAGTTAAAGATGCACAAAGTGCACAGAGAGACGGAGGAGAGGGAAAGATGGAGAACGGGGAATTTAAAATGACCGTTTGTGAGTTAACAGCCTCCAGCCTTTTTCTACCCTATTAAGTTCTATTCTGCCATTACTAGGAACTGCAGGGTGCTGCCTCGTACCCCACAGTGAACCTCCCCCCGTCTCCCTCACCAACACACACACAATCACCACATAGACACCCCCCCCCCCACTTACCACCCCTTCCTATTCAGACTCACACTCTTCCTCTGTCTCTTCTTCTAGTAGTTCTCATCTCCTCCATTTCTGTTTTTTTTTTCCTCTCCTTGTAAGTCCAATAAGTTGGCCTTCCTCCCCGTCCTTCCTGTCTGGACTTCAGTTCATTTCCACAGGTTGCGAACTGAATGAAAGTGGGATCAGTCGGATCTACGTCTGAGTCCCCCGCTTGTCCGAGTTGTCGCGTCTCGCAAAACAAAAACAAGCCGGAGAGGGTTTCACCTGGAGGCTTTCGGAAGTCGTTCACGGCTTTTCCTGTTTCCTGCACACTTCACACACATTAACAGCGGAAATTAATCTCAACTTGGAGTACTGAACTTTGACTATATAACAGTGTGCGCGTGCATTACAGTGATTGCATGACCTCTTCAGCGGGTCATGAGTCATTTGATTCAGGTGTGCTGAAGCAGTGATTGATCGAAAACCTTCAGGATGGTAGATGTTAAGGACCAGGATTGGAGACTCCTGTTTTGGAGTATAAGTAACTGCGTTTCACTGACCATAAAATTGCGCAACTTGAAATTGCAAAAATAAATTTACTTAAGGAAACATAAGTTTCGAAAAAGTTCACTCAAGTTTTTGAGCTGTGATGAGGTGATTTTTTTCAGCCGCATTAGAACAGATGTGTCTCTCAAAACTGCAATGGGAACTCTTTTTTTTTTTCACGTCACGTGAGTCACATGATCAGCAGCCAGATGTTACTACTGGCAAAAACGATGAAGAAGAAAACAGGAAGTGGTAGGACGATGATGGTTTGTTTTTTTGGACAAAGGTCAGCTGGCTCCTTTGGATCTCTCACAGCATCACACAGTTCCAGCGTGTTGAATCCATAACTCTTCTGTAAAATAGCCAACTACAATTTCTCTAAAACGCTGCACATGCAGCTGCTAACAAGAAGGCGAATTAGCCCGAATAAGATGCTGACGTCTCCTCTGATTGGCTGATACATGATGAGCGCTAGCACTATGGCTGAATTATGAATATATCTTATGGAACTGTTTACATCTATCACAGATTTTTAGTTACTTACCGCATCACCAAACTTATTCACCTGATTCTAATTTAATTTCTGTTTTAAAGGAAACACTATAATTGTGAAATTCTTTTTTTTCGTTCACATTAGCAGAATATAGACAAAGATTTGCACACATTTGTAATGAAGACACAGCTAGTGTTTGGATGAAAGCGCAGCAGAAACTACACGTCCTGCAGTGAATCAGGAAGTCCAGCCTTCTGCAGGAGCAGCTACTCATCATCATTCGGTGCTATCATTCAGCCTGCCCTGGGTTCATCCGTCATCCACCAAACAGGACAGGTCCAAACTGCAAAGAACAGTCAGGTCAAAGCTAAATGCCCTGCATACAGGTGTACGGTCAGGAAAGGGGCCGCTAGCATCTCTGCAGACCCCACACATCCTGGACACAAACTGCCTAGACTTTTACCTTCAGGTCGGTTCTACAAAGCAATAAAACCAGCCACCTCAGAAACTGTTTCTCCCCCTAGACTGTCTCTGCTGAACACAATGAACCCCTAACAGTCTGGGTAAGTCAGCTTCTCTGCTGTAAAACAAGATGAACATATTTGCACTATTTTCAACAAGGAAATTATTAGCTGTGCACATTGATATGTACATAGTGTACCTTTAGTTTTTTTTTGTTTTAAACTCCTCTAAAGTTTACATGTTTGTATTTAATGCTGTGAGCATGTGACGACAACAAAAGCTAATTCGGATTCTTCTGTTTAAGGTAAAAGAGAGCAGAAATCTGTTGTAAATATTTGCTTATGAAAACAAAGCCTAAGATAAAAAAAACAAATAATCTTTCTATGAGATCTGATGTCGGGTTTTTCCACGATGCTCTGGCGGCCGCGCACCTGACTCCTTTTTATTTTTATTTTTTTTGATTCTAAGAAACTATGAATTGGTTAATCAGAAAGGTAAAACCTGTTTTTTTGTTTCCTGGAAAATAAAACAAGAGCTGCAGCGGGCGTGAATGGGTCTGAGATCAGCCAGCTGCCGCAGCCGACGAAGGCCTGGCGTAAACGAGGCAGCGTGAAACGCGTCGGATGTGGAGCAGAAAAGAGAGTCACCGCTTGTTTTTAGTGGAACCTCTCCTCCATGTCCATCAAGCTGAGCCTTTCATCTTCGGCCTCATCTCTGTTTTTTTTTTTGTTTTTTCCCCCCTCCCTCTCTGCTCCTTTGCCATCTTTAGAGACGTGCAGAGGGAAAGGAAGTTCTCCTGGTCTCTGCTGTAAATTCTGATCAATTTTTTTCCACCACCAAATGTCGTCTCCCTGGACAAAGCATCCATCTGAAACAACCAGGATGTCCATAAAAAGATCATTTCAATCAGTTGTTACAGAAATACATCTGGAAATATTCTTTCTCCATTTTCATTCTATAAAAAACAAATCATTATCAAAGAGAAAAGAAATAAAATGTGGTTTCTTAGAGAGCTAGAATACTACATAAAACAAATAAGCAAATTAAAATAAAAAAAATATCTGAATTCAAAATTGATGGGAACATTGCTGACTTGGCAGTTGTTCAGCAGACAGTCATTGAAACGTTTCACGAGAGGGAGCCGTAAATTGCAGCTGGTAAATAACCTGGGTGTTCACAGAATGCTGTATCCAAGTTCATTAAAGGAAAGTTCTGTGAAAGGAAAAAAGTGCTATAGAGATTCAGGGAAATTCCCAACGAGTGGATTTCCCTGAAGTCAGTATTCAGAATGGTAGCATTCTTTTAAAGTCTTCTGGAACCAGAGGGAATTCAACAGCCTCTTTTCCTAAAATATATTTTAGGAGAAAGTAAAGTTTGTGTTTTGTTTGAAAATGGAAATACGAGTCCAGAATTCATGACGCTTCCGGTTCTGGGTGAAATTTTCAGTCAATAGCTGCGTTTCCATTGACCCCATAATTGAGCAATTCCATATTTCAATCCGGAGAGACTCAGACGGAAAAAACAGCGATTAAAAAGGTTTATTGACATGCATGAATTTAAAGTTCTTTGGCGCTCGGGCCCCGGCTGAGGACATTGAGCTGTGAATTGCAATAAGCTCGGATGAGCATTCCCGATGTAGGTTAGGAATGTCATCCCCCGGGACCCGACACTGGTGGTGGAGGTCGGTGAAGGATGAGAGCCTGAAGAGTGGAGGTGGAGGAGGGTTGAGCGCAGCTGGAAAGTGGAAGATGCCATGGATGGAGGTCCTTATCAACTGGGCCTTGGTCGGTGATTGGACGTGACGTGGCTTGGTCCAGCGTTGATAGGTCAGCGGCGATGAGCGGGACGCGCCGATTGGATGATGCAGGTGGGGCTAAAGAGTCACCAGTTTGAATTTGCGCCTAGGCTTCATTTCAAAAATAAACTTCTCAATTTCAAAGAAGCTTGTTTTTCAAGTAAAGGTTTTGGCATCAGGATGAGGTTTTCGTTTTTGGCTATGTTGCCATTTACGGCTTCCTCTCATGTTGACATTGGTTCATTTCTCAAAACTTCAATGGAAACAGTTTTTGCGCGTCACACGAGTCACGTGATCAACAACCGGATGACGCCGCTGACGCAAACCATGAAGAAGAAAACGACAGGAAGTGGTAGGAGGAGGACGCCCTTGTGTGTTTTTAATGACTTTATCTTGTGAACAAACTTATTTGCGTGTGATTTTAATTACTTTTCGTCTTTAACGGAAACACAACAATTGAGAAATTGTTTGTTTTTTTACCTTGGTGGAATATAGACACATTTTTGCGCACATTTGTAATGGAAAGGCAGCTTGGGATGATGTGGGATGCCATGTCAGCTGCTAGTGTTGGTCCGCTGGATCTTATTGAGTCCATAGATATTTTAGAACACTGACCCTCTATGCTGAAAAATTTTATGGAGAAGCTGATTTATTTCCCAGCAGCCT
The DNA here is from genome assembly GCF_003331165.1 of Xiphophorus hellerii. NCBI lineage: Eukaryota > Metazoa > Chordata > Actinopteri > Cyprinodontiformes > Poeciliidae > Xiphophorus > Xiphophorus hellerii. The sequence goes on from NC_045681.1 coordinate 23,641,693, forward strand.
GGACACTTAGCCGTACAGCTAAAGGTACTAATACTCACTTTAGTATCTATGGAATCCCTGTGATTAACTGGAGAAAACTCTAATAACCAAAACTAGACCCCAGAACCAACAATGCAATTAAAGAAACCTGGTTGTCCTTAGCAACGGCAGAAGCACGGACTGATCTCTTCTGTGTCACGCTGCATTGATGCAGTAACTCCTCCATAAAACGAGACCCAACCAAGTTTTGAAATCTGTACAAGTGCATGGAAATACTTGCATTTCTTTGTTAAAAGACTTGCTTTATTGATGTCAGATTATAATTTTTTTTTTAAACTACTAAAACCAAACAAAATCTTAAAAATCAGACTGACTTTTAAATTGGATTTGCGGGGTAAATAAACTTTCGCATCATATCCTGGCCTACTGAGATGCGCCTATCACGTCACTTATGTGGGGCACGTGCCCGGAATCCAGTGACACTATAGAACTACGACACAAATAACTCAAAAGATTTAATCCAGATCAAATCATTCTGTTCTCTCACACACACTGACCGTTCTTTTCAATACACAAAGCAGCCACAGAGAGGCGATGTCAGCCTTCTCCTGTTCCTTCCTGATATCACTACCTTTCCTATATATTTTTCGGAGGTTGCAAAAAAGGAAAAGAACGAGAGAAGATTGATGCTCGGTTTGTCAGTGTTGGTGCCTGTGTGACTGCATAGCACGAAGGGACGGACTGTAGTGTTATTTAAAATGGATGCGTTAATGTTTATTGCTTTTTGGGGGGCGTGGGGTGTGTATGTATGTGGGTGTAGAGGGGGGGAGGACGTTGCATAAAGTGAAAAGAGCTTACGCCACGTGAGGCGTCATCGACTATCAAAGATCAGTGCAGTTATTCTTAAAATAAGGCTGGACTGGAGAGACTGTTCTCTTTGTTCGGATCACTTCCAGTCAATGCTCAGTGCCTGATTCCGATTCTCTTGTGCCCAGTTTGGGGAAGGAGAACAATTTTAGGCTCTGGATGTGTGAATGTGGGTTATACCTCACTGCTAAGCATGGTCTTCTCATGTGCTTTTAATCTCATCGTTTTCTTGCATGCTGATTTGATTATGATCAAGTCAACACGTTAAAAAACAGAAAGCTGCTGCACTGATCTGCTGCTCCCCTATAGTTCTTCACCATGTCACCCTTGCTTTTCTTTGAATATGTCTGAAACGAGGCTTTGAATCAGTCCGGACTAACTTATGTATCGCGTTTCTAAAAACAAACCGCTTCTGAGTCATTCATTAATTCACATTTAGCTATTACAGAGCAGGTTTGTGCTTTATGGGCAGCGCCATCCCGTGTGGTAGGAAAGAGTTAAAAACGATGGGCTAAGCGCGTTGAGTGACGGGACTCTGTAGAGAGAAAAAACAGCGAGCCAATCAGCGTCGAGATTAACACCTTTCGGGGCCCTGATTGGCCAGAAATCTTCTTGGTGGCGTTCGGAGCTCAACACCCACGTGGGGTTTCGGCGCTCTTCGCGAGCTTTCACTGGTTGAGACACCGCCGCTCAACTCCGCCCACCGCTGGTCTGGACGTGTGATTGGCTCCCTCTCGCTCTCCTCTCCGCGCCTTGTTTGTCCGTCCGCGAGGGAAGGAAATCTCTCTGCTGCCGCCCGCCGTAGCGTCACATCTATCAGGAGGTAGCGGACTCTCACCGCTCGTTTCACCGTTCTGAAATTATAAAAAACAAGAACAGCACAAACGATTATCTGACATGATATTTAGCTCCGCGTCGACAGCTCTGGAGGAGGACTTTCCATTTTTAGCGCGAATGTCTCTGACATGCTGCTCTCTTGTTCTCCTCTGGTCTTCAAAGGAACCATCCGCCGTGCTTTCAAGTCGAAACCAGCACACTTTTTCATTGGTCAACCCCTAGTACAAGTAAATATGTACACACTCTGAAGTATCTTCTAAAACCTTATCTATTCACCAAAGTAAACGACATATTCATTTTTGCCTTTGCCTTTATGTTCGTTGTAAGAATAAAAACATGTCATTTTCAAATCTGTCCAAAACTAACGGATATATGTGCATTTTTCAGATAGATAGATGTACAATGGGGTATCAGGGCCATTGTAGATGAAAAAAAGGAGTAGTAAATTAAAGACAAAAAACTCAGAAATTTTTAGATTAGTCTTAGAAATCTTCTAGAAAAAATTGAGGAATTTTTGAGTTTCAAAAGTTGAAATGATGTGACTCAGAAAATTTCCAAAAGTCAAAAAGTTTTTTGGCTGAAATGTACTCCTTTAAATTCTATCTACATTGATCCTAATACACTGTAGGTAGGTAGGTTGATTCAGATGCACATGCAAACTGTGTTTTAGGGGAGCCAAAATGGGTTCCAGAGTGTTTAAAATGTTGCCCTCACATATTCATGTGCACAACAAATTCATGTGAAAAACTTGACATATTAGCCAAACCTCTAACCTCATCTACCACCCCAAACGCGTCATAACAGTAACATTGGTGAAGTTCTACAAAACTCCACTCACGCCTTGCTATTTGCCATTCTTGTTTTCTTGACCTGTTTACTGCTAACCTTGTGTGGAGGCTTTATGTGCATACATACTCCATGTTTTGCACCACTAACACATCTGGGGGAGTAAACAGCATATTGGGCTATTCTTAGTGTTTCTGTGTGGGTAAAAACATTTCTTGAAATTGTCCCAGGTGGACACAATTGTTTTTGAAACTGATAATCTGTTTTAGGAGAAAATGTTCCCATGTGGACAGGCCCTAGATCTTAATCTAATCCCAACCAGGCAAAGTCCCAGTGGTGTTTAGCAAATCCTTAAGATGGTATGGTAGAACATAAAAACTACAACCAATTGGTAGGTAGATAGCACATAATTCCTACCTGACACGACAAGATTTTTATTCTGAATTTTGCCCTGATTTTCCCCTTCCGACAATCGTAAGAATACCCCAATTATCAGGAAGGTTGTAAAGGTAATCTTAGGAGATATTCCTTCAGTGTGTGGAGTGTTAAGAGTGATCTGGTCCGCTCGGAAAGACATTAGGACCAATCCGATCTAAAGTTGAAGATATTCAACATGTTGGATTGTTTTGGCCTGGTATCTCAATGCGTGGAGTGTTTTGTTGGGACAAACAGAACCACAGACTGTTGAATGTGACTTTTAGCTAATCAGAAAGCGAGGTGACAGAAACACGGCGAGTACACAGAAAACACAACAACTGCCGTTACGCAAGAGAAATTCCGGTGGACGTTGGAAACGTCTTTGTTTTGTTTTTTTTCTGTTAAATATAGTCCACAATCTATCGCCATTGCTTCTTCCCATGTTTGCTTACTCTGAACTCAAATTTGATCTTGAGAGGTTTCGAGAGATTTCCTATCTGACGTCTGAATGTTGGTGAGTGAAATCAGCTTGTGTGTGGCGTGTGAACCACCTCCAAACCTGTTGTATCCGAGATTTTTTATCACCATAAATGGGGCTGTTAAAAAAGAAGCCTTGTCTCCAAAGGAAACACTCTGACATGGCTAAAACCTTAGACCTTGTGGGAAAACAAAACCAATCCAGTGCATTTCCGCCCAAGTTCTCAACGATACGTTTGAAACCAAAACAGTAAAAATTACCCAACGAACATGATAGCATGATGTTTAGTGACAACATCATGCTATTGGGTTTTGTTTTCTTAGATGGGACTGGGGTATTGGACAATAAAAACAGTTCCAAAATCTCCTGATGAAGAAAGCCAAAGATGTTGAAGAATTTTATTTTTCCGTATCGCACCAAAGAATAACTTTATGAATGGCGTTGGAAGGTTCTGGAATGGATTAGCCAGTCCAGAAATGAAACTGATTGAAGATCTATAGTGGTAGGGATTGCCATTTATCATATCGCTCATCAAATCGCTAAAATTTCTCATCATAAGAACTTTAAATGTATTGTAGCAACAATAATTTCCAATGAAAGATGTATGAAACACCAAAAACTGACTGTAGTGTTGGTTCGATTGAGTCCATGTGACATTTAATAAATATGACTAAATGCATTGACTGTGTGGAGTTTAGTGTTAGGAGTCACATTCTTTGCATCACTTATATCCTGAAGAAACTTATTTTAAATTGGGAATTGTGCAGTTACCTAGAAATACAGAAAATAAGCTACAAATACTTTCATTGTTACCACGATAAGTGCTACAAAATATTGTGATAAAATTTTATGTTCACATTGCCCACTACCTCCTTATGGTCAACTGGAGAGGGCTGTGGACCAGAGATTGCTACGACTTAATAGATCTAGAAAACAGGGGAAGATAGATCAACTGGGAGCAAGTCAGAAAGTAAAATACTGAACAAATCAAAAAGTGCTGTAACATTATTCGTATTATCGGCTCCAAACTGAAAGTATTTATATATATATATATATATATATATATATACAGTATATATACTATATATATACTGTATATATATATATATATATATATATATATATATATATATATATATATTTCAAATGATCATGGTGCATTTAATAACCTGACATCTTAACATATATAAAAGTAAAAAATAGAGAGAAAAGTTATTTAGAACGATTAATTTAAATAGTAATACTTGAGAATTGCGGTAGGTGTAGTCATGGAACAATTTAAACAATTACAATAGAAGTACATTTCAGCCCATGTGGGAAATCATTAATTAGCTATTAACAGTCTTCAACAGTTGCAGGAAAATTACCAATAAATGTGCATTTTAGTTGCTAAACAGTCTACATTAAGCTGGGTTTAAAAAAAAAAATCTGTTGGTGTAATTTGGAGCTTTAGATTGTGTATTAATTCAATTAGCTGCTAAATAACGTAAAGTGAGCACCGTCAGAAGCTTCCGGAACAGCCATTACATAATGGTGCTTCTGGGTGCCAAAAAATGCACAGTGTGCTCGCGTTGAGGAGAGCAAAAGCTCCGACTTTGGCATGCCGTCAAAGCCTAATGGGAGCTCCAGTGGGAGGTGTCGGATGTTAACAAATAATTGTTGCTTCTGGTTTGATCCAGATGATGAGGTGTTTAGATTTTAGCCCGGCATCGGCTCAGGAGATGAGCTGGTCTGTGCTTCGGGTTTCAGGGAAGTAAATCAAAACCTCCACCGTCTAAAGACACCGAAGGGAGGCGAGCGGGGATGAAGCTGAGTGGCAGTGGGAGCAGCATTTGTGGCTGCTTTGACTTTCAGTTTGGAACCGATTTTCATGAAAAAAGACTGATCCGAGTGCATTTTTGTTCTTCAGCATAGAGCAGAGACCCCTTTTGGGTTCTCACCCCTACTGGGTGTGACTTTCTAAGATGTAGTTCTGTATAAAGGCGAACCAATCTCTATACAGTGAGATTGGTGTATCACTAGTCCTGATAATAGTGCTGTTATCAGGTCCTGAAATTGAAGAAAAATCCAAAATATCAATGAAAATGTACTCGATCCATAGAAGACATCATGCTTTATTATTTATTTGACATTATATTTAGAATCCCTAGTTGCACTTGCTGAACGTTGTGATTTATTTCTTATATGTTTGACCAAGGTAGTCTACCTATTATTTTTGTCAGTTTCAGTTTCTTTATTATTTATTTTACATTGGCTCTTCTACTACTAATTGCACTGATTGAACAAATTAAAGTTGTGTAGCTTTTACATGTTTGACCAAGATTGCTAAGCTAATGGTTTATTTAAGTGTTATAGTACAGAGTTATCAAATAAATGTGTATTTCAGTACGTTTTCCACCCCTAACTCTTCTGGTTTGCACAGAAATTTGTAGTTTTCTCCAGAAAACGGTAGACTTTTCCTTCCGGACATGAGTTTTTGCAGATGGACTTTCCTCCCTTCCTTCCATCCTGGCGTTCTCATCCCCGTCCTCCTCTTGAAACGCTGAATAACGCTGCTAACCTCGGCTCAGGCTGAAACCCCCTTCCGTTCAGATCACCTCAGAACGGGGATCAGTCAGCTTTCTCTCACCTCATCCTGCGCCGGAGCCGTGCTGGGGATTTAGCTCGCCTCTGATCCGGCAGCAGCGGGCGCGGCGGCCCTCGCTGCGTGACGGGCTGTGGGGGGCGTAAAGGAGGGTAGGGGAACCCCCCTCGCTTCCCCACCGTAGCCTGTTTGAGCTCGACATTTGTTGTCCTGGTGATGGTGGCCGTAGTGGTGGTTGCCAGGGAGATGGCGGTTGCTTGTCTGACCCGTCCCCCTCATGCTGTCACCGGTGTTATTGATGCACGCCGCTGCTTGGCATTGTGGGAGTGCAGGAGGGAGGGCGGAGAGGACAGCGGTTAATGAGTTCAGGAGAAACGGGGGACTCACCACGGTGTCCCTCTCTACTCCTTCTATTCTCTCTCGGTCTGGGTTTCCCTATCACCCTCCCCCCAGCCCCCAAGCCTCCACCCTCCTCTCTTTCTCTCCTTCATTTCTCATGGGTGTGTATCCTGTGCGAGTGTGTCCTACGACTATTGCTCTCTCATGATCCATCATGCCAGAATACAGCTTCCGTCCTTTTCAGTCATTACACACAAACTTGCGCGTTGCAGCAGCGTGAACACACCTTACGACATGAACGGTGCTTTCCCTAGAACTCACACTTTACTTGAATAGCATAACTGACTCATTTGCAAATACTCCTTTCACTCTCACTTAAACACCCACACACACATGTGCACACACACACACACAGAACGATGCTGCCCTGCTGTTATGCCTGAAGGTAGAAGAGGCAGCAAGATTAATAATGACCCCTGACTCCCCACAGACTGACCAAAATACACACAGTTTGTAGAGAGGAAAAGAGCAGTGGCAAAGGGAAGGAGTGGAGAAACAAGCTAAGCTAAGCGCTGACTAGAAATATGTATTTTCTAAACAAAATAAGGGGAAATATATACAATAGGCCTCCATCTATTCATAGCTTAGTATTCATGGATTTTTCTGTGGAACGTGATTCCAAACTATTTGCACAAAATTCAACCGATTATGTCGTCTGAAATATTGCATAGAAAATGCAACGTTAGAAGCTGAAATACCTGGTTGCAATGCTATATCTGACATGTCTTCGGTGGAATTTGCAAACAGCCAATCCAGAAACTGTATTTTTTTTTCCTTGGCACTGATTGGCTGTACCCAAGAGACGAGGAAATCTGTAAATGTTACTTTCTGCTAACATCAGTTTCTGCTGTATGTGTTGATGCATATTACTGTATATTTGGTGTTTGAACTAATAAAACAGGCAGTTATAAATGTTTTTAGAAGGAGCATTCACCAAGCATTCACTGATTTCAGCTATGCACAGGCCTCTGCTGTCCCTAACCCCTGTGGAGATTTATTTACGCCAGTGTTCTCCAAGCTTCTTGCCAAGAGAGTTAAAATCAAGTTCCAAGCACTCAAAAAACTGTAAACCAGCCTCCCCCCCCCAAAAAACTAAATTAATTTTCTTATAATTTTTTTCTAAAAAAATGAACTAGACATACAGTATTTTATGAGAAACACAAAGTAGTCTTATGTTCTGTAGAAACGAGATCAGATTTAGAACATAAGAATGACTTATTGCATTTGTGCATTAAAAACAGGCATAGTTTCCGATTGTTTCTGTTTTCATTCAGGAAAATACTTTCTTTGAACTGGACAACGGTCACTCTTACTCTACCTCAGCACTTGCTGTGTTAGGCCCTGTTTAATGAACGGGAGTTCCCAAGGGTTTTTGTACCTCACGTTTAACATGATGAGAAAATGTTGTCAGTGAAACTATTTCCCTAAAAAAAAAAAAAAAAAAAAAAAAACGTGCCCATGTGTTTCTGCTGTTGCTGTTATTGTGGTTGGGGGCCACACTAAATCATTCAGAGGGCAACAGATGAGCCGAGGCTGTGCTTTGTACACACATTACCTTTATCCTTTGTATACATGTCAGATATATGTTATGTTTGAACAGTCAGTGTTTATGAAAAATCTTTATCATTCTTAATATTTGTCATCTCTAAAAGGTGTTTAGAACAATAACTATTTAGAACAATTGCTATTGTAGGAAGAAATTATGAAGACTAATGAAAAAATATTAAATTAATGATCAGTGACAAAAACAAGCTGAGCTTATAAATTCTGCTTGGAGCTCTATGTTGTGCATTAACCTATGTTCACGGGACAACAGATTATCATGAAGATTACAGACAATGAGGTTATTTGTCTTACCATGATATTTGTTCATCTTGAATGGCCGCTTTTTTTTGTTTTTGTTCAAAATTAGGCAAGCTAAAAGTGAAACCATGTGAGTTTTTAACATGGTCCTTGCAGCATTTTAATTGGTTGCTTGCAACATTCTTGGACCCTGATAATTACGACTCCTTCTGGCCCAGACAAAGACTGGATGGTAACATGAAGCCAGTTTTACTGGCCTGGAGTTGGTGCTTTTCCAGTGGAAACATAAATACCTGGTCTCAGGCAAACAGCAGTCCCCCAAGCAAAATGTAGGGTTAGGGTTAGGATGATGTTGCCACATGTCTAACTGCGGTTAAAAAGTGGTTGGAGATGATCAAATGGGCTAACCAGGTCTGACTTTGTAATGTTTTTGTTTAGTTAAAATTTGGATGAGGCTTTGAAAGTTTCAATTTTCAGTCTGTTTTTCTTGGCTAAATATAGACAAGAACTGACCAACTTTACATAGCCATAAGAAAGATGACCAGTGTTTTGAGGTCAGCATCAATTTAGCACCAAGAATTATTTTGGTAGTGTAAAAATCCATGCTGAGTTTATAATGGTTAAGTTGATGACTTAACACATCAATCTGATGCAGCCTTCTATGTTTTACATTTCTGAACATTTCCATCAACAATCTGGAGAAAGATCTTTGCTCTTCCACACAGCTTGTTTTGCAACATGCCTGGAAATTTTGAATACTGCCAATATTTTGGGGTGGAATTCAAAGGTTGATCATAAGCTAAAGTTACAGATTACCCTCATTTTGTGTGTTTGTGTGTGTATTTAACATCTTACTGTCTGAATTTATTTATAATTGTAAAACCATGTAATATTTGTGTTTTGACTGTCAAGCAGACTGTTCAGCCTTACATAGCAAATACAATAGACATGAATTCAGGTATTTAGTATGCAAATTACTCAAATTAGATATTTGGGTATGATATTGACTGACAGATGGTTTGTGTTGCCCTGCGACAGACTGGCGACCTGTCCAGGGTGTACCCCGCCTCCCGCCTGGAACGTAGCTGGAGATAGGCACCAGCAACCCTCCCGACCCCATTAGGGACAAGGGTGAACAGAAAATGGATGGATGGATGGATGGATGGTGACAGTGTTTCCAACATGATTATTGATATGTGTAGAATATTATTCACCAGCTGGGATTAGTAATGAAAATACTTCACTTTGGCTGTTTTTTGGTTTGAGGCAAATTTGCGACAACAGTATTCTAGTAAAACCAACCCCTGGTTTGATGCTATTTGCTTCGTTCAGAGAGTTTGAACTCTTGGCTACTGAGAAACGATTGTTTCAGGCTTGGAGGCTTGGACCCTGTTGAGGGTTTAAATTTTACCCAATCGCTAACATTTGTCCGTGACGTATGTAACTTGGCAGTTTGACGCCATAAAGCTTACTGGAATCCACCTGCGCTGTAAGCAACCATCAATCTCTGCGAAGAGAGAAGTGCTGATCTGAACCAAATGACCGACAATGTTAATTCAATATTTGGAAGCGTGGCCAACACAGACTGAACAGCTTTGGTGTGTTCGTCACTTCCTTTTAGTGTAGCTAAAACTACAGGCAGACTACAAATAGAAAAACAGCACAGAAAAAATAATGTCATTGTTCCCAACTTCTCCTGATTGGTCCACTTGAAATTCTACTGGAGGAATGCACTTCCTCCAGTAGTTGAGAATTCTTGTGATTATTTATCTCCATAATGAATCACCAAATACTTCACTGTCAACTGATATTAATTTAAGTTCAAGGGCATGAGATCTTTTGTTGACTTTCATGAAATTTAAGTACAGTAATTCCGCAGTATTTTGGGGAGTTATCCAACCGCCCTTGAATAGCTGAAATCTACAAATACTTGAGACAATGTCTAAATGTCTAAAGAAGGTTACATATGCCTATTTTTAATCATTCAAATACCAAATGTACCTTAATATGCGTTTTTACACACAGAGTAAACCAACTTGGCTGTACAGCAGAAGCTAACATTCCCAGTCTTCCTTATATCAGCTCTTAGGGTTTGGCCAATCAGCGCTGGGGAACATGAATGGTGCATCAAGATTGGCTGCTTTGCGAAGAACTACCTGCTGGTCAGTTTTACAAATATTCCCTTTGAGACTTTGCTTACTGGAATGCTAACATGTGCCCACATTGTTTTCACAAATATCCCGAGCTTTCTCAAGAGGCAGGAACGATATTTGCATTGGCGGTGTGTTAGCATCTATCCCGGTCGTACGCTGTGACAGACTTCTCTTTTTTTCCATCAAACACACTGAAACACACACATACAAATTGAGACCATGGCTTCCAGCCTGCGTGACTAGACAGAAAAACACAGATACCCGCAGCAAAGTGCAGAGAAATACGCAAACAGGGATGCACACACCCACCATGTAAAACACACACACTTTCTGACGCGGCGGCGTGGATTAATGTGGTCGGCTCAACTATTTCATTTATTACTGTCTGAGGCCTTTTGTGATGAGGGCATTTTTCAGGTTGCTAACCATTATTCCCTCTAGGCCCGAGGCTCCTCAAAGGACTGTTTCAGTGTGTGTGGGTGTGTGCTTGTGTGTGTCAGTGTAAAACCTACCCGCCTTATGGTTATGGGCCAACCAAGTAGTCAGATTTTTTTTCTTGCTATTCTTCAGGGGATTCATGTAGCCATTTCTGACTGTACTTAATGCTCCTTCTCCATTTGTCAACACATGCCTAAGCTGCTCGAAGCCTGTTTGTTTTGCCATGAAAGGTTTTTTTTTTGTGCCCCTATCATGCCTTGAAATATTGCTGAGTGTGCTGCATCCATCAACGTAACAGCTAAGAGAGAGGTAGAGGGAACGCGGGGCGGGGGGAGGAACAGGAAGAAGTCGAAGAACGCAACAATGTCAGCCGTCTCTCTCCTGATAGGCTTTTTTTCCTCCATTCCTTTGGGTATTAAAATATGTTTACATAGTGCTTAGATCCAGTACTGCACAAATTACATGCACATTGATCTATAAAGTCCAACCACATTGCCTTTGCATCTTCTTTGATTTATGGTTTGTGTTTGGATCTGTTAGCAGGAGCTTGAATCTAGAATTTGGTTCAGGAATAAATTTATTCTGTGGTTTCTTTTGATTTTCTTTCTTGGTTGAAAGGTTGAGGAGATTTAAGACACTGACAGAATATGTGAAGGTTGATCAACCCGAGAAGTCTTCATCATTACACCAGTCAAATGTTTCATAAGAAGAATTAAAGATGCATAAACAATGACATTAGGAAAACCTGCACATTCCTCCAAGAATAGCGAAGAAAAGCTGCTGAAAAGACAAACTGCAGGAGCTGAATTACCAAACAGAGCTGGTTGCTCTACATGCAAGTCTTTAAGCATTTCTGGTCCAAATGCTGAAAAGACAGCTTTTTGACAGCAGTCTCAAGTGAACATTTAAAATATTGAAAAAAAAATTGTATGTGTGGTTAAATTGTAATTTTTTTTTCTTTTTTCAGGGGCAGGGAGTGTATGATAAACAGAATTGCAACCCAACACTCAATCTTTGGGCTTTACTCACTACGCAGTCATCAAAGCTATTTCTCTCATGCCACTAACCTGACAGGAGGTATGATATTCATGCTCTAGCTTGTGATAAAACTGTTGTCTGGGCAAGCAGGGATATTAGCACCAAAAGTGTTACCAAGGTAATGAAATGCTTTTCACAGCTATGTTTCTATGAGGATGCTATGTTGCTTTGTCGAGGGAACTTGTAATTAGCGAATGGTTATTAACAGGAGGAGAAATTTTAGTTTCACATTTTGGTTTTTTGTGAATTTTTCCGTTTGTGTGCTTTAATGAGAGTGTATTGTTTTCCACCGGCGTGTTTGGGATTTAAGAAGTAATTGCTGCCAAAGTCACAGCAGAACGTGCCACAACAGAACTGGATCAAGAACATGATGATTCCAGATGAGCACTAAGGCGAAAAGACGGAAGAAAGGAAATAATAAACTGCAAAGTGAATTCAGTTGCACCAGCCGCATCAAGCAGACCTGAAGAATCGCAAACATTTCCTGGATAGAACCCAGATATGTTAAAAAATCGTAAAAAGTATTACATCATGCTTCGGTTTAAAGAAATTTATCAGAGGAGAAACAAATTCTGGTGTTTCAGTCCGAAAAGGATTATGAAACCATTTGGCTCTATTGAGCCACACTGAGAGCCATTATCCACAAACAGAGAACAGCGGCCTGTCTCAGCTTGTGACTGAAAGCTCAAGTGCGCTTGGGTTATACAACAGGACAATGACACACAAGTCACACCACTGTGAATGCTTTAAAAGGAGAAAAAATACGGGTTTTGAATGGCTTAGTCCAAGTCTAGACTTAAAACTAATCAACATACTGATGCATAACCTCAAACAGGCCGTTCATTTCCTTCACTGAAACACACTAATGTGACACACTATTAATAGGCTCGGGGCAGATATAATCCCATAGGTCCAGGTTGCTTTGGATATTTTTTTCCTTTAAAGCTGCAGTGTGTAAGGTTACAAAATATGCTTTTTACATATTTGTTAAAACCTTCACCATGACAGTGTGCTATGAGACAGATTATCTGTGAAAAGATCGATTTCCTCGTCACATGTTGACGCGCAGGGTACCCCTTTCGCGTCAATATGTGACGCGAGGTGTTTTACACTATGCCTTACCATAATTTTTGCCCTAAACCTAACCAAATCGTTGGGTTTTGAAGGTTCGGCAGCGGTTACGAGAACCCTTTGCGTGAAAAATCCACGTAAAACATGTGACCTGCCCAAATCGTCAACATGTGACGCTGAAGGACCCTGCCCAAGTCGTCAACTTTTGACGCGAAGGGGGTACCCTTCGCGTATGTGACGCATGGTCAGAAATTGTCCTAACTCGTCAATATATGACGAGTTGGGAGTGAGAATGTGTTGATTTCTCGGGTGCTGTGGTGGCGCAGAGGTAAAGCACAACCCATGTAAGGAGGCCTTAGTCCTCGATGCGGACGTCACAGGTTCGATTCCCGGCCTGATGACTTTTGCCGCATGTCTTTCTTCCTTTCTCAAAACCCACTTTCATGTCTAACCTCTCTCAAATGAAGGCCATTAGAACCAATGAAACCTTGGAAAAGAATAAAAGATCAAGAAATGCACCTCTCCCGGTCAAAAGCAACCAATCAGAGCCAGGAGGAGGGGCTTAGCGCTGTCCATCAACCTTATGAGCCTGCTGCCAAATGGGCTAATCAGAGGTAATGGTGGAGAAACAATGTCACATTCCAGGAAAACTTTTTATCCGCTGGCTATGCTAACTAGCATTAGCATTGGTGGCAGGCTACATTGTGGTGAACCAGAGCAGCGAGTATAGTGTGTGGCCCTCAGGACTCCAGGTGCCGAATTATATCAATCAGTCCTCCCAGTTTCCTGTGATCATGGAAATTCACATAAAATCAACAGATTCCCACTTTTTTTTCTCACTAATGCAAAACTGCAAATTTTCAGCAAACATGGTCAGAAACATTGGATTTAACTGAGCACTAACTCCCTCCTCTAGGTGGCAGTCTTTTTACAACACCGCTGCCTCAGCCTTATTGGATGTCAACTGATTAGTCCCTAATCGATGTGACGATTAAAGTCACATTTTACGTCATATTTAAATGTGAATATTTCAAAATTCCTTGAAAATATTTCTAAATTAGCTCCACAATATTTGTGATTTTATTGCAAAAAAAAAAAATTAAAAAATCACAAAATCAATTGCAAAATCCTAGAGGGACTGAACAATGTATAAAGATGTTCAATTTTAAGAACTACTTCTAAAATGCAAAGACAGTTATTTCTAAATATTTTAACACTTTGTTAATGGGTTTTATCAATACAGTCTGGCACGGCCGGCCCTTTAAGAACAATCAGGATCTTGATTTGGCCCCAAAACGAAAATGAGCTTGACACCCCTGTTTTAACATGTCAGCACCTTTTACTCCTCTAGGTGTGTTTTCATACCATCATCTGCTAACTGCATGCGCTTCAGCTGATGACATAAGCAAGCCGACTTGTTTAGCAACACATTGCTGCATGTAAACATTGTATGCAGTAGCAATTACCCTCAGCCCTTATCTCCACCATCACCTTCCCATCGCTCTCTGTCTCCTCTGTCTCTACTTGCCTCCATCTGTTTATCCGTCTCACTTCTTCAGGCCCTCAAGCCCGTTTTCTTCCCCTTTTCTGCCCTTTTATTATTATAATCTTTCTCCCTTTGTCCTTAAACACCTCTCTCGGCGTTATTTATTTCTTCCTGCAGCCCCATCTGTCTGATGATCTGCCTCGCCCGTGAAGCCATTCATCCACCGTCACTCTGCCTGGTGATGTGGTGTGATGGAGGAAGTAAATAAACAGAGCCAAAGCCAGGAATCCTAAAAGATCTGGTCTTTGCATGAATGACGGTGATTCATCACCAACCCCGTCTCTACCTCCCCGGTTTCTTCTACAGGAGAAGATTTATCTGGAATAGTAATAGTGAGTCAGGTGATGGAGGAGGGCGGAGGGGGCTGCGGGCGGAGGTTAGCCAGAGAGAGGACATTATTAAATGTCACCGATGGGTTTGATGCCACCTGGGGCCAAGATGCTATCTTTGCTTTCGGCTTGGACTGCTTGCTGCTGGTCAGATGGATGCATTAGCTTTATTGGCAGGTGTTTTCATCTCCAGTTCACCCCGTGGCGTACGTACAAGAAGAGACCGGAAGAGGAATTAGCGTTAGCTAGCATAGCGAGCTCCAGAAACGTGCTCCTGTTTTTTGTTGTTGTGTTTTTTTGGGGGGGATAGAAAGTAAGAGTGAGAGAGATAAATGTGATGAATAATTGCAAACAATGGGAGGTGAAAAATAGAAGAATTACTCGGCACCCCAACACCAAACCCAAGCTTCCTTCAGCCTCCCCCCGCCCCCACACAACCAATTAGCTCCGAGGCCATAATGGATGTTGTTTGCCGTGTTTCCCTGTCAGCGGATTGAATTAGCGCCTCTGTGTGTGCGGACGCGTGTGTGCGCGTATGTGTGTGTGTGAGTGATCATCTTATCGCCTCTTAGTACAGTAATGAAACACAGTTATAAATGGCTGCAATCCTGTTAACAAAACAGCACCTGAGTGCAGGCTGGCGAGATAAATCAGAACCGGGCCGCCGCCACGCCGACCCGTAGGCTGTTGCTAAGGCGCGGAATCACCGGGGCACAATTGAATCATTTTTGCTCGGCCTCTGATAAAGCGGCTGTCTTTAACGAGCGGATCGCTGCTATGAAAAAAGAAGAAGAAGAGCATTTGTTATCGCCGTGCTTTTCTTGTCGTGGTCCGGTTGAATTTCTGCGTTTGTAATCAAGCCGATATGACGAGGAGCATTTGATGCCTCTGAGTCGGTTCTGGGCTTTTCTTCATCTTGTCATGGAGATACGGGCTGTCATGCATGGTTCTCTCTCTCTCTCTCTCTCTCTCTCATACACACACACTCACACACTCCTCTATCTTGGTGCCGGGGGGCTATTAAGACAGTGTCTAATGTCGCACCATACCCCACTGCTCACACACTTAATTGTGTTAATGTTTGAGTTCACATAATCCTTCAGGACTGTCATTCTCTCAGATCATTCAGCCCTGTTTTCAATTACTGAGCGCCTCTGCACTGCAGGCCCACAATGCGTGCTACCAAATCCATCGCTGAAATATTCATAACCGTCGCATTTATTCACGTTTTGTCAAATTGCAACAACAAACTTCAACATATTTATTGCGATTTAATGTTATAGACCAGCACAGAGTAATGCATTTCTTCCTGCAGCTCCAGCAGAAGGATATGGATAAGCCACCCATCCAGTACCTGCACACACACTTACCCAGACAGCCTCATAGGGGGCGCTGCCTTCTGCCTCCGTCGATCATTTGACGAGACTCTGGACAGGCTGCCAGTCCAGGGCTACACAGCGACACACACACACCTACACACACTCACACACACACCCACACACACACATACTCCTACGGGCACTTTATGTGCACCTGTTGTTATAAAACAACAATGCTAACAACTGTTTCCCCGTGTTAGCATGACACTTGGTTTATTTAAACCTTATACAATCTGTTTTTATCCCTTTTTACTCAGTAAATACTCATACCGAGCATTCATGTAGCGAGAGTGGAAAGTAAAATCTCCCCTTTAACAGGAAGAAACCTCCAGCAGAACCAGAACCAGAACCTGGCTCAGTATGAGCAACCATTCTGTTACTTCACAATGAAGCACTACTTCCCGTCAGTCGATCCGTCATGAATCCACTGAACTGTGTGGAAGTGACATTGACAAAATGAAAAGTTTGAACACTTTTATAAAGATCATGCCTTTCCATTGGTTCCTGTTTTCTAACTTTTACGTGTAAATGTGAGCAGAACAGATAAAATGACTTTTCTCTGCTCAACCTTGATTGAACATTAAGTAGCATGAGTTAGCTTCTCGCTGCCTTTTTATCACTCGATTCCTCAAGGCTTGTGTGTGTATTCGTGTGTGGGGGTGTGGGGGTGCGTGTGAGCCGGCGTGTACAGTAGGGGTGTGTGTGTGTGTGTGTGTGTTTGGACGCGGTCGCCTGTTTACTTAAGCAGCTGAAGCTTTCAACGACCAGTCAGTTGAAAAATTGAACAGCTCCTCCTCAAGCTCATTTTGAAACATGTCTGCAATAGTTTTGGCTACAGTCACTGATCGCCCCACATCATCAGTTATTGTGCATATGAGAGGAGAGAACTCTGTTAGTGTTCACCCACACACCCCCACACACGCACACCCACACAGAGGCAGTGGAGCGTGAGTCAACTGTAAGGGCGTAAGAAAAATAAAAAGCGTGTTGCGCAGTCATTACTTGCAGAACAGACCCCACTGAACCAGATCAGAGTGAGAAGTGCGTGTGCGTGTGTGTGTGTGTGTGCGTGTGCGTGTGAGAAACCGAAAATGTGAACGCGTCTTTGGTTTTGTGTGCTCTTCGGTCAATCATCTTTCACTCTCTTGTTGCGGTGGTTCATTGCAAAAATGTCCTCCAGCGTGGTTTACTGGCAGTCACACACAGCTGCATGTGCGACTGTTTGCAGGGAGGATTATAGGTGGATATCACCGCTTTATTATCTTGTCCCGTCAAACTGCAGCGCATGAAAACTCCTATACGGCCCTGTGGAGCCTCTCTGTGCCTTGGAACAAGCCGGCATTGTAAGCATAGTGCTGCGTTCTGCAGTTGCTTATCGATGTGATAAAAAGGTGCGATTAGCAAACCAAACAGAGCAAACCAGTGATGAATTGGGCAGGTTTTACTTATAATAGCTGCTGTCACTTTGTGTGCACATGGTGCTGCCATAACGGGTCGATGAGTGATACATGACAGGGCTAATAAGACTTATGCGGGTTGATCATCATTTGCTTTATCGTAGCGTCAATTTTAAAAATGAAACACACCCTTCGGACTCGCGCCAAGAAATCCGACTTGAATTCCAATTTAAAAAATAAGAACAAATAAAAAAAAAAACTGACTTTCTACCGGTAAAGTTTGAACATTTTTTATTTGCAAAGCGTTGGAAAAACCCCCAAACAGAACCAACTTAAAGAAATGTAGTTAATCTGTTACATGTAATTGAATTTATTTCCATTTGTTTAACACAAGGACTTAATAAGTTTAATACATTTCCTGTTAATAGACTTATTTTGATTATTTGCAGCATGTTAACTTCAGTTTTTTAAAGTTGGATCACCTGTTTTCTGTTTTATAGTGTGTTGAAAATTGGTTGTATTAATAGGCTTATGTGGGCTTTGTTGCACCAAAGAGAGAAAGTGATTTATGGGCATATATGTCAACTAGAAAACTTTTATATCCCTGCAATTCCTCACTAGGCATCTGTGTAACCACAACAACATAGTGTACTCTGTCACTCTGGTTTTTTTTTGTTGTTTTTTTTTTGGTTCTGCTTCATTCATCTTATGAACAGAGCAACCTGCTGGATAGTTCGCGCGGTCTGTTCATAGTTGGCAGCTTTTTTTGAGAGCACGCCAAACCAGCCGCTGCTGTTACTGCGTAACTCTGTCCTGGAGGTTCAGTCTGCTTTTAAAGGTGAGGCCTGACTTTAAACCAAACCAAGTCAAGGTTTATTGGTGTTCCACGACTAAAAGAAATCCAGGACAGGATGCACACATTTAAAACACTCCACACCAAAGCAATGTAAGACTGTCTAGTAACATACGTGGAGCTCGAGGACATATTTACCGTTTGTGTGTGTAAAGGTAAAAAAGTGCGGATTGTTCTCTAAATTAGAGTTTTCATCTACAGTGGACTCTCGCCTTTATATGCACAATCCTCACTGATTTGTTTTCTGCATAGCATATCTCCAAATTATTTGGCATTTTCTGACTTTTTCATGCCGAAAATATTCAAAAGAAAATTCAGCTTGACGGTTGTGTCGTTTTAGCGTTTTTTTTTTTTTTTTTAAAGATCCAAACATAATGAAGACATACACGGTTGGAAAGATCAAACTTTACGGCAGTAACAGTCTGCAGACTTAAAACCTGTATAAAACATTCGGGGTAAGGCGAAGAAAAGGTTCTATAAAAGAAGGCCGGACTAGAGAGATTGTGCAAAGAAAAAAGGTCAAAGGTCGCTCTCTCTGCTGCTCCTATGGGTGGTAAAACTAGCTGGTCTCTTATTGGCAAAAAAGGGCCACCAATAAGTGTGGCACCAGTGATTTAGTTTCAAGAAATAAAAAAAGAGAGGTTAGGATACGGATATTTTCCCACTGATTAAATGCAAATAAATTAGTTGTTGAGTTCTCCTAAAATTTATAATGTGAGATTATGGATCATGACTATATTGGATTTATTTTAAAGCTTTACAGAGAGTCTGCTGTGTAATCTTTATTTATGTCAGGGCCTAGAGCTGATAAGATGTACCTTAAATCACACAATGACCTCTTGATGCTCAACATTATATCATCAGTAAAACATATCAGTGAGTCAATAAGCTGATTTATTGTTTTCATTTGCGGTCTGCGTAGAAAAGCTGTTTTAGCCTTTAATCCACATCCGACCGACACAAAAACAACAGAAAAATCCAGTTCTGACTCACTTTCTCTGTCGAAGAATAAATTACACTTTTCACCCATTGCAGGTTTTTGTACAATAGTTCAGAATATGACAAAAATAAACACAAACTTAAGCCTTTTTTTGACATATTGTCACATTTACAGTCAGAAAGGTGAGTGTATTTTGGGGGGATTTTATGTGATAATCTAGCCTGGTAAAAACCAGCCTGTTGTTCTACACTTCGCTCCATAGGGAGGGTCTTGAACCTCGACCGCCCAGAAATAATTGCTTACTGGAGGCGTGGACTCTGTTGAATTTGAAATAATTGGATCTGAATGTTCCGTAATTTGCAGGAGTAAAATATATTTTATTTATTTCCTGGGATATGGCCCCAAAACTGTCTTCAGGGGCCCTTAATCTTATAAATTCAGTATTTGAATCGAATACATTAAATTCCTTCTTTTCATTCATGTTACACCAGTTCACAATGAATATTGTCTCAAGTCGCTTTACAGAGTAAAATAAAACAAATGCATATCCTGGCCACACATTATAGATGATTATGGTATTTAAAAAAAAACAAAAAAAAACATTTTGACAATAAAATTATGCACTAGCTTGTGTTGGTCTGTCATATAAAAACGTGTGGTTGTAACATAACACCATTCAAAAAGTTCATCTTCTGTGAAGAAAATGTTTATTTTGCATTAGAAATAAAATAATAAAAAAGCAAAGATTCATTGTGCAACCATACAAAAAAAGAAAACAAAAAAAAACAACTGTCGGCTGAAAATTGAGTTTATGAAGCATTCTGTCAAAGTATTAAATCTATTTATTTCTCTTATTTCTTCCCCCTGTATGCCAATGAGGTTTCATGGCTGCCTGGGAATCCAATTTTTCACCGAAGGGTTTTGGAAGAGTAAACCTCACTGCCTTTTGCGTTTTCCTTTCTTTTTGTCCCTTTTGAAAAGCGGGGCTAAATGGATGTCGGGTCCAACCCTTTGTAAACAGGCTGTGGGTCCGGTCAAGGCTGCAGGAGCCTGTTAGAAGAAGGACACACAGGGGAGACAACTGAGGTTGTTTGCCATCAGGTGTGTGTGAAGATATCTCTAAACATTTGGACCCTGGAGATAACAACATGCCAGAGAGGGGTGGGGGGGCACAGAGGCAGAGAGACAGACAGAGATGAGTGTATTTCCCGGGACCACCTAAGCCGCCTAATCAAGATACGACTTCAGTGTGTGTGTGTGTGTGTCGGAAAGGGGAGAGAAGCAGACACAGAAAGCAAGTGTGTGTGCTTCTTTGCCCAAGATAAAACACGGTAAATCAGAGGGTTCCCCCATCCTGATCCCTCATAGCAGGTTATGTGTGTGTGGGGGGTGTCTGTGTGTGTGTGTGCATTAGACAACAGCCCCCATCCCATCACCTAGACCATGGAGACAGGACTGGCACAGCGATAATGAGCAGTGCGCTGTTTTGTCTATTCCACTCAGAATGGGTGTGTATGTGTGTGTTTGTGTGTTTCCAGGAGAGCGAGTGATAAGCAGTGGCACTGTGATGTAGCATTAATTGTGTGCAGAGTCTTTGGTTCGGTCGCATGGCGTTAATGAAGACTCTCCGTGCCGCTCGTCCCTCTCCGGCGTTCCGCTTTGAGAGCCACGGTGGCCTCCGCCGTGTTTAAGCACCGTCATTTGGCTTTTAACTGAAATAAATGAGTTATCAGGGAGATCCTCAGGAATATGATGATTATTATGTTTCCCTTGGTGGCAAAATGCCACGCTGTGATTGGATAATGGCCCTCCGCTGAGCGGCGGCCGCCCTGCAGAGTCGTCCAGAGCGAGGAAAAAGGCAGGGAGTTGAAGGTGTCAATCTGGATGAATACCGAGGAACAGTCACATCACAAACTGTGTGTGACCTTTCTAGGACCTTGAGCTTTGGTCAGATCGGACACAGCAGGACTCGATGGAGGGTCACATTGTGAGCAACCTTTGAATTTGAAAAGCCTTCATTCTATTGCTGTGATGTAATCAGTCTTCAAATGCAGACCCTGAATTCAGCAAAACATGCTGAATATCATTAATAGAATCCTACATTTGTCAACTTGTTTGACAGAATAAAAGTTGGAATAAAAGCTACTTTGAGATTCTGAAAGAGGAAAAAGTTTTAGACACTCATGATTGTGTTACAGGAGGGGAAACTCTGCCATAGAGCCCTCTTCTGTAGCCAAGGAGGAGACTGCCAAGGTCCTCGCCTTCAGCCACCACCCATCCCACTTTGCACCTGACCCCTTTGGCCCTTCCCACAGGTGGTGAACCCATGAGAAGGGGGACTGACGTCTCCTTTTTGGGCTGTGTTCTAGTGGCCACCAGGTTCTTGCCAGCATAACTCACCTCTAGGCCTGGCTCCAGAGTGGAACCCAAAGGCCTAAAGGTGAAGCTCCCCATTATACAAATCAATCTACCTTGCTAACCTCATCTGTGCTCATGAATTTTGCTGTGTCTGAAAGAACAATATCACAGATACAAGAGGGTGAAATCAGTTCAATAGAGTGTCTGAGCTGCTGCTTCTCCACATCGAGAGAAGCCATCTGAGGTGACTCGGCCTCCTAGATGCCTCTCTGGTGAGGTGAAACCGCAGAGGAAGACCCAGGACAGACTGCAGGGACTATGTTTCTCTGCTAGTCTGGGGACGCCTTGGGATTCCCCCAGAGGAGCTGGAACGAGTGGCTGTGGAGAGGGAAGTCTGGGCCTCCCTACTTAGGCTGCTGCCCTTGCGAACCGACCCCCGACCCTGGATAAGCAGAAGATAATGAATGGAAACTCTGATATACATGCCTGAGATTGTGAATGATATCATTTTGGCCAGTTCAGCACAATATTCCACTGCTTGAATATTGCTTTACCTTTGAACCCTAGTCAGATATGGAAGTGGGAATGTTCTGGACATGGTTCCAAGAAAATAACATCCAACAAAGAGCTTGCTCTCAGACTCAGTGCTGCCAGAAGCACACTTCAATTACAAAACATGATTTCCATTTTTAACCATGCTGCAGTAGGTGTTAATGTCTGTGGCTCTTCCAACTTCACATCAGCACTAAGCATGCCATGCAGCTTTTATCTACATGATGAACTCATATATCACAGTGGATTTTCTGATTTGAGTCTGTTTTCTGTGGAGTCGCTGTGTAGAAACACAAGTAATCATTCATTTCATGAATGAATGAAATCCCCATTCATTGTTGAAGATAAACCTCTGGGAGAAAACAAAGACCTTTTGCCTCTTCCTGAAAAAGTAACATTCCAACCATTGTTACAAAACTCTGATTTGTTGTGTTTTGCCAAGAAATTGAAATGTCTTGATGATCTTAATCCCTATTCACATGTGAACCTCACACTCATTTATCATAAACGTACCTTAAAACCACCAAGTCAGTCCATACAGCTACTAGTCCCTAACTTGAAGTTTGCTTTGGTTGTTAATTATGGTCCAGTGGACATCAACGACTTATAATTTAATAAATTACAATATTATTGTAAAGTTTATTTATTTAACTAATTCAATCTACAAAGTGAAATCTAATGTTTTTAAGACTTTTCTTAAAAACGTAAAAATGTACCCTTTTTTCAAAGGGTACATTTATTCTGAAACAAACCTCTGAGGCTGCCGTCCTGCAACTTTTCCATGATGTGTTCCAGGTCCAACAACTTGAATCAAATGGCTAAATCACCTCCTCCTTGTAGGAGGCAACGGTACAAGTTTGTTCCGGAATCAGTGGGTTGCCGGTTCCATCCCTCTCTTTGTCCCTCTCCATCATTGGGACAAGACACTTCAGTGGCTGCATGCACTGCAAAAACACAAAACCTTACCAAGTATTTATTGTTTAGTTTCTAGTGCAAATATCTTGGTACAACTTGACTTAAGACAAACCTAACTTTTTCAGAAAGAGATACAGTAGGTGCTTGTTGTAAGTCACTAAGTTCCACTGGAACATTATTTCACTTAACAACAAGACATTTTTTCAATAGGGAAAATAATCTAGTGGAACTCATACTTTTTTATCAATATCAAGAAATTATAGGCTTAGAATAAGCTCCTATATGTTGCAGAAAAGGTACTTGTATGTTAGTTTTGTTTTACAAGTAATATCATGTACACTAGAATATTTGCACTAGAAACTAGACCAAAAATACTTAGTAAAAGTTTGTGTTTTTGCAGTGTGGCAGCATGTAAATGTGTGTGTGAGAAATGGTTTGGAGTCCTCTGGATTTCACAACTACAGGCCTGTCACCGTTTACCATCTCTATTGGGTCAAGTTCTCCAGAGTCCTGCCAGCGACCAGATTACTCGACTCAGAGACAGAGCGCCGGCCAACCAGGACTGCAGTTGCAGACCTCTTTGGGAAGACTTTTGTTTTGGCATCTGGTCAGAACTGGAAGGAAAATAGACAGAGGTGAAAACCCTGGAGAAAAAACATCCAAACCCCCTCTGACTGGGGAGGAGGTTCTCTCTCTATCTAACCTGAACAAACCGAAGCAATTAAGAAAAAAAAAAAAATCAGTTTAGACGTCCGATGATGGTCCCACTCAAACTTACAGCTGTACACTGTAGTGAGAAGGTGGCTAAACAAAGTTTAGACATACAGTTGCAGTTATGCACCATGTTGTCTTCATCTATCACACAGAATCCTAATTAAATACACTGAAGATCATAGTTACAACTAACTGAAAAAGCTTTTAAAAATGTGAATAATGTGCTTTTTTTTAAAGATATGACTTTACTGTTCTCAAAATAAAAGCATCAAACAGAATAAAGTGGAAGGAAATCAAACAGAAAACAGGCTGTAGAAAAAAACTGAAAAGAAATAAAAATACACAAAAAAATTGATTATGTATGTAAGAATATATATAAAAAGAAGTGATGGTTGTACAGCAAGGTGATCTGTGGTGACGTTCTTTTAAACACTGACAGTCAGACAGTGCGTCAACCTGCACTGTCTGACGCAGCGACTGGGAGCTAATAAGACCTTATGTGTGTCAAAACAAACATTACACAATACATTAGCATTGAAAGAGCGATGGAGTGGAGATAAAATTTTAAAAAGCCTAATTTTTCCCTTTAATGTTTTATTTTTAATCATTCTCTCAAATACGGCTGAACTCTACCACGTTATACGCAGGTATTTCACTTCAACTAGTGCATTTCGGTTGTGTCTCACTTTGGCCGCTTTCTGTGCATATGCAGATCAGGATGATTCCCTGTGTGCACATTGATGGAAACTAAAAGTCTTTCTGTCGCTGCTGAAAGCAGAACAGAAGATCTGCTTGAGAACTCCCAGCATGGTTAAAACCCTTTTTTTCCCCCCTTCCAGCTTGCTTCATAGAAAGACCTCCACTATTCTCTTTGTCTATTTCTCAAAATGCTTGACTCATTGTCTCCGACTTCTTTCAGATAATCTCATTTGGACTTCCTCTCTTGATTTTCAAGCCTCTCCTCTCTCTCGGCAGACGTCTCTGCCTCTCTCCCATGGCTCCTCCTTTCTCTTCCTTTCTTGCTCACTTCCACTAAATGCACACAGTATTGATGTTTTTCTTCCCTCCATCATGGCCCCTGTGATGCCTTGACTCCTTTTAGCTTCCCCCCTTTGTCTCCCACCTTTTATTTGTCAAAGGTTCTCTCCAGTGTTTTTTCCCCAGGTACACGTTGTCTCATGCACACTGATGTACCGGGGCTTTAAGGAGCTTTTCAAGGCTAATACTGATTTCGGCCCCAAAAACTGCTGATGACCAGAATGCCAACAGCATAAGGGAGAATAATACATTCAGCTTGATCTGGTGTCTAAAAGAAAAATGTTATTCCACAAAGGAATCAAGATTTAGTCATAATTTACAAGCATCACATGCTAACTTTGTAAAAATACTTTGAATGTAGTATATATTCTGTCTTGATGGTGGGCGAAGCAAACTTACAGTTAGTTACGCTAACCCTAAAGTGCTAACCAGAAACATTAGTTCTGTTGGTGCGCCGACATAGCGCTATACCGCTATACCTCTAACTAATGCTAAAGTGCTAGGCGCTAATACACACCATGAGTCAATGACACAATCCACAGGGCCAAGTTTGTCATTCCACACCAGTATTGCTAACTCTGTGGCTGCTAACTCTGTTTTTGCCTAATGGACCACAGTAGGGCTTTGGTCAGAAAGCAGGCAGTACATCAGTAGATTTTAAACTGTTTACTAAAGAACTACAGCCTGTAGTTTTAAAGCAATGCATTTTGGGTACAGAATAAATGTCACTCGCTTTAGAATGCATCCAGAAAAATGTAATTCGTGGAATCTAAGTATGCTAAGCGTTTTGAAAGTTAGCAGAAACATAAGTGCGCTAAGCAAAAATTAGCTCCACTGTTAGTGCACATTGTGCCCATCACTGCTCTACTTTTTGTTAAAAAACGATGGAGCGAACACTTTAAAGACCCGTGAAACAACTCTCCTGGTAAAACAAACAGTTTTTTAGACATTCCTTATCAAAATAGCAGTGCAGCTTCAAATATGGATTTGACAGTGCTTGTGCCACAGTGATCCAGAGACAAACAGGGAAACGTCTCATCCCTGATGTGAATGCTGCTACTTTTCGTGTTGAAAATTTCCACCGCACTGAGTACTGGAGTCCATCAAGGTTGTGTACTCAGTCCATTGCTGTTTACTCAGCTAACATGTGACATGTGCATCCACACATGGAAACCTGATCATAAAATGTGCAGATGACACCACAGTGGGGTTCATTATGGGAACGATGAAATGAAACAGCCAGAACTCAGATGTAGAAACAGTAATCTGGTATTCATCTTGAGCAAAAAAAAAGAAGTCAACCGTGCAGAGAGGACGGAATTAAACTACCCAGTGTCCAGATCTCTGATGACTCCACTGAAAAAACACCAGGAAGCTGGCCCACCAGAGACTGGACAGTCTACAGAACTGTGGCTGATACTCAAGTTCTGCGTCTCATGACAGCACTCCAAACGAGGCGATTACATTCAGCTCAGGTCAGTTTTAAAGAAATAAAAGGCCGATAATCTGCTGTAATACTAAACGTTTCTTCTGTTCCGTGTAGCAAAACCATAATAAAACAGAAAGTTAATGATGGGAAAAGAGAGCGTTAAATTGCAGAAGTGTTTATTTCTTTTTCTCTAAACTGTTACTCCATTTGCTTCACTTTGCCTGTGGATCCAACTTTCCTTCAGTTCTGTCTTATTACATCCCATGGCTGGACTGTGGTTCCCTGTGGTGCGTCCAGATTACCGTGTGCAGTTTCAACTAGGGATAAGCTTTCAGTTTTCATAGACATGTCTCATTGCCAGGAATGAGACTTCATCAAGATAAACGTGCATACAGTAGATGTGAGTTTGTAATATTCCTTGCACTTCTGCACAAGCATTCGCCGGTATCTCATGGCTGCTCGCTTACATCACATTAACATTTAAAACCATTCGAATCGCGCATAAACCCTTTTTGGAAAAAAAAAAGGTTCAAGTTTTGAACAATGCCATTCATCTTTCGCATCATGTAAATCCAAATACGGCGAAAGAAAAACAAAAAATCCAGTTGAATTTCATACAAAGAGCTTCAACGTCCTTCATTAAACACCAAATAAATAATTTTCGCTTGTCACCGGTAAGATTTACTAACCTCTAATGTTGAAAGTAAGTCCATCATCACGGCACAAATATTTACTTCTTCTCCAATTAGTTTCCAAGTCCCAGTTTCCAGCTACACCCTCCTGTCCAAACAGAACCTTTTCTGGCACCAAGGAGCCAAACGGTGATGGCCAGACGCCAAACTCTAAACTTCAAAGAATCACTTTAAATGCGAAAGAATAATCTGAATACAGTAAGTACAGTACCAATGGGGCCGTTTCTCCCTGCGGCGTAGGCTGAGTATTTTTACCTCATCTTAGATGTGGGTCTAAATGTTTTATTTATGTTCTCCGATACATAAACATAAAAAAAAATTAAAAAGGATCTTATGTTAGGAATGTTAAAGGTCTGAGAAAGTGGGATTCATGTTTTATATTTGAAAAATCCAGTCCAAATATAATTTCATTTGGTACCCAGTAACATTGGTTACGTTTTGGACATTTAAGTCATCGAATGTGGTTGATGTTTGTTGTTAGACTCAAAGCAACCATCTGTGTGTGAATGTAACATACCAACAGAGGCAGTTTTTGATAAGGGCAACATGGAGGCAATAGGAAGGCGGTGCATTTAGGGCAATTTAAAGAAAAATGTATGTTTACCTCTCAGTTGCACCCTGAATGAGTTTGTATTACATTTTTTGCATGTGCCAGTCGGTGCTGGAACCGTGTACAGTAGGAGCGCCACAGCATTTTTTCCTCTCTACCTCACATCTGAAAGCATTTTCTTGATTTTGATTATTTTTTCAGGAAGCGTGGTGTGTCTGCAGAACTAAACGCGCATCGGGTGAAGTACAAGCTGACATGAGCGAGTGCCTAAAGTGAGTTTTAGCAAGCTTTCTCTGGACGTTTGTGTTATGAAGGCAGTAATAGAGAGGAGGAAATGTAATGCTAACAGGGAACGGCATGGCCTGGCTGACGGTCCCGTTGAGTCAGGAACTGATTGTTCACTGCAACTTCTGGTACAGCTGGAAACGGTTCCACACACCCAGAGCAGATTGGGGAAGTTTTGTGGTGTTTATGTAGAGCAGAAGCAGTGGAATAATGATAATAATAATACGCAAAGGTTTTCTAATGAAGGGTAAATACTTAATTTGAGAAATTTTGCGTCAAAAGTCAAACAGTTGTTGAATAGTGCTTGCTGGCCTCTGACTGGTTCTGATTTCCATGGACTTGTTTTTTTGTCAGTAAAGTCCAGTTGTTATATCAGAGTTTCATTTGGAGACAGTCTGAACGGCAAAGGCAACTTTGGTTCAGTAGTGGTTCCTTTAGAAAGGTTTCTGCCTCTTATCCTTGGTAGGAATGATCATATGCTGAAGCTACCTAGCTTGGCTTTTGCCTTCCTACATGATTCCATTTGATTCTCACTTCCTTTCAGTTCTCTGTTTGGAATTTCTCCCATTGAGCTGGATTTCTCTGAGAAGGAAGATGTCGCTTTTCTGCGCTGTTTTAGAATCGTAGTCTGCCTGTAGTGGCAGCGGAGAAAGTGAACGAAGACATTCAGCACATGTTGGCCATGCTGCCAAATATTGAGCAACTTAAGGTGGACCCAGACGAATGTTTTAGACATTTTATTGCTGGCAAAGATGACGTGGTTTTACTCCGAATTGGGGTATTGACACACAATTTCTGGTAAGCTTGATAGGTCAAACCTTAATGAATGGTTAAAACTGGATCCAATCGTTTAAAACTTGCACCCAGCAAGCAAATATTTCTCAGTAGTCAACGGTCCAGACCTTCTGCACGAAGCAAAGCGTAGAACAAAAAAGGGACTGATTTTTACAAGCCTGAAAGTTACCCTAAATATAAAAAAGAACTCCAAGAAATGTTAATTTTTCTCTGAACAAATATGAACAAAACATTTAAGTATATTTTCTAAATGTTTTGGTAAATTATGCATTATATTTTAAAGATCACCAGTTTGTTTTGATTGATTGAAAGCCATGATTTAAACAACCATTTATCATAGTAGGAGCCTGTTCTGTTCTGTTAAGAGTTTTTTGTCAGATCTGCAGTAGCTTTGACAGCTGGCTTAGAAAATCATAAAACAGGCTTAGTGTACAGTTCTCCAGATGGAAGCACTCGCCCTCCATATCAGCATGAAAGCTCGCCGTCTTTCCAGACCAAACCTTATTGGATGTTGAGGATTCGATTACAAACTGTCAAAAATGTAAAAAAAAATTTCTTACCTTTCTGTTCTAAGTCATCCACTGTATCCAGATCAAGACCAGTTAACTGAAGTTAAACATGGAAGATACGCATTTCTACATTAAACCTAGGCTTCTTCTTAAACTTATCTTTGCTGAAATTAGTGAACTTTTGTTCCTTCTTTGTCAACCATCATTAGTTGGATTGGAAATTTACTCCCAGCTTTATGACCATGAAATCTTTGCAGAAATCATTCTGGGCTAGTTTTCTATGAAACAGGTATTTAGTGTCAGTAAATCAAGTAAATGCTTCATGTTTCCAGTGATACATGACATTTGATAATTTTATTGGTATATATAGATTTACCTTTTCCAAAAGGAGATGCACTCGCTCAAAGGAAACCTTGGCCCCGTTCGCTTGGACTGTAAAAAGAAGCCGTAATAGAGAGCCATGCACCATGACAAGCTGTATTTTACATTAACAAGCACATCTTTCTACAAGCCGATCTGGGGAGGTGGGTTGGGGGGGGGGGGGGGGGGGGGGGGGTACCGCCTGTATCACAACCCAACCAGTCAGCAGTTGCTCACCTCATACCATGCCTTGTATCTAAGCAGAAGGGATATTTAGGGAGCAAATATCGAGAGAGATAAACGATGGGTGGCAGGAAGGACGCATGAATGGAAAAAAAGATGTAAAAAGAGAAGGCTCGTGTGTAAAAGAGGTCATAAAGAGCAAAGAGGTTGGTTTCAGTGTGTTTAAGAGCTTGGCCGAGGAGCGGATACGGCAACTGCAACTGTGGTTTCTGGGGAATCGATGTGAGTGTGATGGGGGGAGGAGGGGAAAGGTTTCAAGGTATTTTTCTGGCAGTTGATGGACAGCTTAATGCCCGGCTTGTAAAAACGGCGGCGCAAAATGTTCCTCGTGCTAAAGGACAGCGGAGGTCACACACACGCACAAGCACACACACACAAAGATGCATGCAAGCACATGCACAATAAAAGTGAAGTGCAGAGTTGTAGTTTTATTTATTAGAGATCCCGGGGTGTGGGTGAACAGTCACTGGGTGGCAGGGCGGTTCAACAACAAGAGGATATTTTCTTAACATTTCCCCTCATTGCAATGACCCCCCGGCCCCCTCCCCACCGACCCGACCTCCATAATTAATCAGGTTTTCAACATCACCCTGAGTGGGCTGGGGAGCGAGTTATGACCCCCACACTGGTGGCCACATTGCCTCAGTCGGGTCTTGCTGAAACTTATATTGCGATGTTTCCACATTTAATAATAATCAGTGCATACATGATCACCTTGGTTGTAATTCTTCCAAAATGAAGGGAAATCTTTTGTTTAACTTACACCAACATCAAACTTTGTACAGGATAAACTTACATATCATCCCTACTTCAACCGTCTACTATTTCTACTCCAGCTAGTCTATCAACACTATTTTAGTCTATCAACTCTATTGTAGTCTATCAACACTATTAAGGTAGTCTATCAACACTTCAGTTCAATTGAACTAGCTGGTTACATTTGTGTTAGGGATAACAATAAACATTTGTACTATTTCAATATTCACATCAGTGATGTTTATGCTATTTCATACCCTAATCACATATTACCCTTTTACTCAATGACATATGAAGCCACCATATCTTAACAAATATTTCTCCCTCTTTGCCTTTCAGTGCATTTAAAGGGGTTTTCCTGACAGTCCGTAGACTCGGTTCAATGGGGGGAAAAAGTTGTAACATTTGCTACATTTTCAGCTGCTGCAGTTCACGTTCACACTTCACTGCCAAACAGACCAAACCCTTTGAAAACCTGTTTGCCTCCTCACCTGTGGGGGCGCTGCACTCAGATCCACGGAAAGGAACGACACAAAAACAACACTGAGCGCAACTTCCTTCTTCACGAAATATAAACAGGCATGGAGTAGCATCAGATTTTAGCAGTTGTAGGATTTCCCTTAGGATGGCTCGTGGTGTTTCAGTAGAAACACAGCTTGTGATTCTGCAAGTCTTCAGTGATGGATGAACAGACGGACAGATGGGTGGATCCTGTTCAGACAGCTGCAGCACAGCGTGGCATCCTGAGGTCACCACCGGTTGTTTGTGGGTGATGGAAGACAAAAAGTCGTTGCTGTCCAACCATCACAAAGGTCAACTTGGAGTTTGCTCAGCCCTACTGGGGCTGAGCAAACTCCAGTAGGGCTGGGGTTTGCTACCTAGCTCAGGGTTTGCTAGAGTTGAGTTCGTTGAGCAGATGAGACTGTGATAAGACTGAGATCTTTGGGAGCAAACAGTTCAGATGTTTTTGTTGTGAAGCAAGGCATGAATAAAAGCATTTCATGCCCACTGTTAAGCATGGTGGAGGACCTGTGATGCTGTGGGTCTGTTTCTCTCCAAAATTCCCTCACAACACTTCATGGCATTATGAACTTTTTAAAGGAGTATTATGGAATATCAACTTTATGCTTTATAGCGTGATATATTGTTTTTTTCCTCATCAAAAACATATCTGGAGTTTTGCTTTCATTCTTTCACGCATGTTTGAGGAATTTTTGAATCTCCCGTGGCAACCATTCAGCTGTTCCTAAACGTCCATCCCTCCCATCTTTAAACCCACCGCCTGCAGAGTCTTGATTTCAGCCCATTTCTTCAGCACTGTGTTCGGCCTCTAGCTCTTTGCTACACCATTGGTCCTGCTGTTGTGCATACAACTGGATTTTGCAATACAACATAAGAGCTACATTGGTCCAAAGGACAAATTAAGCATTTTATATAAAAAGGTCAGTGGTAGAAAGTAATTCTCATAACTTTAAAACGGGTAGTTTCAGTCTCATGTGGTGGTTGGACTCAGCAAACAGTCGAACTTGAGAAAGCTCCTAGTTAGGAGCTTCCATCACATTACAGGGATGCTGCACTAAGGGGAACTGATGATCCCATTGTCTCTAACTACAGACTGAGGAACTGTTACCTTTTATCGAGATATATTCTGGTGACAATATGTATGTTAAATTGAAACGCATTGATTTAAAATAAAATTTACGTGTGTAGTCGGTTTTAAAGCCTATTCTGACTGTCTCTGATTGAATTGTAGCCGGAATGAATTGAACTACGCGTTAATATGTGAGAGGCAAAGGTCATTTGATGTCTTTTCTGAGTGGCGTCAGTGTGTCACATTGGTAGAATCAAATCGAAAGTACATTGAATATCAAACAGCTTTAGCAATGTGGGCAACCTGTAAAGTAGAGTCCTGATGCTTTCATGTTCTGATCCTGAACTAAAGTTCTTTCACAGCCAGTTGTTCTTCCAGGCTGAAATGAGTCGGTTTAGGTGCCGTCCAGAGGCCTCCGTTTGGGGGGACCTGGGCATGTCCCTCTGGGAGCAGACTCAGAACTCACTGGAGGGACAGGGAGTTCTTTCCCTCCAGTGAGTGAACCCTGTGGTATGGGAAGGAATTGTGTTCCCCCTAGAAGATCTGGAGAGTGTCTGGGTGTCCTTACTTTAACTACGTCCTCCACAAGTCAACCTCACATAAGCTGAAGACAATGAGCAGATGAGTGGATGCATTAATGCACACTTCAAACTAAAACTAAACCCAATCGGCGTATGAATGTGTGCATGTTTGTGAGTGCGGCTGGTTGAATATAGCTCTAATGTAAAAGGCTTTGAGTGGCTTTTCTAGAGCTACACTAAAAAAATCTGCTTGGTGTCTACCTATGCAGGTCAGTGGGCACCAGGTGTACTATACCCTGAACAGGTCGCCAGTCCAGTGAAGTAGTTGTACTCATTCAAATCTATAAACCCTGAAAAGAGGCAGCATTGGATCAAAATCTGAATCCACTCCATCTGTTTTCCACTGTAGTCATGTCACCTGCATTCTTTAGCATCTACATGAACATGTAGAACTAAACAAACACTGAGTCGAGGTTTGCTCTGGGAACACTTGATCTGGATTTACTGTTGTCACCGGCAACCCTAACCCTACACCTCGATAAGTTGATGCCAGCAATATTTAACATTTGTCCCAAGCTATCTCACAATCTCTGACAAAACCAGAATTTCTCTCCCTCCAGACACCCTCCCATCCTCACCCCCTCCATCCATGCCACATTTACTCATAATGAGGAGCTGTCACTCAAACTGCCTCCAGCTGCACTTATTGCAACACCGTCGAGGTTCTGGGACAAGCTTGCTCAGCTGGGATTAATGTCTTAGTTGCATTTGTTGAAACAGAGTTTTGAGCAATACAGTGGACTAATCTAGGGGAAAGAGTTCCAGACAAAGGCCGCCTGCTGCAAACTCTCTGGATGAGCCATACGAAGCTGAGCTTGTGAATTGAAATGCATGCATTATGCATAATGAACAGAGGCCGGAGGAGAAACACAGAGACAGAGAGGAGACATCTTGTCATCACTAAAGGAGAGCGATGGAAAGATGGACAAAGGAGATGTCCCAAGAGACTATGCTCTCATTCTGCATGGCTGCCTATTGGTCACCATGGAAACTATGTGTGTGTGTGTGTAGGCGTGTGTGGATGTGTGTGTGCGCTGCACACCAACATCACACTATGTGTGCCATTATGAAGGAGAATAATAATATGGAGGTGCTAAATGAAGGGCCTCCCACTATGTTCGCAAGAATTTGTTCATAGAGCACTACAGTCACAAGTCACGCCACACACACCTGAGAGGGCGTGAGGGTGTGTGTGTGTGGGTGTGTGTGTGTGTGCGTGTGCGTGGGTGTGTGGGTGTGTGTGTGTGTGTGTGTGTGTGTGCTTGGACAGAGAGAGATCTTATCTTTTTTAAAACAGAGCCCTCGGCTGATGACTGATCTGCTGCATGGTGTGATTGATGAGGGACGGAATGATGAACACTTGATGAGATGAAAGAGTGAAGAGCTATCGACGTGCAAACACAGGCATGGCCACACACTCATCTACACGCCCCCCCCCCCCCCCCCCCCCCACACACACACCCCAACACATACACCGAGGGACTTGGTTTACCGGAAAGACCCAGCCTATGTGAATGCATACTTGAAGAGAAACACAAACTTAAAGAAACAAAAGGCACTTTCTGAGATCCCACCTAGGTAGATGAAGGGACGTCTGAGCTGAAACATGTCCTCCAAGCTAACTGGAGTGTGACATGAAAAGCACGGTGAAGGCTGCCGCTCCGTAGGTCTGCTGAAGCCACAGATTTTGCAGAGGTAGAGTTTGCGTCAGCACTTTTTGTGTCGCTGTAGGAGAGGAGACCTGAGAGAAGTTTTGCCCCAACAACTTCCTCAGATCCGACAAAATTGGTCTCAAACGTTTGTGCGGTAAAGATTTTTGGTTTGTGCCTCCATGATTTTAAAGACATTGATGAAAACTTTTCCAGAGGTCATCAGAGGTCATCATCAATACCTTCAAAGCAAAAGCAGCACAAATGTAGCAGAGCTGATCGACACCAAATTTGTTTGATTTTGCAAATGAAAGGTGGGGGAGTGGTTGGTTGACGGCTGATGACCTTTAATGACCACTGGAAACCTTTTTATTAATATCTTTAAAGTGACAGCTGCACAAATGAACATTTTTACTGCACAGAAGTAACACAAATGTTTCACACCAATTTTGTTGGTGTCAAAATCTGAAGAAGGTGGGTGGCAACTTCACTCATATGGAGAGGAGAAAGATCGGGGAGAACACCAGAGCATGTTTTAAAGTTACTAAAGCAGAGAAATCTGAAAATGTATGGATTTTCTCCAGTTCTCACAACAGTACATATAATAGATAATATTTAAATAATGAACTTCCTTAAAGCTACTAACTACGCTTTTCCTTAAAATCAGTCAAATACTCTCTAGATATTCTGCACCACATTTAATCTGGAATTAACTGCGTCTAATCGAATTCTTGTGGACTTGATTTTCTCAAGCCGCAGCCGAGCCTGATTAGAACCAGTCTGACAACATGAAGTAGACTGACAGATCTCACATTGGCAACACATTATGCCCCGATCTAAAGAACTTCAAGAACCAATGAGAAGCAAATCTATTGACAGCCATTAGTTCCTAAAGCTTTGGGACTCCAGAGAGCCACTGTTCTGTTTTACAACCATCTGGAAAAATGCGGTGAACCTTCCCAGGAGCAGCTGGTCGACCAAAGTCATCCCAAGTGTCCATCAGTTATACGCTGAGGGTTATTTAAGAACTCAGAACATCTTGGGGCGTGGCGTAGGGGATAGCGCGACCCATGTTTGGAGGCCTTGAGACCTCGACGTGGCCGTCGCGGGTTCGACTCCTGGACCCGGCGACATTTGACGCATGTCTTCCCCCTTTCCTGTCAGCCTACTTTCAAAAAATAAGGGAGACTAGAGCCCACAAAAAGACCTCCTGGCAGGGTATAAAAATTAAAAAAAAGAACTCAGAACATTTTGAAAGCACTTGCTTGTCAAGTTCAGTATGAGCAAAAATCCAGCCCATGAGAACCTGTTTCACATTTGTCAAAAAATAAAAAAATCTTGATGAACCTCAAGACTTTTGGGAAGACATTTTGTGGGCTAATGAGACAAAAGCGTCACTGTTATAAATGTTTGCTACTTCAGAGTCCCGGAAGATTTGGTGGAATCAATGAAACTGCTAATTCTCAAGAAAATCCTGAAACAGAATCATATTTTGTTAAGGGTTAGTTGTTAGTTTATTGAGGTGAATTTATTGAACTCGTTATGGATAATTCTGCCTTTAGCTGTAGAAGTAAGATGTCATTTCGCTGTTAGCTTGTTGAGAAGTTAAAAACTCCTTGGAATGATGAAACTTTCCAAACTACTCAGATGTACACTGACTGTTGTTGTTGACATTAACCATTAAAAACAACTCTTATTGGAATAGTTCATGTCAGAGGGTTATGACTGTTGGACCGTTACAGTCTACAGGTCCTGTGTGGTCTGCGCTCAGAGAATGAAATGAAAGATATTCAGATCCAGGCATTACTGTAAACATGTAAATACACACAAACAGACAGAGTCTTTTGCTCTCTACCACATGCTCACCCCTTTCTTTCAACACACACACACACACTCACACAGAGCCCTGGCACCTGGGCAGAGTGCCCTCACTGTTCCGTGCTGTGCCAACATGTGGGAGCTGTTACAGTAAAGAAGCTCTGCCAACACCACTCTGGGCACAGCAAACAGCTGCCAGGGACACACACACACACACACGCACACACCCACACATGCGCGCGCACACGCAATCCAAAAAACCTGCACTCTTGTTCACCCACCTATGTTCCACTTTCACTGCCACAAAATCTCTGGGTATTTTCTGCACACAGATAATTCACACATAATCCTCCACCTCCTCTTTTGCCTTCTTTTTGTCATGCAAGTAAACACACACACACGCACACACACATTTGCTGAGTCAACTCCGCTAAAAAAAAAATATAAAAAACTAAAAATATAACAAGGATTTCCCCCGCCTGTCTCCATCTGAGCTGCCTGATATATAGGAATCTTAAGCATTCCATTGATTTTCTCCGGTGCGTTCTGGTGGCAGCGCTCTGCTCGCTCAGCGTGCCGTCTTAATCTCTCAGCACCGCTGCCAGTTGATGAATTGTCAGTCATCTAGACAGAAGGAGTGCAGGTTTCAGCTTTGGGGACGGCAAGCCGGAGAAGTGACACAGAGAGCGTCCCTCTGACGGCGGCGCGTTGAGGCGTCTCTGTCTGCGCTGCTCCTGCATTGTTATTTAGATGAGAAGTCGCTCCTCTGGGGTTCATTTCTATTCACAAATGACAAGGTTTACCAATTACAGCCTAAATTGTTTATTAATTTCCTGCCATTTATCGCCATGGTAACCGTGCCTTTGCATTAGCCGCGTTCAATGGGGGGGCTGTGATTATTATTAGCTCAAATCGTCTTGTAGTTTTGCAGGAACTGCAGAGGTGGTCTGTGTTTTTACTGGCTTGTAATCCTGAACTGTGGAGTTGACAGAGGAAAACACACCAGACCTTATCATGTTCTTTGTTTTACATATTCAGGATATTAAAAATGCATTTAATTCTACTGAAAGCTGCAAATAAAACGTTTGTCATTCTTTGGGTTTTGTGCACATTTCTTTATGCCACTGATTTCTCCCAGGTATTTAGAGAATTATTTAAAATAAAGAGAGAAATTGCTGTTTCATCACTGACACTGCTGTCATGTTTTAACCCAAAGCCTTCAGACTGACAGAACGCCGTATGTCAGGGGCATCAAACTCATTTTCATTTTGGGCCAAATCCAAAATCTGAGTGTTCTTAAATGGCCGGTTGTGCCAGAATGTATTGATGTAATTTGGAGTCTAGAGGGCCACATAAAAAGCCACGGCGGGCTAGATGTGGCCCTCGCGCCTTTAGTTTGACACATGTGCCATATTTAGAAAGATTTCCAGACTATTTCTATTTCTAAAACTCAAAACTACGTTCATGTGACTTTTCTAGAGGGTCTCTGCCGCGGGCAAAAAATGTGTCCAATGAAATTCAAAGTTGACTGATGAGAATCTGAATAAATCTGAAAAAAAAGGTTCATTTATTTCTGTAATTTCACAGAAATATTAGAAAACTAGATTCAATTCAATGAGCGATAGATTTCAACTACGTATTTCCAATAATTAGTTAACAAATTCAGGTGTTTTTTTTCTTTCTAAAATTTAAATATTTCATAAAACCAGCAAAAACATCCATACAGGCCTGTCAGCCTGCTGCAAAATACGTCCATATGCTGTTCAGTATATGGACACAACAGGCCTACACACTCCTTTTGCAAGAATTACAAAAGGAGTAATAAGTGATTAATCCCATAATGTTGTATGCAGCTGCAGCGTCTTCTGACGAACACATAGAAGCATGAAGGATGCATGTGGAAGTGGAATATAACACATTTGAGGTGCGACAGGTCAAAGGAGGAGGCTGAGCTCAACTCAACTCTTTAAACAACATGTTGGTTTTCTCTGCCCAGGCCTCCATCTGTCTGACCGTCTGTCTGACCCGTCTGTGCTTCGTCTTGCTCAAGATGATCGCCTGACGAAGACCGCCTTCGTCAGGCGATCATCTTCACCTGACGATGAAGCAGCTTTTTACCGCCAGCTGAAGTGTCGATGTATAAACAACATTTTTGAAGATATTCTGATTTACTCAGATTTTCACATGAGGATTTTGTCGCCAAACTCAAAGAGCCGAAGTGTAGAATTTATGATGGACATATTTTAGATGTGTTGCCTAATAGCTATTTAAAATGTAATAAAATTACTTTGAACTTAAGAGTGAACTTGTTTTAAGCTGAAACACTACGATCAAATTGAAATGCCAAAAGTGGATTCTTTCTTCTTTTTTAAAATCTTTTAAGAAAAGGTTTGTTTACGTGTAAGGATGAAGTTCCAGCCCAGTGAGCAGATCGTTGCCTCGTAGGGTTGAATATTTCTACCTGAAGTATAAAGTTTTAGTTGTACATATATTTATCTGGCTCACAGTTTGTCAGCTGCTGTTTTCCCTCATATGATGTGAGGAGATCCACTGTTGTTCAGAGTACAGAAGTTTGTTTTTTTGCACTTGATTTCCTTTTATGTTTTAGACTGATTCTGGAAACTATTATGGAAAATTCACATTTTGCACAGTTTCATATATACTTCCATTTGTGTCTCTACTGCATATAAAAACAGCCCAAACGCTAAAAAAAATACCTGCCAGACGTTTTTTGGCGATAAATTCATGGTTTTTTTTGTGTCAGGGAAAATGAGCCGTTCCATTGCTAAGTCACAATGAACAGGCACTGTGCTGTTACCTAGCAACCCAAGCCCGGCATGTTTTGGTCAGCTGGTTTTACCACTGTCTGCGCTGTGCAATGGCTGCTGGAAAAGAGGAAAAAGGTATTTTGTTGTTACCATTCTTATTGGTTGTGCAGAAGACTCCACTTCTGCTTTTCAAAGATGTACGATTGCATCATTTCGCAGCCTTCTTCTCGGTCGAATGTAAACGTTGAGTTGGGGGGCGTGGCCAGCAGCAGCCTACTGGGACTTAAAGTGACAGAGCTCATTCTGAAAGGAACTCAAAAAGGCAGAACTGGGATTTTATTATCTACAATCATTTTGTACAAAGAATACAATGAGCATGTCTTGTGCAGCACATAGACCGATCAAGCAGGCATCATAGGTCATCTTGTGGACATACAGTGTGAGAAAAATGAAAACGAAGAGCAATGAAACACAACCCATTTGCCTATTCATACCACACTTTTTATGTGGGTTCATATTTAACTTGGTGAAGTGATAAATCGTCAAACACTGTCGCAGCGTTCAGGTGTCACTTTAATTTACTGTACATATTAAATCGACATCAGTGTAACGTTACAGGCATTTTGATGACCCCCGCAGTGGGCTGACAGCACTTCAAGAGGAAACATCATACAGGCCTGGGTTGTGTGTGTGCATTTGTGCGGGCGTGTGGGGTGTGTGTGTGTGTGTGTGTGTTGTATTTGCAGCGGCGGTATATTTCTGATACTCTGCAGATATCTTCTGTCTTCCTGTCGCTGGGGTAGAGCTGACGAGCCTGGCAACCGACTCTCTGTTAATTTCAGCCTGCATCAAGATCATATCAGGAATATCACACTCACAGGATCCACACACCGCTGCTATCAGGTGTCTGTGGCTAAGGTTGCTGTGTCCACCAAGACTTTTACAGGATGTTTGACCTACTCTGACTGCCGGTTCAGGCAGCCACCAGGCGACCGCTGACCATCTACTATTTCAAATATCAAATACCAGTAATAGCTGCTGCAAGAGCTGTTCAGCAGAAAGAAGAGCAATTAGATGTATCTCATCTCTCTCTCTCATATATATATATATATATATATATATATATATATATATATATATATATATATATATATATATATACTGTATATATATATAGTGATGTAGAGCTGTATCATCTTATTATTTGTCACAACCTGAGCCAGTGGGAGCATGTAAACATAAAACAGAAGCGGCCCAAGGACTGAACCTTGGGGTACTCCACATGTGACTTCTGTCCAGTCTGAGGAGAAGTTACCTAACGACACAAAGAAATCTCTGTTCTTTAGGTGAGACTTGAACCAGTTAAGTACTGGACCAGAGACTCTGACCCTGCTCTCCAGTCACTTCAGTAATCTCCCATGGTCAACAAAAAGAAGAACATTCACATAAATCTAACAGGAACACTGGCTCCAAACTCTTCACACTCTGTTCAAGTCAATAGTGGATAACTCAGTTGGGCGTTTCAAGACACCAGTAATCCCAAACACTAATCAAACCTGACTTTAGAGAGAATCACGTAGCCTAAAACTATAAGCTTTTGGAATAACTTGAACATCAACCTTATTAAAAATGTATGATGTTTGCTGGCTCAAATATCCAGTCAGAACCTGTTATGATCCGAAGGACTTTGGTTTCTGTTTGGTCTGGTTTAGAGTTCTGTGTCACTCATGCTTTATTTCACATTGTAGTAGAATCTTGTACTTACTCAAGTTCTAGGCTGTCAGGTTTTGTGGTTTTATGTTTTCTTGTAAAGTTTATCCTCCTTAATTTCTGGGTTCTCTATTTTAGTCGTGACTTTCCCTCGATGCCTTCGCTCCCAACTGTTCATCATCCACTATTTATACTCACCTGTTCTGCATTCCAGTAATCAATCTCCCCAGTATTTATGTCTGTCTGTTCTGTCACTCCTCTGTCTTCCTCATGCCTTTCCGGTTTGCTCTTTGTCCGTTTCCCTTCATGTAACCTCCAGATTTTGTATTCTTTGCGTTTTCCATAAAGTCATCTACTCAGAATGACCTGCCTGGGTTTGGGTCCCAAACCGCACAACAGGATTATGATTCTGAGGAGGTGAAAAGCCACTCCCAAAAGTTCTGCTCAACTGGAAAAGTTGGAAAAAAACACACATCATGCATTCCACTTATGTTCTTATGGTAGAAGAGAGAAATATAGATGTCAGAAAATTTCCTTTGAACTCTTTGTGTAACAAACGAGAAAGAGAAACAAGTCATAAAACTAGCTGGATGGGGATGAGTGGCGGAAAGAAAAGAAAAACTGAAA
Organism: Xiphophorus hellerii; assembly: GCF_003331165.1. Classification (NCBI taxonomy): domain Eukaryota; kingdom Metazoa; phylum Chordata; class Actinopteri; order Cyprinodontiformes; family Poeciliidae; genus Xiphophorus; species Xiphophorus hellerii. Next base: position 23,682,927 of record NC_045681.1, read on the forward strand.
CATTTGTAGATGCTGTAATGTAGAGAACATGCGCATGACTTCCACTCTGCCAAGAATTCCTGATTTATGTGAATGTACCATCTGTCGCTGTGGAATATGTTGTACAACTGGAATGGAGTCCGATTGGCTGCGGGACGTTTACAGTGTCTCTGCCTTACAGTACGGCGGCGGCGGCGGCGGCGGCGGCGGCAGCGAGCCTCGCCGCGGCTCATGTGAGCGATGGATGAGGTGATGCGGACGGGACCGCTGATCTCCTTAACCCCATGCTGACCTGAATACATCCTGGCAAACACACGCACACACACCCACCCACACACACACACACCCCAACACACCCCTACGTACACACCTCGCTGCAGCTGACAGCCATCCATTCACTTCTCTGACAGGCTCAGACTATATCTAAATGGAGGGCTTTCTCATGATTGGAACCCCCCACCCCTCTCTCTCTCTCTCTCTCCCTCTCTCAGGCACAGCTCTGCATACACAGTTATGCTCCCATTCCTCCTTTAGCGCTCCAGTTTGAACCGTTTATCTTTTCACCCCCTTAAATTTCCTCAACTTCTCTTCCGTAGCATTACATAAAACTAAAAAATCTCTCAAAATGGATTCCCCAGCCCCTCCTTCTGCAAAAAAATACAATAAGAGCTGCCACACCTTCCTGCGACACCTTGACCCTTCACACACACGCCCACGCCCACGCACCCCTACACACAAATCAGCTTGCAGCATATTTGCTCTTACAACTTGAAAGCCTCTCTCATTAACCCAGAGGACACCCCCCCAGCCTACCATTGTGCCCATATCTCCTGCAGCATTCTGGGTAAAGTAGTTTAACAATGTCAACCAGATAAGCCCAATGCAAACCTGCTGATAAGGAGCCAAAAGACCACACTAAATGTCTGTGTGTTTTCAAGGCGTGGGCTGATTGAGGAGCCGATGAGGAGGATGTAAAAGACCAACAGGGAGCAGAATGGGGGCATATGCGTGTGTGTGTGTGTGTGTGTGTGTGGTAGGAGCGCTGCTTCATATCTTTGCAATAACAAACTGCCAAACGGCTAAAAGAGAACTGAACAAAGAGGTTGTAATTGAGTAAATGAGTAATAAGTAAATGTTTGTAAGGTCTTAATTTATGACCCTGGTCTGTTGGTCAGGCGCCTTTTTCTGAACCGACAAGTAAAAACTCAGCCGGTCGAGGGCAAAAAGGCAAACGTTTGAAGGAGGCACCGCCACTAAAAAAATCCACTAAAAGTGAGGTAAAGTTTACGTCGACACAGCAACGCAGCGTCTCAGCTTCCTTCGAGCCGTGCCATGAGACGGCCCGGTTGTTTTAGGTCAAAGGTAAATGCCCCATAGATGATTGCTATGATCACAACAAGGGCTGCAGTTACAGTACGATAAGAAGGTGTGAATATGTCGCAGGAAGTCTCAAGTATCGCAGTAAAAGTGAACACTTTGTCCTGGAAGGTCAACACTCTGGAGGCCATAATCCCAGCTGGTCCACAGGCCAATACTGACGCACCTATTGCAGCGCGCTGTCTGATGAACATGTGGGAGCGGCACACACACAAAGGTATTCAAACCCCCAGATCAGGGGTCGTCACTCTCCAGTCTCCAAGGGCCAATGAGTTCCTTGCCCCACATGTCTAAAGGCCCCCACATACTCAGGTCCGCGCGTCCTCAAGGCAGATGTCCTGTGAACATGTCCAGATAGAAAATATTCTAGAGCTATATATTCAGTCCCGCTCTTATCCACCGGGGTTCCACTCTGTCCTTAGTTTTTACAAAATGTCCATGGAAACATCGCTGCACTTTTCTCATTTGACAATCGAGTGATGCTGGGTCGATGGAGGTGGGACCCATCCCATGATCGCTGGGTTGTCGGTTTGATCCCCCGCTCTGTGTGACTCCATCGTTGTGCCCTTGAGCAAGACACTTCACCCATGTTGTCTCCAGGTGGAGATCAGAGCTTGGTTTTATCACAGATTATTTGTCTCATACCATACTGTCATGGTATCATGACAGGTTCAACAAAGATGGAGAAAGCTTTTTTTTAAAAAAATAAAAGTTACATAATGCAGCTTTAATTAGATCTGGAGGAGCTGCAAGGATCAACTACTCAGGTGGAAAAATCTGTTGTCGTGACAACGTTTGGTCGTGTCTTCCACAAATCCTTTACTCATTTGTCACAAGCCATATGTAGCCCTTTTTTAGCCTACATGGGAAACACTCTGTATGCTGGGGAACATGGTGGTGGCAGCATCATGCCATGGGGATTCTTTTATTAATATAAAATTACACACAGGGAGAAACTCTGTGTCATTTGAGTCCATTGGATTTTCTTTAGGGGTAGAAGTGGGGGGCTGTACACAAATGCACACCACACCTTTCAGATTTCTTCTTGTTAAAGTGACCAAACAGATTGAGACGTGTTCTAATGACGACACGCGGCGAAGTTAAAGGGGCTTGAATACTTTATGCGATGCTCTGGCCACAGTAAGTGTGTGAAAGCTGTGAGCGCAGCCTGAAAGCTGATGCCCCCCCGGCCCCCCACCCTTCCACAGCTTTGTTCTATTAATGGTCCTGTTCCGTTTTTGTGTTGCCGTGAATACCTGACCCACCTGAGGAGCCGGAGGAGACTCCACATCCTGCCTCGCTCCCCCCTCATCAAACACCGCCAGATACAATTTCCCATTCTCTCTCCGCTTCTTCCCCTCCTATCAGACTGGAGCTACAGTTTCAAATTGCTTCCCTTCTTTTGAGCACCCCTCCTCCTGTCCCACCCTCACAGCCTCCACCTCTTTATTCCTGCTTGCTACTGCGCTCTGTATTCTCACGTCTGACGATGGCTCGGCATTGACGCACACAAGGCCGCATTCAGAGAGCACACATGCTGCAGGAAAGACGAAAGGAAAAGCAGTTCAGACGCTTTCATTCTTAAGAATCCTTTTTTTTTTAATGAAACGCAAAAGGCAATAAAATTAAGATAAATATTTTTCTTTTTGTACACAAGGAAATATTTTAGTCATATTTCCAAAGAATGACTGAAATTACATAATATATTTTCGTAGGCTATTTTAACCATACAAAGCAGGTTCCAGTGGGTCTAAAAAAAAAAAAAATCACACAATGATGCCCCCGCCCCAAACCCCACCTCCCGTTGAAATGTGATGATCAGAATTCAATCCAGTGTTTCTTAAAGAAAATACAGCTTTAAAAAATCAAAATAAAAAAAAATCAATTAAAGACCCATAAAAGCAATAGTTCAAAGCTGAGTTTCACATTAGGTTCCATTTAAAGCTTTTGCTTTGCAGTGTAACAGCAGAGATGCTGTTAAAAGTCAGTCAATCCTCAAAAAGGGGAAAAAAGGCATTTATGTTCCTCCTCCTGTACATCCTATACAACAAACAGTCATCCAGGCTTGCATAAACAAGAAGATGATGATTAAAAACAGAAGGAAACAAACAAAAAAAATGTACAGATATATTTTTTGGCAAAGCATGAATAAAAGTGACAAGAAGCATAAATTTTTGTGATTTGATCCTTTTCTCTTGTATTTTTGTCTCTCAACATCGTCCCATTGATTGGCTCTGATTGTCCTTCACGGTCATGTGATGCCATACTGGTTGCCATAGAGACCTCAAGTGCATCAGCTGGGTGGCGTGCGGACACCGTCTCCGCGAACACCGGATGAATGCGGACAGGACGAGAGGAAATCCCTCTGAGATTGCAGGGGTCCCGGTTTCAGAATTGATTGAACGTTTTTTTATACTTTCTTTTTATTGTTGTTGGTTTTTTAAGCTAATATGGTGTAGTGTAAAGTCACAGGTGCTTTGGTATGTTTCTTTTTGCTGCCAGATAAGTATCTACATTTTCCATAGGAACACAGGCTAAAAACAGGCAAGAACTGGATTTACATTTTTTTTTTTTAGTTAGTTAGTTTTTTGTTTTCAGGATCCCGGCAGAAATGCAGCTTTCTTTTCTGGTATTTGCTGAACAGAAATGAAAAGAAATGCACATTCTAACTCCAATAGATTAAAACAAGCAAAAAAAGAGAATAAAATAATTACTAAACATGTATAAAAAAGAGCTTTTTTTTAATAATAATAAAAAAAAAATATCCCAAACACCTTTTCTACATATTTACTTTTTGCCTAGAGCTACAGCCACTAAGTCATCACATAGGTTGCAGAGTTTCACCCCAAACACACACCTCTAGTCCTATTCAGTGCATTTATACAGAAGGAAACATGAGCCCACCTTCTACCTCTGCAACAACCCCACCCCCTCACACACACACAAAAACTCCCACCATCCCTAGAAAACTCTAAAATAAAAATAATCTCTGCAAAGGAAACCACATGAACATAAATTTATATATATTTATATATTTATATTTATATACTATGTACAGCGTGTTACTCTACATAAAATGCTGTACAAAGCACACACACATTCACCCAGGCACACACACACCCCCCCACACCCACACACACAGCTCAAATAAACAATCCTACTGCCTGCGCCCGGACAGGCGGATACGACAGAGACGGCGATAGAGAGGTATCGATGTGTATGGCTTCAAAGGAGGAAAACTTTGTTCGGCCTTTCGGTCGTTAACGACCGAAAACAACTAAAGTCGTCGAGCACTGAATCGATTATTAGAGTCTGATGACATCGTGTCGTCGCCCGACGTCACAAACTGTACAAACGCAAGCACTGATAATGTGCATTAAAAGTTCATTAACTGTCGTCACAGTCACTCTGCAGAAACATATATGCATTTAAGTCCAAACTACAGTGTTTATTGGTCCTATCGGGGGCCTTTAAATAGCGTTGTCCGAGTCAGACTACATGTATAAGACCGTTACATCCATCCAAACCAGTGTGGTTTACAGCATGTCTCTCCTTAGCGTTGAGTCTCTTTGCTTCAGAAAGGCCTCCTGTTGGAATACTTCCAAGACGTTCCAATCCAAAGTACTCATGTTTGGTTGCCGCAGAGAAGGGTTGAAACTCTGGCCTGGGCCAGCCCGTTCCTCTGAACTACTGACTCACTCGTTGTCCAACAGAAGCAGTTCAATCCACGCAGCCAAGCGTCATCTTGCCTCTGTCTAGAAGAACTCCAGCAGTCGTGTTGAATATCTGCTCCCGCCGGCGGTGCTACGACAAGATGACCATGCCGTCCGCGCTGACCAGCTGGCCCGTGGTGGGCTCGTAGGTTCCGGCCAGGTAGAACAGGTCGTTGGAGGGGCCGCCCGCCTTACGTTCACGCATCAGGTGGTCGTACTCCGCCTTGCTGACCACTTGGCAGCGATGGGAGATGGTCTGCACATCGTTCTCATCCTCATGGCTTGACTGGTACAATGCGTTCTGCCGGAAAGACGACAGAGAAGGACAATGACAACTCTCTCATGGAAAGCAAAACTGGAAGATTAAATTTTTTTTTAAAGGTTTGGTTGGCTCTAGTGGCCTTTATTTGAAAGTAGTTCGACAGGAAAGGGGGTAACAAGAGAGGGGGAAGACATGCGGCAAACGTTGCCAGGCCAGGAGTCGAACCTGTGACCACCAGCACGAGGACTAAGGCCTCAATACGTGGGTTGTGCTTTGTTCCATCACCGCACCCCGGAAGGTTACATTTTTGTACTCTGGTGGATTTGTGCAAAGTTTAAGACTTAAGGCTACCATACTTGGGTGCACTTCACTCTATGGAGCTCCAGGCGTACTTCAGGCAGACTAAAAGTGGACTTCTACCAGACACGTCTGCTAACTCAATTTTTATGACTCAGGAAACAATGTTAAAATCAAATTGAGTTTTGCGCGACACCAAGCTGATAAGGTTGAGTGTTGGTGCAACCACTCGGGTAACGCGCAGCAGGACTGCCATTCTCTGTACACATTTATAGATGTGCAGTGACTGCCGTTGTGGACAAGACACTAGTTTGTCAAACTTGCTAGTACTGTATCCATTCATATTGTGGGAAATGAAGCAATTCGTCATGAGAAATTTAGGCAATTTAGGTAATTGACTATGAAATTTCAACCGCCTGTGGACAGCATGCCCGTGTTTCCAGTGGCCCACAGAATATGGTCAATACGCCCGACTATGTGAGACAATTTACAGCTGCAGTATGTAACTTTTATTTAAAAAAAAATCTTTTTTACATATTATGTTATAACAGTAATATGTGACAGATAATCGGTCATAGAGAACTGCTGTTAGTACGGCAGTTCTTCCAGTACTAACTGCAGAAATACACCACTGCGCCAGAAATAACCAATCACAGCTAAGAGGAGGGTTTTGGCGCTGTCAATCATGCTCGTGCTCACCCTTTCCAGCTTGCTTTTTGCTAAGCTATAGCTAGTTCACCACCACACAGAAAAATGCTAAGGCTAATTAGCATTTTAGCTAATTAGCTAAAATGCTAATTAGCTAAAATTAGCTAATTAGCTAATTTTCAGTGATGGCTCATAAACAGTTTTCTTGCAACAGTAAGTTGTTTTGCCACCACTAGCACACTGAGCAGCACATTCACAAGCCTAATCGACAGCACTAAGACCCTCCTCCTGGCTCTGATTGGTTGTTTTTGACTTGGAATGGTACTTTTTTGTAGCACTGGGAGGAGGTGGAGAAGCTTGATTTTTTTTTTTGTTTAGATTATCTGTCTCATACCAAACTGTTACAATGCGATAACAGTTTTAATAGATATGGAAAACCATATACTTTTTAAATGTACATACTGCAGGTTTAATAGGAGGTGTTGCAGCTTAGCATGAACATTATATCCAGTCTGTGGTATAATCTACAGAAAACACTCCATTTAAAACAATGGATTGTATGTCAGAAACACAAATGTGTACATTTTTCTGATCTAAAAATTAAAAATAATAATGATAGGATGAGCGGAAAAGTCCCAATGTGGTATTGCATTGTTCTAAAAATACCACAAACTAGATATGTGTAGAAAGGATCCTTGCACTTCCCGGCCTTACCTTGCCATCACGGTGTCGCTTCCCCAGGCGAGTTTCCTCTGGGTGGTAGAACCACTTGACCCTGACCACCATGCTGGAGCTCCACGACTCCCAGAGGCTCTCCACTCTTCCCACATAGGGCAGCTGGGGTCGGCCAGGTGACAGGAACACGGCGCAGTCGCCGACACGCACCATCTCCTTGCCCCGCATGATGGCCTTGTAGAAAAGCTTACGGGCTTTACCCTTTAGACCTCTTCTCTGTTAGAGAAACAGCAAATAGCAGTGACTTTTTTTTCACCATGTTTTTTTTATTATTTATAGCTCAGTTCAGCATTGCTTTGTTGAACACAAAATGTAGGAGGAAGTAATGTGTCTTTGCAATGCAAAACATAAATTTCTGCAAAAAAACAACAACAAATAAAACAAAATGCCTGATTTAGTTCAGTTGTTTTCAGTCAGTAAAACAACAGGTTTGATTTTTTTAAGGGGGATTTCAGGTTCTTAGGAAAACTTAAATATTCTGCCCAGAAGGAACTCTGTTTTTGTTCTTAACCTCTTGAGTAAAATGACACATTTCTTGGGTCTAATAGAGTATAGCGAGTCCTGTAGTCTTGGCCTCTATTGTAGCAGTCTGGGTTTACACTAAACGCAGACATCAAGACTTTCTGCTACTGTAGCTGAGATATTAACAGCTTACAGTGGACCCCGACAGTTCTTGGTTTAGTATTTATCTCTTTGTGGAAGTTTCTGTGGAACAAGAAAATCAGTCTATTTACTAATTTGATTTGTAGAGCATATCTAAAAAATATATTTTAAAAATGCAGCTGGGGCAGTTGCTATATCTTGGTACAATGATACTTGACATGCTATCGACTAGAATTTGCAATGCAGCCGATCCAGGAGTGCTGGGGAATGACACTGATTGGTTGACCATGGACATTAGCTTTCTGCAGTAGTGGCAAAACAATTTCCATTGTGTGTATTCATACGTATTAAGGTGTATTTGGACATTGAACTATTAAAATAGACAACTATTAGCATTTTCAGAGTTCTCTCACGTCTTCACAGATTTCAGTCAAATGCAAATCTTCTGCAACCTTTTTACAGAACCTCACTTAAAAAGGTGCTTAGAATTAAACTAACTTTGAATGGAGCAAGAAAAATAAATGTTTCACCTGTTTAGACTTTAGTTGTATCAAAAATGTATTTACTTATCACACACCCATTTCAGCACATATATTGACAGAAAAAGAATGAAAGAAGAACAGAAATTTCCATAAAAATTTCTCCTTTATCCAGTGGGCTTAAGTTCCTGAAACTCAACATGGCTTATTTCAGATCATCAAACTCAGAAAAGAGTTTGATGGAAGTCTCTATCTTTCTAATGAACAAATTCCTGGATGCAAAAAACCTCTAGTAAAAAAAAAATACCACAAAATGCCATACCTGTGTGGGATTGCCAGACCATTTCCAGAGCTGGCGCCCAGGCAGCAGGGCGGCCATTTTTGGAAGAGGTTCAGGCGAAGACATCCTCTGCTTCTTGGTGGCTGCTGAGTCCTTGTTGGCTGGTTTCAGCTGCTGGCTGACAGGGCTGCTTTGAGCCTGATGGTGGTCGATAGAAGAACTTTCTTTCCTCTTCAGCTGCACCTTAGTCATTCTGCTGCTGACCATCATGCTTTCTTTGTACTCTTTCCTGTCTTCCGCTCTGTCTGCTCTTGCCTTCAATCCTCCCATGGCTACGCCAGCCTTGATAACGTAGCCATTAGGTGAAGTTGAAGCGGGGTTGGAGGTGGTGGGGTCGGGGCTCTGGAGAACGGAGTTGACGTTCTGCCTGTTCTTCTGTTTGTCCTGCTGGAGAAGCGCCCGCCTCAGCAGCACAGACGACGACTCTTCGTCGGACGAGTAGGAGGAGTCGTTGTCCGAGGAACAGAGAGAGGAGGAGGAAATGGAGCCAGATGAAGAAGAGGAGGAGGATGATGAGGAGAAGCAGATGGACGGACGGGATAGAAAGCGACCACCCCGATGAGATGAGACGGCTGCTCGTCTTCGTCTTGCTTCTTGACCATTGTCCTCGTCTTCCTCATCCAGTTCAGAGTAAGAGCTGGGGCAGTCGCTAGGGTAGTCCAAACTGTAGTCTCCACCTTTCACTCCAAGTCCTGCAGAGGGAACATCTTTCCCGAGAGGCGGACTGCCCTTCCGAAGGGTCTCGGATCGAGGCCTGGAGCTGCTTTCCCTTTTCTCTCCCACCTTCTTGTCATGTTTTGCCAGAAGAGAAGGTTGGATGTACCGTTGCGGTACAGTAGATGCCAGGCCTTTCACTCCTCTCCCTCCTGTTCCTCCAAACCGAAGCAAGGCTTTGCCATTTTTGGTTTTGGGGGAAGTCACTCCTTCGTGGTCTAGCTTGACTAAGAAGTGTTTTCTGTCACGTCCACTCAGAGGCTTGCGGCTCACTGCTGCCGCAGCCATGGTAACAGATGAGGAACAAGGCGAGTCCCGGAGGCCCATGGAACCCATGGCGGTGACTGGTCTCCCGGCTACGGAGGCTCCACCGTTCCCAAAGGTTGAGTAGCCATTAGCGATGCTACTGAATGAGTCAACCTCGAACGTAGTGCCAAAAATGCTTTTAATAGGGGTTGGTGGTGCTAGAGAATGCAGGGCTGGCCGGTGAAACAAGCCCAAGTCTCTCTCCCTAATCTTCTTCTGGGTTTTACGGGACGTCCCATTGAAGAGGAAGAAGTCCACTGGTGGTCTCTTTTTGGGCATGGACCAGTTCAACAACGGAACATTTCCCTTCATCACAGAATCGGTTGCTGAGGTTGATGAGTTGGCTGTCTTTGGCACTGAGTACGTTTTCTTCGGCCTGCCAACTAAAAGAAAGGAATGGAGACGGGGGCTGAAATCAATAAGGAAGAAAATCCTAAGGGCAAACGTTGATTAATTATGAAACTAAAAGCTTTGGTGAAACTTTATCTCTATCTCCTTGATCTTCACCTAGTTTCGACAGATCCATTACTCAGACTGCAACAAACCTGGTAAACCTGTCTTCCTCCCCCAGGTTTATTGTCACTCTTAGTTCGCAATGACTTGTGATGTTAGCTAACTTTACAAAGCAGCCTTATGAAACTCCGTAAAGCCATGATTTATGTGTTTTTTATGGAGGGTAAATAAAAGGCGGCAAAAAAGTCATCTTAATTTATGAGGCCTTCAGTTAATAAAGCTGCTCTGTGCTCACCTGCGACCTGAAGGCATTCGATAATTAACAAACAACTGAAACTGTAATGTTTTTTCAGTGAATGCATCTCAAGGACCTTTAGACTACGTGTAGGAGTTAAAATAGCACTAGATTGAAAATAACTAGTCACTATATGGCAAATAGGCTGTTGGAAAAGCATTGATCATAACCAAACTATGTACCTGGCCTTTTTTCCTGGGGCTTCCCTCCTGCCTCCTCATTGGCTAGTTTCTCTGTCGGAGTGTCTTTCTTCTCTGCCGTAGAGCTTCGCCGACCCCGATGGCCCGGAGAGATCAGCAGAGCTGGAGATGGTTCCGCACCTGGAACACGAAACCACATCAGATTTCTCTCACACACTCTTCAAAATGGGGAAAACAAAAACACACACCAATTACGTAAGGTCCACAGCAGTTGATCTTCCAGAGACAGAATTCGGCAAGGACAAAGCTACCTGCCAAAATTTGCTCATATCTACAGTCAGAGCAAGAATTAAAAAAAGTTATGAGTGAGGATGATAAGGGAGCTACAGAATCTCAAACACACACAGAGGGTCACCAGGTTTTTATAACAACAGTCAGACACTATCGTCATGCCAACTGGTTGTTTCTGAGCCATGCCAAGAAACCGACTTTCCTGTCCCACCATCACAAATGCAAATAAGAGGTGTTCCATGTACTTTACAGGGACTTTAACTAGAATCTTGTACTTTGGTCAGCTTAAACCAAAGTTGAGCTTTTTAGGTGGCTGCATTGAGGACCTATGGGCTCTGTATTTGGGCCGCCTGGTCCAAGCAGTTGTCTGTTATTTTTAGTAAAAATAACATCTACTAGAAACCTGAAAATTGAGCATCTCTGGGTGCTTTAGTTGGATCAAAAACAAAATCCAAATCAATTTAGAAATGATCACAAGGCCTCTTCCATACCTTGTTAGCTAAAGACGGTCGCACTAAGTTAGAGCAACAGAGGACTCAGTAGTTGCATTGCACATGATTTCATGTAACAATGATGTCTTTGTCGTTTTTTCCCGTGAATTAAAAAGTGCAACAATTGCTCATAACTCCATACTTACAGCGGATCTGGTATCCAGGAGGCAGAAGTCTGATGTTTACAAGGGAAATCCTTCCTCGGTCTCCATCATCAAACTCCACCATCATGCTCCCTTCCTTCTCCTTCTCCTCCTCACCCGGACCTCCTGAAGGGCGGACACAGACGTATGAGTTTCAGGAACAGAGTGAGGCGGTGAGAGGACAGAGCGGTTGTCTGCAGGTGCGTCTCACCACGGTGGACATAGCCGGGGTAAAGGCAGCGAGAGCGTTCGCTCCAGTAAGCACACACTCGGGTTCCCTCCGTCAGGATAACCTCCGTCTGGGGTCGCACGTCTAACACCTGGAAGCAAGCACACACAAAGCTTTCAGGAAGAAAATAAAAAGGCTATTCATAAAATAATTTTAAGAAATGCGATGTGGTCTGACTCACGGCTTCTTGTAGTAGCTGCTCCAGCGAGTAGATCCTTGGTCGATTTCCCCGTTCCCCTTCAATGACGACACTGAATCTGAGAGAAGGAAATTGTAATTATGCAGGAATGTATACCAAAATGTCATTTGAATTTGTAAACGATTTTCAGAGCTTAATCTGCAACGTATGTTGTGAAGGCAGGAGTTTTGTGACTTGCAGGCATATAATTATTTTTTCTATTAGCAGATGTGTTGACATATGCTGCGGCGCTTCCCAGCTTTGAAGTCTTTTAACGTCCTGTTTGCCCCGTTCTGATCACCTTTTATGCTGCCAGACATTCATACCTTGGGCATGACTATGTTTTTGTTTGGACTATGCCACCCAAATAGGCTCAGTGTGTCACAAAATTGTGGAAAAAGGCAGTGAAAATCCCTTAAAGATTGTGGGTGTGCTGGTGAACGATGGGAGAACACGCTCGTACATGTCGGGCAGGTCCAGGGTTTGAACCGACGCGGCGTACAGCAGCTCGTCCTCCTTGGAGATTAGGATCTTCAGGCCATCCACCAGCATCTCTTTACTCAGCACACAGTTTGGCAGCGCTGCAGACAGGTGATGTGAAAGTTCAGGGATTGATGGTGGAGATAAAAAGAAACAAAGACATTCATTTCAGATGGAGTTGATGAATTGTAACGTCTTAAGGCAGGGACTATAAGTCGGGTACAGAGGCATGCATTTATCCTCACCTGGTATTCTGGAAGGCATGTTGGGGGGCAGATGGGACAGGGACTTCTCCTTCTGCCTGTCGTCCTCCTCATCCTCCTCTTCCCCTTCCGAGAAACTGCTCTCCCCATCCAAGTGAAAACCTTCATCAGCCGTGAAGCTCTGCAGGAGCCTGCTCACTCCGTGACCCTTTTCCTGACCGGAGGGGAAACAGGATGTAAACGGTAAATGACCAGTACAGAGCTTTATCAAGTCCAGAGGAACCCGAAGTGCTTCGCACTATAAGTCATTCACCCATTTGTGCACACATTCGCACAGTGATGGTGGAAAATAAATATTGTCCAAGGACACAACGACAGAGGCGGACAGTGAGGGGATCGAACAGGCAACCCACCGATTGCAAGACAAACTCCTACCGCCATCGTCACCATCGACATCAGTCTGGGAGAAAGCAGAACACGGCTTCACTATATACCAGAGTTTCCTCCAGCGTATTACAAGAGGGTCACCAGGCTTTACTTGCCCACTCCTACCAGTCTAGGGTGGTTTGTTTACTTTATGTGCAGTTTTTCATTCAGTAAAGATGGATTAAGCTGGGTTTATAGTTGATGCATTGAACTGGGCGCTGTTCCTGTACCCGCCCACTGGCCTTACAAGCTATTATCTTCAAATTATGATGCCTGCTTGTGCACCTCTGAATTTTTGTCGTTTCAAACATTTCTAAACACAAAAACATGATGGTCTGCTGATGGACTGCCCTAGCATCCCTACCACCGAGGTTCTGGGAGAAAACCTGCGTACGCAAATGAGTCGACGGAAAAGGGACCTTCAGGTGAGCAAACCTGGTCTGTTCCAGTCAGATTTGACTAACGCGGTGAACACATCGGTGAGGTGTAACCGCTGGGACCAACTCCGCCAGTAATATGATGCTTCAATTAGCCCATAAGCTGTTTTCTTCCCCCTTCACTCTGCGCAGTTCACTAGAAGGTTTGAGGTCACAGTCAGTAATAACTGCTGCCCCTGATCAGACTAGGTTTCAGACTTATTGCTACATGACGCTTCACTTCAGGTGGACACACACACACACACACACACACACACCCACACACACACAGTACACACCAGATCCTACCCATCTCTACACCGGTTTGAGCTGGTCTGTCTAAAGATGACAAATGAGTGATGATGAAAAGCCAGCTCACCCAACAGGTTTCTGCTTGTATTTAGACTTTCCAAAGACCATAATAATCTAAGTGAGATAGTGTGTGTGCGCGTGTGTGTGTTGGAGTTTACCACACCAGGAGACCGTATATTTTAGTGACAGAAGTTTCATCACCAGAGGGCATGAAGGATTATTTCCCGTTAGTACCGCCGAGTGTGTGTGTGTGAGTGTTAGCATGCATGGGTGTGTGCAGAGTTATGGCCAATGATTATCTTCATATTCCTCTGTTTGGTTTGGAGTTATGTGTTTTTGGACATTCCCACATGATGACTCAAAGGGACTGAAACCTCAGGGCATTTCAGATGAAGGTAAATATAGGTGCCTCATCGCTGCTGCTCAGAGAGAATGAAACAGCCTCTTCACACACACCACATTCCAAGAAATATTCTAGAATGACTAGAGACGCACCAGAAAACTGTCCCATTTCCAGACTGATCTGCCCTGATCAATGACAAGCTGATTGGAAACTCAAACGTCCTGCATTTTTCCAAACAGTAAAAGCACCAGTAAGCATGACTATGCTACCTTAGAAAGTACAAGACTTAAAGTTAGGTATTTTCATTCATTTTAGTATTTAACAATATTGTGCAGTTATACAATTTTTTTTGCAAATGTACTTAGAGAGTAAGTGAGAAGCCTATTTTTATCCTTAAATCACAAAAAACAAAAGTTTAGGGGAACACAGAGATGCAAAAACCTTTTTAAAAGGAAGATGTATTTTCTACGACATATCTACGGTTGGGGAGCAAAGTTGCCTTGCAACAAGAAGTTTCTGGGTTCAAATCCCAGCCTGGGGCCTTTCTGCATGCAGTTTGCATGTTCTCCCTATGAAGGCATGAGTTCTCTCCAGATACTCTGACTTCCTCTCACAGTCCAAAAACATGATTTAGACTGCGTCTGCTCCACCGCGGCACAAACTCCACAGGGAAGCAAACTCTTTATAGTCAATGACGGCGTCTACATTACTTCTGCCAAAATTTAAGTCGATTCTCTTTTTTTTTTGCCTGTACTCCGGAGCAAGTGTCAATCTACAAAGATCACGCCGCACCAACAAGAAACCAAAGACAGACTATGTTTTAGATAATGGGTGGACATCTTTAGGCTGCAATGGAGCAAGAGAGAGCAAGACTTACAGTAGATAGCATGAAGGCTCAAAGAATGGCAGTAAAGTTGCTGTTTGAAATTGTTGCATAAAATGGGCCCTATAGCTCAGACATAGGGTCCATCATTAATTCAATCAATGATTGCTCGAGGCAGAAAGACTAGAAACAATATTTAGAATATTATTGATTATAGTCCCAAAAGTCTTACATGCCTAAGCATTCTCTGGAAGAGAAATCAGGATTGGTCAACGCTTTAGAAAAATTGAAGATCGAAAATTGTGTGCAAAATCTGGTGCATCTCTAATGAGGACAAATCTATAGAACGAACACATTTATTTTTCGCAGTATGTGCTATTAGAGGGAGGTGTCACTGTTAAGCTACATGATCGTCAAACTTCCTGACCGGGTGTGGTTCACCTCAGTTCCTTTAAGTGAGCGCTTTTCAAAAGTCCTTCATGCTATTCTGCCTCCCGGCGTTTATTTAGATGAACAGAAAGCCAAAGGGAGTAACCTCTCATGACTCACCCCTCTCCTTTCTCTCTTCATGACTCTCTGACAGCTGACATTTCTGTTCATACTCTCTGTTGTTTTTAATAAGCGTCCACTAATAGCAGTTAGACCTCACATTTTTATATATTAGTTATAAAAATGCGCAGACTTCAACAGATACATATAATTGCTTCGGCTCTGTCCGTGTTAACAGAGCCCCTGTGTAAGGCCTCACCTTCCCTCTTAAGCTCTGTCCTCCAGAGGTCTTCCTCTCGTCGTCTTTGATGAGTCTCTTTGCCTCGGTCAGAGCTCGGTGGTTGCTGTGACTCTCTCCAAAGTTGCAGCCTATTGATGGCACACCCCAGCTGGGGAGGGAGGCTTTAGTAGCCGCCATGTGGTCCGGATGTCCCCTGTCCAAGTTGCTGAAGTTTGGCCGCCTGGCTGCACTCCTCTGCTGCATGCATGGGAAGCTTCCCAGACCTGAGGATGAAGAGGGAATATTAAAGAAGGTAAAGATAAGTTGCAGTTACTTTCAGGTTACAAAGGTGTGATTGTGGACAAGAAACTGAAAGAGAGAGTGCGGAGTTACGTTACAGTTTCCATGTAACTCCTGCAAATTACGAGTAAATGTAATCTCTCACCAGGAGGTCCAGGCCTCTTGCTCCTGGCTTTCAGGCTTGCTTGGAGCTTAGAGGACTGAGCTGAAAAGGGAAACGTCCCAGCGGAGTTTGCAAGAGCTTCTTTAGAGGATGAAGTAATCTTGATGTCACCCGCTTCGTCTTCGCTGTCGTCACTGCCAACCTCCTCCTCTGTGAAATGCCAGCATCGGAGCCATCAGTCAGAGAACCTCCAGTGACTTTTACGTGAGCATTGTTAACAGCCAGAGCGTCTCTACAACATTCTGGCCTCGGATGTTTTATGTCAAAAGCCAATCAGATTTCATCACTGATGTATTCTGGCTAAATTCTGTATTCTGGATTTTTCCAACCAATTTTATAAATCACCAGTTTTAAGTGTTTAAACTGACTTGCACCTAAACTGTTAAGCAATTTATACAGAAATTGCAGGGCAGCGTTAGATCTACCAGAGTGGCTTTTAACAGGAACTGTAAGGTTCCCTTCTGTAGAAACACTTTTGCTCAAAGTACTCTCTCTCTCTGTGTGTGAGAGGATATGCGATTTGGAACTATTACCAGCTTCAATATGTTCAGAACACCTGCTATGATTGCTTTGGGAGATTTGAACCTGGAACAGTGTAAACAGTTCCACCTCTGTGCAGCCCAAACCTGATGCACATCATTTCCTTCTTTAAATGTTGACACTTGCAGTTAAATTGTAATTTCAATCTGTTGTTGATTCTTTACAGTAAATGTGTTCCAAGGTCAGTTATAAACTACATAGTAAAGAGCGAGGCAAAAAATATTTAGTAAATGAGAAAGAATTTTGCTTTCTGAGAAAAAGTAGCTTTTGATTTGAAAGTCTTTCCTACCGTATCAGTAAGAGAACAATAGCTGTTAGGCCTAGAGAGAGACATCCATGAAGCTACAGCTAGCATGAACAGATAATTATAAACCATCTACAGGGTTTTCACCAGTGATTACATGAGGTAAAGATAGTTCATGAAATCTTGTTCTCAGATCCAGAATCTAAGTCTTAACAGCACGAGTCAAAATGAAGTCTGAAGTCTGTATTTTTGCAACTTCAGTGTGACTCGAGTACCAGTCTGAGACTAGAGCCACCATTTCTTGTGTGTACACACAAACAGATTGTTATTGGCAGCTGAGTGTCGCTGACTGGTGGGGATGGGGGGATTTGTGTTTTGGGTGTCAACACTTCTCAAACACATTTGTCACTTACACAGGATTCTCGTCAACACTTCGCCCTACACCCATACATATCCCACCTGGTCCTGTTGCCAAGGCCACAGGTGCATTGAATTCTTGAGTTTCCCCAAAGTTTTACAATCTCCTCATCATCCCTTCCTACAAAAAGGTCCATACCAGGGTGGATTTGATGGTCTTGTCAACTCAAAGCCTCCACTGAAGGCATTTTCACGAGGTTAGAGTTGGGAGGAAGAGACAGAAGGATGGGGGTGTGACATTCTAGACGGGCTCACGTTACGATGTGAGGATGAGGGCCGGGGGTGGCAGTGCTGCATGCCTGTGGTACATCGTTAACAGTTTTAACAGTGTGACAGACAAGCCGGGCAGTAAGAGGAGCCCCCTGATGACGGCAGACATCTCACTCTCAGATGCCTCGACGAAACACTCACAAACACGCTCTCACAGCAAAATCTCACGCCGAATGGTCAATGTTCATTAACCCCATCAGCCCGCTTAGCACCGTTTGACTCACATGATTGACTACATGTGAATGCTGCAAGCTAACAGTAGCATGTGACAGTTCTGGAAAATATGTTTTCCAATTGCCAATTTTGCCTGTAACTTTTGTCTGATTTAGCATTGAATAATTCGTACCAGTTCACAATCCTGCTTTCAGACCCGATCAGTAACTCACCATGCTCTGAACTCTCGCTGCAGCTCTTCTCTTCTCTTCCGTCGTGTATGTCCCGTCTGTCCCTGTGATGAGGCCGGTTGGGGTTGATGCCCATTACCACTTTGGGCTTTCGACCTCTCTTCTTCTTCATGGTCTCACCTGGCATCCGGTCTTGTCGATCTGATGGATCAACAGCAATCAGAGTTTTTTTCATTTTGGAATCCCAGATGCGTAATGGGCAACAACTTTGCATGTATGCTCACACCAACTCCTCACCTTTCCCCCCCTGTCGGCTATGGTTCTTGGAAGGGTCTTCCTCGCTGCTGTGCACCCCTGCGGCTGTTGGCGCTTCCCGCTGGGCAGCGGTTGTCTGCTTCATCTGGGTCACCCGCCTGGCCAGCCTGGAGCTCAGAGAGCTTGGTCGACCTCTGTGCTTACAACGAGCTTTCATCTGTGAACGGTGAGTGGAACGACTAATTATTGACTCATTTATTTGTTGTAATTGAAGCATTCTTGAAAGACAAAAGAAAATAAGCAGCACGAGATGGTTGTGAATTTGTGTGTAGATAAACTGTGAACAACAGGATAACTGACCTGTGCAGAACTCAGACTGTTGAAGCTGTGGTTGGACAAGACATTCCTGTTCTTTTGCTCTAGGATATTTAGTCCAGTCCTGGGAAAAAAACAAAACATGGCAGAGATGGTCACAAAATGAGAATTTACACTAACCAGGCATAACATTATGACCACTGATTATGTTTTAATTATCTTTTTATTGTGGTACTTCTTACCAAGTTCAATAGATAATATATTAGATAGCAAGTGAACATTCTGTCTTCAATGTAGATGTGCCAGAAGCAAGTAAAATGGGCAATGTAAGTTTTTGAGCAAGTTTGATATAGGCCTGGATAATTAATCAATAATATGTATCGCAATACACTTGATCAATGTCAATAGATGATACAGCTGATAGAATATTCTATATTCACTGAACTCTGATCCAGAACCGCACAGCATTCTGCACATACAGTACAGACCAAAAGTTTGGAAACACAGTTGTGTCCAAACTTTTGGTCTGTACTGTACATCTGGGAGATGTAGGCACAGGAAAGACGTTAGCTGCTCAACCTCTCTTGTTGAGCTAAGCTAACTGGGTGGCATCAGCTAACTCACTCACTCTTTGGTTACCTAGTAACAACCTGTTGAGTAACCTGAGCAGTTTTAAGTCATGCCACCACGCCTGGTACCTGCTTAAAAATAAACAGCAACGTGGAGAGACAACTGTGTATAAAAGTTTTTCATATATTTAAAACAAAACAAAATGTAATCAATAATTATTGATATTGACAATTATAAATATCAACTAAAATGGCAAGCTTATATCGTGATGAGTTTTTCAGCAATATTGTCCAACCATAGTTTGATAAAAAACAAAGTGATGTGTTGGCCAGACGACTGTGTGGGCGAGGATCTGATGGGAAACTTTGGGCCCTGGTATCTTTGTCAAATGTTGGACTGGAGGACTGGAGTTTATACATACTGTAGGTGTAAACTAGCTACGTGTTTACAGCTATACCTGTTCGTGGAAACTGCATTCCCATGTAGATGTAGTTTATTTCAGAAGGATAATGCACCTTGCCACAAAACTGAAATGGTTTAAGTCTAAGGAGAATAAGATTCAAGATGTTGACTTGGTCTACAAATGCTCCAGGTCCCAATCAGACATCCCGGACAAGCAAGTTCAATCTGTCGAAGCTCCACTTTGCCACTTAGAGGATTTGGAGGATCTGCTGTTAACATCTTGGTGCCAGATTCTGCAGCACATCTTTAGAGGTCTGGTAGAGTCCATGCCTCTTTGGGTCAGGGGCATTTTTTCCTCTCGCTAGACGAATGTTTGCCACAGTCCATCCTATCTAGTCCTTTCCTTCTAGTTTCACTTTTATCTCATGACGGTTCGTTCATTGTTTTCCACTGGTTCTCACTGTCTTAATTTTTTTTCATGGATGCAGGGTTTGAGAACCGCCAATGCGGTTTGACGCCAAACACAGAAATATTCAGCCGTCGTGTGAATACAAAGCTGAATCATCATGTAAAAGGGCAAGGGTTGGTCTGAGAAGTGAAGCTGCGCTACTGAAGATAGAGACAGAGAGAATAGGAGTGAGGTTTAGTGGGGGAAGGGAAGTGAAAAAGAGAGAGAGAGAGAAACAAAGAGAGAGAGAGATAAAGCAGTCTCAGGGGAGTCTGTCCGTTGACCGGAGCTTCAGGGCTCAATCGATAAACACTAACCTCTATCGAACACTACTCCTCCCTGCCTCTCTTTCACTCTGTCCTTCCTTCACTGCCTGCATGGACTCTTACACCACAGGCAGCCAACACACACACACACACACACACACCCCGACCCACACTCTGTTAGCAGCTGGTGTCTGAGGCAGGTGAATCCTATATTCCCAAGGAGGGAAGGATTGGCTCGGAGCATCTCCGGTCCCAGGAGAGGCGGGGAAAAAGAGGAGGAGTCTGCAATCTAAAACCACATCGCCAACCCTGCTGCTCACCCCCACGGTTTAAGCTTCAAGGGCCAAAATCGCATCACAGGCAATAGGTACTGAATGCGCTCTCTATTACATTCCTGCTAAATAATAGAATAATTTTAGAGCCAACACACTGGTTTCCCTTTTGCAGAAGGTCATTTGCTTTTTCAGTTTGATTGTAATGTGATCCAAATGGAACAGATGTGAGGCAGAGACCAAGTTGAGCCTCGTTTCACTAGAATAAATCCAACACCTGGATGTCAGAACACGCTCTGCAACTTTCTTACTCTAAAAAAATATATATATTTCAGGTTAAGTCCAGGAAGATGTTTGACACCAACTCTACAGAGGTAATCAGTGCGTCGGACATTGCTTGTTTATACAGTAGGTGCCCAAATAAAATTTGACATCCTTCCTCACAGAGAATTTATCATGCATATATTCAATGCGAAATTTGTGTGCATTATATAGCCAGCATTACCAATATTAGAGTTTACATCTAGATATTATAATAAAAATCTCTTATGCATCCATTGTTAGCACTTTTTGTTGTTTTTAGAGATACCGTTGTGGCTTTCAGAGTTCACAAGATAACAGTGGGTAAGTAGAGGATGAACCTATCAAGTAGAGGCTCCTTCTGTATATCTAATGCTTTGAGAATTCTAGCAGAATAGGGCCCAATGCTGGTGTGGGGCCCTTAGCAGCAGCTCAGTCTGTTTTGCCTTAGGTTGGCTCAGAGATCCGATCTAAGTTTGTCCAGATGCCACAAAAGTTGTGAAACTATCCTTTACCACCAGCTGAACTGGAAGCCAACTTCAGGATGATTCCATTGGTTGTGGAACAGGCCAGACCTGAGTTTAGAAATAGAAAACTGATGGATGACTTATGACTCCACATCATAAGAGCCACCTTAACACAATGGAAGGTTTGACTATTCCTATGATCCTGGACGTTATGTTGTCCATGGTATTGTTTCCTGAGTGGTTTCCTATGGCAAGCTAGTCTTATTAGCAGAATCAAACTAAATGTGTTTCACAGACCTTAGTAAAAGACGACCCCCACAAATAAGCAAACTGCATGTGGAATAAGGAAACAGGGGCACACAGAGCCAGGTTGGACAGATGGGAGATGCGTGACCACTATGTGGTCAGGCCTTCCACACCCCATCATCTGGGGTGTCCAACATGGGTACAATATGAGCTGGCTGCTAGACAAAGCCAGGGTCATGCTGATTATATGCATCATAATATAAAGATATGGCATCTCATCAGGATTCCTGGGCATGGCTTTCAAGACACCAGAAGGGGACTCAGACAAATGCCTTGAGACCCTCCAAAGTGAGTGTCAGTCATTGGGGAGATGCTGTCTGAGTTACCTGTAACCCTGTGACCCAAGCTCAGACAAGTGGAAGAGTAAGGGAGGATGGATGGGTGGAAGCAACATTTAGCCCTCTTATGCCCATTTGAATGACTAATATTTTATACCTGCTAGTTTATGATAGTAGCCATTCCATGTTGCTACTGATGTAATTTCTCAGGACATGTTACATGCTAACTAAACCTTTTGTTAGCATGTACACATGACGTTAGAAATCATGTGACAGGCTGAGGGTAAAGTCTCTAAACATGGCTAACTGAGTATGCTCTGTCCCAAGAATTGGAGGCTACTTTACATTAGCCTACTAGCTGAAAGCTACTCCATTATTAACATGCTATGCCTGGCCCACGTGAATGCAAAGAAAAACAACAGTTTTAATTTTGTCTGATCCTCTCCTTCTCTCGCTTTTTTTAATTGTTGACTTTCGCCCTCAATCTTCATGAGAAGATAAAAGCATAAACACGCGATACATTGCTTGTTAATGACAACATTCGTCGTGTTGCACAGGCACGTAGAAACCAGCTCGGCTAATTAAACAAGTTCCCTGCCTGACTATGTGTGCGGCGACGCCGGCATATTATGACAAAAGGCTTTCATTGTCATTTTCATTAGCGCCTTCTAATCATGGTAACCGTGACAAACCCTGAGTTTCTTTAATCATTTTATCAAGACGACGGGTGCACTTGCTAACAGAGGTGGGGCACCATGAGAAAACACATTTATCACAGTGAATGCTGGTGTGTGTGTGTGTGATTGGAGTTTGTCTGCTTAAAAGTTAGCATGTTTAAGGTGCTAAAATGTGTGGCGTCGTGTTGCTGCAGGTGGGGGAGGCGTTGAGTCATTTATCACTGTAATAACTGTACATCCAGACTTTGTCCAGCTGTATTAGTATATGCAAGTGGTTCACATGGAATCAGGACACAATCAATACAAGTGATAAATATGATTAAAAGTGATTAATGATGATTAATGAAGCCCTCAGCTCCATTACCTTCTCTCATTAAAAATCACAGCCATCTTACAGCTTCCATCACATAACCCACTGTGTGCGTGCACGTGTGTGTGAGGGCGTGTGCGTGCATGTGTGTGTGCATGCATGAGCAGCTCCTTCCAGGGCCCAATCAAGCAAATCATCAGCTATAGAGCATTTGAATCAATTCAGCTGAAGAAGAACTTCTTGAAAATCAACCGTGCCTTTCACCAAAAACACAAACAGAAATCAGGATGAATGAGCTGGGCTTGCCAATCACGCTGATTATACCGACGCAGCATCAGAGCACTGACCTGAGTCTTTTGGAGCTCTCCGCGGCAGCTGGGCCGGGGGTGGACCTGCGCTTGCGGGGGCGGCCGGGCCCCCGGCGAGCGGGGCTACGAGACGTCTCGTCTTTCCTGCAGGGAGAGGAGCAACGAAAAGGAAGAGGAGGATGGAGAGAGGGAAAGAGAGAGAGAGAGAGAGGGGTTGAAAATGCAGCAGAAATCAGGCGGTGGGGGCGGGGTCAGGCTGCTTCGGCTCCAGGTCAAAATGCATCCAGTGTGAGAAAGGCAGCAAGTCATGATAAATCAGGAGGGGATGCAGCATGAAAGCACAATTGTGAATGTCGGAATGCCCAATTCAGTAAAGACAAGAAAAGTGTGTGTGCATGCGTGTGTTGGCGTGTGTGTGAGTGTGTTATTCTGCTCACTGGTGGTCGTGTTTCCTCTGTAGTTTGGCCAGCTCTCTCTGTTTCTCTTTGTAGCGGCGCTGTAGCTCAGCCAGCTGGACACGCATGGCCAGCTCCTCCCCTCCCATCGTCTCCATGGAGCCCTTCACTGGGCACACCTGATACACACACACACACCCCCCCACACCCACACACACACATACACACACACACACAAAGCAGAGGAATTTATAATGCTGTGGACAATCCTCAGTCCTACAAGCACTGAATATATAACCAGTGAGTTTTTTTTGGCTGGCGTGTTGATGATGCAGGTTTTAGGGCATCTTTTTTTCTTTTTTCTTTTTTAACGAGTATCTTCTGCTTTCAAATGCAGATTTCTGGATGACAGGAAAACATATTTCCAACATGATGTCGCTTTTTTAAAAAAAAGTTTCAAAGGAGTTCCTTATTTTAAGGCACTTTGATGTGATTCCCGGAGGCGTGTCGATGCTTCTTTCCGTGTATTAACTAAACCGGTTTTATTATCCAAATGTTCCGTTATTTAAACTGGAATCTTCTTTCTTTTTTTTATTGACTGTGATATTTGTGACAAAGAGATGAACTGTTCTACTTACACGGAAATTTTGAATATGCAAACCAATCTGGCATAGTGTGCATTTCACTGATAAAAGTGCCTGGATGATAATGTAGTGGTTCTCTCAGTGCCAGAGGCGCCTGAACAATGGAGCAGCTGGAGCCGCCGCTGGGGGAACAAACTTCTGTTTCTGCTCCAACAGGAACCTCATCACTCCCAGCAGTCCAGAATATATATATATATATATATATATATATATATAGTATATTTATATATATATTTGTAGCAAAATATGTTATTTCTCACTGTACTAATTTTTGACTAGTATTGACTGAATATTAGTAGTAATTGGCTAATTTCAGTTGTTTCAGTCCAACTAGCCACATTAAAAGTGGCTCTGCTTCAGTCTGAATTCTTTGGTCGCTGTTCACAGCCAGGAGAACAGAAAAAGAGCAGAATCTCAATCAGCTCTGTAAGTGTGGTAACAGTGCTGCATCCCTGCAGGAGGAGCGCAGGCCTGTGATTGGCCTGCCAGCAAAATGCAAACAGATGCAGGTGGTCTGTGTAAACTTTTGAAAATTGACTTACTAATTAGCAATAGGACGGCATCACAGAACTCTGCCGCTTATTGCATTTTTTTTTGTTTGTTTTGTTTTTTTTAATTTGCATTATATTAGAAAGAAGCAGCAAAGGCCCCAGCATTGGGAATCGAACCCTGGATGTTGTGGCGCCTGATCAACTTATCAAATTTCTCCATATTAATAGTTCAGTTCATTCACTTAGTGAGTGTTTCTCTTACATGTATTGCAAATACAGTATGTTTCACACAGTGTATACTATGCCATTAGTAAGATGGGATATTTTTTTGAGTGTTGGTATTATTTTTTACCATGGCCCTTTAAATTTAAGCGGACTGCCATGTTTTGGGATGTTCTCCAATTAGGTGATGGGACATTCATTTATAATTGAACCCTGCTTTTAACCTCTCCACCTGTCTGATCTGGTTCTTGGTCTTTGTGATGCTCTTCATTCACTATTGACTCACCAGTAATCTTAAGCCTTTGCAGAATAACTGGATTTATACTGATAATAGATGTATTCATTTGTTTGTGGGCATCAGAGCGAAGAGGGGTGAATAAAAAAATGCACAAAACCATGTCCATATTTTGTTTTCTTGTTTTTTTTAAATGGAAGTAAGATTATCACAAAATATGAAAAAAAACAACAACAAAAACAAAACAAAACAAGTGAATCACTTGTTTGGAATAGGCCAATTAGATAAAATCCTAACAAGACAAAGAGGAAACACATGATCCACGCTCTGTCAAAAACAAGGCCCGTTTCTATTGTTCAACTCAGCAGCAACCCACAATTTAGTATGAATGATTCATGCTTCTGAAAACAGACGTTCTCTGAAGGCCTCACCGGCTCGTGCCGAGGCGTCCAGCTGCACTTCCGGCGCAGGTTTAGCCTCTTCCTGATTGGACAGTGCCGGCCGGACTCCGTGTCCACGGTACCGCCGCCCATCTCCAGAGCCCGGGCCGCCGCCAGCGTCGCCAGACTGTGAAGGTCAAAGGTCAGCGTCTCCTCACCTGTGCGAGAGATGGATGGTTTCAGTTCAGACACGAGCGCCTCGTTGTAAAACACCGTGAGCGCTCAGCGGATTTATTTTCTTAGAGCGGTGAAACTGCGCCCTGAAAAGTGGTGATATTTATGATATTAGCTGTGTAGTTTATTTGATGTATACTTGTGTTCCTGCCTAATCGAACACACAAACACAGGCGCGCGCACATAGAGGGGAGTAATGGTGGAGGTGAGATGGGGAGGAGGCGGGCAGGAGGGGCCTCTCTACATCTGTCACTGTCATTAACTCTGTCATTGTCACCGCGGCAGCAGATAAAACAGAATATTCATGAGGAGGTTCACATACACAAACCTCTGCAAACACAACACACTCATTCGGAGCACACACAGTTTTCGCTGAGCTCCGCAGACACGAAGCTGCACGAGCGTATGTATGTGTGGGAGAAATGGAGAGAAGGAGAGCAGCGGGTGGCGGGAGCAAAAAGAGGAGGAAGGAGGAAGGACTGCAGCGCGGTGAGAAAAAAGCAGGGAGGGGGTGAGGACTGAAGGGGAGGAGAAGCAATAAGAGGCAAAGTGTTTATTGAGCTATCTATTTATTCTCCTACATCTTCTCATTATGGACATGGACAGAATCCAATTTTCCCTCCGAGGAGAAAGACGAGGAGAGGAGAGAGGTTCCGCTGGATCACTCGCAGGCTGCGCGCGCGGGAGCAGCAAGACCTGCCCAGCTGACACCTGACATTATTAAAACCTGCGCGCACGCGCGCGCTTCATAGCGGGATACGGCGGCGAGGGAGAAGGCGGGAAACAAGAGGAGCGCGAGGAGGGCAGGAAGGATGAGAGGTCAGAGAAAACGAGAGGGAGCGCGGACGGGTGAGATCAGGACGGCGGACAGAGAGGGGCGGGAAGGCGCTGCCGCTGCCGGCCGTGTCCCGTCCAGGCTGGCAGAGGTCTATGTCGTCTCGTGTGTCAAGCTCTACAGAGCCAATGGCACGCTCCGGTTACCCTGACAGGATGACATCACCGCTGACATCACCCCGCCTGGTGTAGTATTATGGAGGATGGCCGCAATCAATACGTACCTTCCACTCACCCACGCACGCACACACACACACACACACCCACACACACACAGTAATAACACCATGGTGTGTCGGTAACAGAGTTGAGGGCTGTAATAGGAGGCAGCTCGGGGGATTTGACATGAAAAAAAACAGCAAATGTTCTGAGTGTGGGTGAGCATTGGTGATTGGAGTTTACTCTGTATGGATTAATGCAGTTCCCCCACCTGTTGCTGCGCACTGCTTGGTTAGCTGCCTGAAAAAAAGTATCTACTCAGAAACTCACTTGATTTTATTAAAATAGAATAAAAATTCCTTTTTTGTCTCACAGTGGGGAAATTATTCTGCTGCAACGTGACAGGTAATCAAAGCAAGTAGTCACACAAAGATAGAGGAACTGCGTAGGTTCATTTAAAAATATTCGAAATGTGTGTGTCTACTTGGACATAACAAAACAACAGACTAATTACAATAAGTAACAATAAAACTTTGCATCAAAAGATACCACCAGAAATATTATTTAGAAATGAGTAAAAACTGCAAGTGAGTTGTTTGGAGGAGAGATCTTTATAAAAGTAACAGCTGGTAGGTCGGATCAGTAGCTGTGTTTCCATTACAAATATGCACAAATATTTGTTGATATTCTGCTAATATATATAGATATATATAAAAAAAACACTATTTCGCAATTGCAGTGTTTCTAATAAACAACAAATGCAATTAAAATCACACGTGAATAAGCTTGTTCACGCAATAAATCATTGAAAAAAGTTCTGCGTCGTGATCCTCATAAGACTTCCTGTCTTTGTTGTTTCTGCCAGTAGTAGCGTCCAGTTGTTGATCATGTGACTCATGTGATGTGAGTCACCATTCTTGATACAGCTGATAAACCACCTCATTCTAGCACTGAAACTTTACATCAAAATATGAACGTTTTTTTCTAGAAA
Source organism: Xiphophorus hellerii (assembly GCF_003331165.1). Lineage (NCBI taxonomy): Eukaryota > Metazoa > Chordata > Actinopteri > Cyprinodontiformes > Poeciliidae > Xiphophorus > Xiphophorus hellerii. The sequence goes on from NC_045681.1 coordinate 23,710,349, forward strand.
TTGCTGTGTTTTCATTAAGCAAATTTATTTTCGAAATATCAAATTGTACAATTTTAAAATGAATGAAAACGCAGCTTGTGATGACGCTTAGAGCAGCTCTGCTGTTCAGTAACAACGTCATGCATGGAATTAAAACTATTAAAACTGCAGCCGGCGTGCTACAAGCAGCATATCCACCAGGTGTTGGCTAATTACCGGTATTACGGTATACCAATGAAATAAAGAAAAAGATCACGATCCTCCTGTTCCTACTGTTTAAAGTGCTCTTAAGGAGTTGCTGGAGAAAATGCAGGAGTGACGATATTTTTCTCTGACTTTACAAAGCACAAAGCATCGCAAGCTGGCTGGTCAAAAAAAAATCTTTGAAAAATGTTCCCACTAAGGTTTCTGGCATTTAGTAAACAGAAATTTTGGTAATTCTAGCTAACCTAAAATGAGAGCTTTTGGTCTGATTTCATGTCCGTAAAAATGTGAATGTGTCTTTTTAATTGATGTTACGTTGCCAACAATTGTGCTGTTAGTAACATAAAAGCTGCAGACTGTCCCCCCAGCTAGTATCAGCTTGTGTTTTTCCATAAAGAATAGAACAAAAAGGTCTAATATTTTGAGCCATTAGCACAGTGAGTCACTGAATTTAGAGGGTGATAATTATAGTCGTAAAAAAACTAAGCAGGAGCACTGAAAAACAGAGAATGGAACTTCTAAAAAATTTGCTTAATTTGTTACAAGTAATCAGATTTACTTCGTCAGACTTAATTTATTTTCATTTGCTTAGCGTGACAACTTAATAAACTTAATATATTTACTTGGATAACCTTAATTTGATTACTTGTAACAAATTAACTCAATTTTTTAAAAAGTTGGATAGCCTGTTTTCTTTTTTCAGTGAGCGGGAGTAAAAATAGTTTTTTTCCATTTGAAATAAAAGCAATAAGATTGTGTTATTAAGTCTGAAAATTTTGCTTCAGTACCATGTAACTGTGTCACTGTTCAGGAAGCTTTGTTCAAATGTAATTTATATATGAAAGAAAATTAGGACACTGACAGATTTTTAAAGTTTAACTCTAGGTGTGTTGATTCTTTCCAACGGTTTGCTGAATTGTTGATCTGTAGTTGGGATCTTTGGTAAAAAGCTGAGATATCCATCATAACCTCGTCTGTCTGGGATCGATTTCCTCTCCCAATCGCGTCCAAAGCGACACGAGCCCCATCAGCTGTATTAATAACATTCTTAGCAACGAGAGCAGAGCTGCTTTTTAAGTAAAACGCGCTGGGATCTGGTGTTTTCCACGCCCCGGATGGGACTGACTTATTGATTTCACACCTATTACACATGCTAAGCACGCACGCGCACATGTAAACAAATGCACACTCACACAGCCTGTATCTCGCTTTGCAGCAGCTGAGCGACTTATGATTTTTACACTTATTAATTCCGTCAACAAGGCTTGCAGAGGCAGGATTTACACACAAGATTACATTGGTTTTATATAAAAAAAAAATAAATAAAGAAAAGAAGACTCGAGTGAGAGGGAAAAAATAACAAAGGAGGAGGAGGAGAGACAGGAGGAGGCAGCCTGGTTGAGAGACACAGGGACTCTGACGGAGGAGAGCAGGGATTCATCTGGGATTACTTAACAGCTTAGCCACATACACCGGTGTGTGCACGGCATGCATACAACACACACACACACACGCACAGATGCTGGCATAAATAAAAACACTTTCTCTCAGAGGGACGAGAGGAAAATAGGAGCGCTTACAGGAGAAGTGTTTTAAAGGAAAGGGTCTAATTAGCAAAGCAAGACGACAGAGCCTGAGGGACACATTGGGCTGAGAGTCTGTGCATGTGTGTCCTGGATCGTGTCTGAAGCTTAGCTTGTTTGTCCATCTCTGTGTTCCCTTTAAACACACACACGCACGCCACCCAACACACACACTTACTCCCCAGGGGGGGAAACGCGGTTCTATGGGAAGCAGCTGAGAGTGGGAACGAAAAGGAAGGAAACAGGACAGTTAGAGGAACATTTTTGAGGGTTTGTGTGTGACATTATGGACATCTGGATTTCACAGATGTACATTTCACACGTCTCCCAGTCCACCTTTTGTTTTGGGTTTGCTGCAAGTTGGAATGTTTGTTTAGGCAGAAAAAAAAAAGTTATTTTTCTTCTTCCTTGATCTAATTTTCTGGCCTCAAAGAGCTAGTTTGGAATGAAGTAATGTCTGCAGGTTATTAACAGTAACAGTTCATTTATCTGAAGCAGTCATTTTGATGTCGTATCCTTTAGCTGATTTTAGCTATTTAAAACAAGTCTAAGTGTAAATGTTTGACTTGGCAGGAACAAACACTGACTGCATACCTGCCAATCTGAATTGGCAGGTATGCAGTCAGTGTTTGGGTTGTTTCTGTCTTCTCAGCTAAACAATATTAGTGTTGCTACACAAAAGTACATGATCTAAGGCCGCCGTCTGTATCAAGCCACTAGATTAGTCACAACTTTTTACCATTTATCATTTATAGCTTGTCAATCCACTCTAAGTCTGCCAACAGGGAAGGAAACCGTTGGATTTTGTCCAGTGCCATTAAAGTTGGTACATCATGCTCCTTTTTAAGTCTCACCGTTATTTGGAGATTATCACGAGTCACAGCTGATCAAAGATGGATTGCTACTGGTAGCGGTCTCAGCACATGTAATTTTGTCTAGTAATAAAGTTAAGCTGATGAAATAGTGACATTCTAACAACAGCCTGTGAATCTTTCATCATTGCATTCCTGCAGTCCAAATGAGATGCCAGAGACAGCATACAGTGTTTTGTTGTGGAACGGTGTTGGTCACTCCTGCATTTCATCCTTCCTTTCCTCCTTATCAATCTATTAGCAGCTGCAGACTGCAGGCCAGCTACTCGAGTAGACAGCCTGACCAATTAACCAGCTTATATAAGGTTGTCATACTTCTAGACAGTCCCTGTAGTCTTTTCAGCAATCACAGAAATTTATGCAAAATCAACAAACCCCTCTCATTTTTTTCCCATTAATTTATTGCAAATTTTCCACAAAAATGTCAAAAAAAAACAATTTGGTTTTATTGACTTCTAACCCTCACTTATAGGTGTCAGTATTTCTTACTACACTTCTGCCTCAGACTTACTAACTGTCAAGTTATTGTCTTTGATCAATATGGTGAGTAAAAAAAATTTAAGTTTTTTTAACAATAAAAATGTTTGCGTGTCAACTCTGTGTTATTATTTTTTTCTCATTTTTTTTCTTTTATGTGCCTTTTTAAAAGGGACTTATTGAGGGAAAAAAGTAGTAAAATTTCTTGCAAATATTGCTGAAGTAACAATATAAAATCTGATTTTGACTGCAGAAAAAATTCACAAAAACATTCAGAAAATCTTGGAGGGACTTTCCCGAGATATTCCATAGTGAGCAGACCGGGAAGATGATCCAAGTGCTTGGCCCTTACACAACGGCCCTTAATTCCCTATGGTCTGAGTAAGAGTCCGTGCAACTTCTGAGCTATTTAGAGAAATAAATTCTAAGGTGTTACTGAAATAAGCAAAAACTATAGGTTGTGAGTTCTAGGTGCTTGGATATTATGGTGGACAAGTTATACAATAATATGACATCACTTCTTTAAATTAGTGTAGCTACTGTACATCAGACTGGCTGACATATTCAACTGAACCTAAACCTTTAAAAAAAACACATCTGTTTGGTCATTTTGCACCTTTATTGCAAAATGAACAGCCTCAACGTTGCATTGACTCCCATTCAAACCTACATTCCCCCAAAGGACTGGTGGGAGAAGCAAATTACGTCATCACATAGGTGATATCTTATGTTTATATGTCTTTCATTACAATCTGTATGCCTATAAATAAACTTCCCAAAGCTAAAACAAAGGTCCCCATAGGACTAAGTGTTAGCCTCTCACCACTCTCATGATCTCTTCACCTCAGTACAGACACACATAGATATGACATCTGTCTGCTAGTGATAATTTTAAGGTCTCAAATATGAAGTGAAAACAGTTTAAGAATGGTAGTTAAAAGTTCTTCTCACCTTCTTCCTCCTTCTCTTTGAACTCCCTGCTCCTTCGCTTGATCTCCAGCTCAGCTAGTTCCCCCAGTATTTCCATACCATGGTGAGAAGAAGGAGACGGGGTCTGAACAACTGGTGCCGGCGGGTACAAGGCATCTCTGGTGGCACACAGAGCCGCCGCAATCAAGAGCTCCAAGCTCCACATGTAAGCCCCTTCCAACTGGGCTGCTGTTGTCATAGTGGAACAGGGGAGCGGGTCAGCAGAGGGGGAAACAACAGAATATTCTACCAATTCCTCATCTGGACTTTTCCCACTCCCATCTTCTTCCTCTTCCTTATCCTCAACCACCTCTACATTCTCTTCATCGTTGTACTGATCCTGCTCCTGCTCCCCGTTCGCAGGCTCTACAGGCACAGAGACAGTATATTCAGCTGGTCCAGGCTCTGTTCTCTCATTCTCCCCCATGTCATCCTCTTTGATGCACTCCCAGTCATCTCCCTGCTCTTTGGACATCTGAGGCTCCGTAAGGCCACCCAAAGGAACATCCACTTTCAGGGTTTTGCCTGCTAGGCAGAATGGTTCGGGAACTGGAGCTTGGAAAGGGCATGACGGTGATCTGGATAGAGCACTCTGCAGTTCAGAGATAGAGCATCCTTTTGATTCATTCTCGGACTCCACGGCCTTGCATTCTGTTATATTCTCTTCTTCCCTTGCTCGCTCTTCGGTGAGAGGCTGGATGGTGCATTGTTTAGAGAAAGACTTGGTTTCAGACCCTGTTGGCTGTTCTTCCAACAAAGGTTGCTCTGCCGCTCGCGCTTCAGGAGGCGAAGGCCCGGCCTTGTAACCCATGGAAACTGGAGAGAAGCTATATACAGGTGGCAAGTCTGGTGGAAACATAAAGTGAGAGCAAAAGTCAAAGTTTGACATAAAACTAAAAGTGGTTCTACATGTCAGAAATCTGACATAAGACACATAAAAATGTACAGAAGTAAACTCCGGCCTAGCTTAGCTTCATTGGCATTCTGTTCAGGCAGACAAGATGAAGCATGTGATTACAGTTGACATAGTACATTAACATCGAGGTGCAGAAAACACTGAGTGTGTTGGTGTATATTAAATATACAGAATGCATGCGTGTGTGTAGAAGTGTGAGTTTATAGATCTACGTTGGATATTGATGACACCCTGCTGTTTTCCTATGATTGCTGCGGCAGCCCTGTCACCTCGCTCTCATTTTATTGATGATATCCCTCCACCCCCTGACAACACAGCCAGATGAATGTGTATCCTTCCACCTGTACTTTTCCAAGGACCCCTGAAGGATAAGAAGGCTTTGTCTGAAGATATCGCTGACCTTCCTCTTGTGACACACGTGTGCGCCTGGCAGGTTGCACTCATGCAACACGAAGAGTGTCCATATGTTTTCTTTGACCTTACTGGCTGGCCTGCCTTCCGTCTCTCTTTAGCTTCCACAAATACACTCAAGGACATATGAAGCAAAGGCCCTGCATCAAACAATTTTTGCAAAACTAAAAGGAAACCACGTTTTAAAGATATACACCATGTTTTAGCAACCTTGCCTGTTTTTTCTATCTCAATCTCTCAATCTTCTTTTAACACACCTGGCTCTAAGGACTGGGGATAGTCCTGAGGTGGTTGTCCTTCTCCTCTGTCGCTGACTCTCTCCAGTGCTTTGGAAAGGTGTGAAGGGGCAGGGCTGAGGGCCGGAGATCGTGGTGCTGCCGCCGCTGGACTTGGGGTCGGAGTCAGGGGATTTGGCGGGTGTGTCAAACGCGACGATGGCGAGTGGTAGCAGGGTGACTGCCGGCTGCTTGGACACAGCCCCGGAGACAGTGTGGAGGTCTTAGGGAGAGGAGGGGTGTGAGAGAAGGGTTTTGCTGCATGGGTGGAGGCAGAGGATGAGGAAGAAGATGGGGTTCTGGAAGTCGGAGATCCATTCGGCGAGTCGTCTATTGTGATTGTGTCATGTTTTCTCTTTTAAAAAAAGGAAACGAAAAAGATCGGTGGTGCAAGAATTCTTGGAAACATGCAAATTCAAGTTTATTCTAGTTAGTTCAAGGATTACTTTTTGCAAAAGAATCTGGTTGCAATACTAAGCAACAACATCACCATTATATGCTTTCCTTACATTGTGCAGCCCTACATCCTACGCTATCAACAAATATTTTACTGTGTTCCACTCCTAACTCCCCGAAAGAGGAAGTTGGCTCCGTGGATCAGCTTACAACATTCCGACTTGTTCTGAATCTCATTACTGGAAGGCCAATCTTACTGGTCCTAAGGGGAGTCGCTGCATGTGTTCCATAGCTCGCTGCTGTTGCTGGTGGTGCTGATGCTGCAGGGCGTACAGCTCCTGCTGCTGTAGGAACGAGGTGCGCGAGTAGACTGGGTGGGGCTGCAGGTGAGGGGGAGCTCCTCTGGCTCCGTACATCGAAGGCCAGAGACCTGACTGCTCCAGAACATCTAGAGGAAGAACCAAAGGAGAAGATGGGACTTTACTGGGACCTTTGCTGAGATAGATTGAGATTGTTAACAAACTTAGATTACTTAGAACTACATATAGGCAGCAATATTTTACAATGAATTTGTCAGCTCACAAGATGAGTTGATAAGTTATAACAGTTTTATGAAATGAGAAATTATTTCTGGTGGGAAAAAAATAGTTATCCCCATTTTTTGTTGTCATAAATAGAGACAAAATTTCAATTACAATTACCAATCTGTAATCCATGATTGGATCCAGGTTTGATTAACACTATGTTTTGCTTAATCTAATCCAGTTCTAAATGCTAAAAAGCCTGGAAGACAAAGACACAAAGGTTTCATGATTCTCACAGTGTGTTATAAAAATTAAGTCCGGACCCATGTTGGGTAGCCAACTGTAGGGGTGTTCTTGTCCATCAACAACGTTTGTTTCATCCAAAAACAGCCTTTAGTATCCCACTCCATTAACACTACAGGCCAACATTTTTTTTAGTCTCAAACATAGACACTGAGATACAAGCTTAAAAAAACACTGCTTTATATTTTGGGCTCATAAGATCCTACACTTACTTCACTAGCTAAGGCTACATGCTGACAGCCAGTAGATAGTGCTTCATTTTAACAGAACATTTTTGAGGTTTTAATATTGTGTGATCTTGTCACGCCCCCTAACTTCACCCGATTTTTTGGAGGATATGGTACTTTTCGCCAGGAAACCTGCAGGCTTTCACCCAAAGACACATACACACACGCCCACACCCGCACACGCATACCCTCCTTGGCTGGCTTGTCACTGGGAACCTTTGTTCTGTGAGATTAGCCTGAGTGGGCTAATGTTTCCCAGGGGAAGGGTTCAGTGGATGCACTTCCCCTCTCTGCAGGAACTCTCAGAGAGCGAGTCAAGGGAGGCGGGAGATAATTAAATTTCACAGCCTGTTTGCAAAGCATCATCCACACACACACACACACACACACTCCCACATATAGTATGTATTTCTATCTTCACAAGGATTTTACATGGACTTCCATCCATTTTTTTATTCATTTCTATACCCTAACCGTAAATGTAACTCTGTCCCTACCCATCACCGGTAAATGCCCAACCCTAAACCAAACCTAAACTCAAATCACATCTTAGTCCTAAACGTAACCCCTAAACTCAAAACAGCCCTTCTTATGTGGGCCCGGGCATTTGGCTCAAAAAGGAGCAGTGGGTCCTCACAGCGTTGTATTTGTTGGGAAAATGGGATTTACAAGGTGAGAAATGCTAAAACACACACATGCCCACACACACCTTCTTTTCTCTCTCCAGCAAAGGTTGAGATATGCAAAAAAATAAAAATAAAAAAACTAACATGTTGCTTTAGACATTAACATGACTTTTAACATGCACACCCAGTCTAAGCACCTCTGCACTCTACCACAAGAGGGATGAAACGCTAGTTCAAATGGTTTGCATAATGCTAGGCACATGCAGAGGGGGCAATGGAATAGCCGCTCCCATTAACAAAGCAATAAAACATTGTCCCACTGACAGAGGGGCTTAGTTGAGCATTATATTATGATTAGCCAGTAATACTAAAACTCAGAGAGAGAACCGGCAGCAGCAGCATCCATTGTACAAATGAGAAGAAAGCAGGAGCCAGCAAGGCAGTAAGCCTGGGTACACAACAATCATTATGCATACTGTTATTGCTGCAAAGTCTGCTTTTCATACCGAGAGGATGATGAGGCCCTGGTTCTGTTGGAAGAACCACAAGAGGGGAGTTAGGATCTTGGCTGAGGGACCCCAAGACTGGCTGTAGAGGGTTGGCAAGACCTGGTGGGAAGCTGGGGCTCATCCCCACATGGCTCAGACCTGAAACAGGAAGGGGGTAAGGGAGACCACACAGCTCCGTTAAATCACAGAAACTCTGATCGATTAATACATCCTTGTAACCTTTTCACACTTTGTCATGTTGCTTCCAACACCATGTTTTTTTGTTTTTCTTATGTGCTGGAACATCACAAAGTATTGCACAAAATTTCAAAATGTTTATAAATAAATGTTTAAAAATTGAATGCTTTTATATTTCTTATTAATTAAGATTATTACGTATATTTTTTTATGTAAAAAGTAAAGGCAAAAGAAAAAAACATAAACTTAAACAATAATCCATCATTTAAAATGGAAACATCAAAATCAAGTGTGAAATGGCTGGATGCTCTGTGTTCATTCTCACCGTATGAAGGGCCCATCCAGAGGGAGGGACTTCCTGTCCTCTGCATCCAGTGGCGGTGAGCTGGGTGAGCATGTGCAACAGGGTCCCCTAATTGGCTTGCTCCACCGGGGACAAGGAGGTGAGGGGTCAGGTCACCGTGGCAGCTACTGGATGGGTGGATCCGAGCAAACTCCATGCAGTCCTTGTTTTCCCTGCAATGGCGTTAGGCGAGGTGAACTTTGTCATTATGTTGATTATCCCTCTTATTGTCATCACCATCATCACCATTATTATGATCATTATCTTCATCCGTGTCATCTTCATTACCTCTACCACCATTATAATCATGAAGAAAAGGAAATGTGACGGCAACTGGAACAGCCATCATCTTGTGCCTGGTCTATGACTACTCATTATATGTTTTCTTCCCTTAATATGACTACATAATAAGAGCCTGATACTTCAGAGACATCCGTATTAGTCCCTGTAACATTAATGCACTACATCTCATCTTCAGGAGAAAGAGAGAGATGTGAAGTAAGAGAGCGAGGAGGTACAGAAAAACCACATCAAAGGGTGAGAGGAGTAAATGGAGTGAGGGGCTGAGAGAAAAGAGAAGCAGGGCTTCAGACTGGGAGAAAGAAGCGAGGAAAATAAAAGAAGTGCAGCTTATCAGATGAGAGGAAAACTGAATAGATACTACCTTGTGCGTGCAGGCGTGTGTGTGTGTGTGTGTGCTTGTGTTTGTGACTCTACCTGATGACCAGTTCTCTATCTCTGTCGTGGTGATGAAGACCAATCTGGTCCTCTGACATCCTCTTCCTCTCCTCCAACTCCCGACCAAGAGGATACACAGTGCGCGATACCCCTGAGTTACCAAGACAACAGGACAAACATGCTCACTATTTTCCAGAACCTGTGCTACGTGCACACAGGATATCAGAGATGGTGCTTTTCTTTCTGCTTGGTGAGTTTATGCAGAAGCAGTCGAGTGTGTCTTGCTTCTTATATTTCTTATATTTTGGCTAGCAACAAAAAACCAGTGATTACCTAAATGGACCAAACAATAATAAAAGCAGTATATGATGTCTGACCTTTCAGGCTGGGCAGCACCCGGCCCTGTCTGCTGTTTCCAGGAGTGCTGTCTGGAGAACGATGGGGGGGCCTGGCTACAGCGACAGCAATACCCACCGGAGGCTGTCGGACCTCCCCCTCTCCGGCTTCTCCGGCCTCCTTTGCACCCCTGTCAGTCTTTTCTCCCTCGTTAGTGGAGCCACGGCGAGAAGGGAGAGATTGTTTGGAGGGGTCTTGCAGGGAGGTGTTGCTTTTAGCTCCTCCTCTGTCTGTCCTCTCTGATCTCTCCCCACTCTTGTTAAGGCAGCCCAGACCTCCGAAGGGGCTCCGCTGTGGCAGTAACAAAGGTTGCTGAGAGCTGTAGTTCATAAGGTTCTTCATGGCACCTCCCTCGCCATCAGCTGTGTGTGGCGAGGAATGGGACAGCGGAGGAGGCTGTTTACTAGCTGATCCAAGATGGCTACCTTTTCTCTGGTCCTCTTGTTGGCTCCCCAGAGCTCCCCATGATGATGGTGTCTGACTTCCATCCCTTAACCGCTCCTCTGCGGCTGCAGTCTGGCTGTTGTGCTGCTGATGTCGTATCCTTGCAACCTTTTGTCCTTCCCTCTGAGTTCCAAGTCCAGATCCCACTTTTCCATCTGGACTTGCGAGAGAACAGTCTCTTAGTGAGGAAGCTCCAGTATCGGAACTGGTCTTGGCTTGTGAGAGATGATGGCAAATCTCATTTGCAACATCAGCATCTTTAAAAGAGAGATTTGTTTCTAAGCTGCAGGACCGAAGTTCAGGTTGAGAAATGCCGTTGGAGCCAGGTTTGTTGAAGTGATGTGTCTGCTGGTTCCAATCAGGAGGTTTGTCAGCTTTGCCATATCCCATCTGCTGTAGGTGGGGCTGGGATTTGTCCTTCTTCTGGCAGCTACTAAGGCGGCTGGGATGGTGAGAGGGACTTTCATGGGATCCCTCTACGGTTTTTTCGTCTTTTCTCGCCCCTCCGCCTGCTCCACGGCAGTCAGGGGTGGACATGTCCCCTTGTGATCCAACTGAGGGCACATAAGTTGAGCCATTGACCTTTGCTTCCCTGCTGGATCCTCCAGGGCTGGATGTGGGCTCTTTTGAAGGTGTAAGTGTTAAAGGTGGGGGAGGGGGACAGTAAAACTCAGGATGCGGGTGATGATTTGCAGGGTGTAGCCACCCTCCAGATACTGTGGAGCCTATGTGCAAGGTATGAGGTGGTGGTGGCGCGGGGGGTGGAGGCATGGAGTAAGAAGCTACAGCATGAGGGGTCGGGGGTGTCAGAAATGCCGCTGCTGTAACAGTTCCTCGACGCATACATTCAGATGAAGAAGTTGAAGAGTCACTGATTCTCATTTCCCCAGTTATGGGTGCATCTTTTGAGCCTTGCCTGCTTATTCCAGATGAAAGTCTGCTTGCCCCACCACCACTGCAGCTGCTTAGTGTTCCACCTTTTGCTTCACAGGCACCCTCTGACCCTGTCCCACTGGACAGTTTACAGGCACTCAAAGGTTTTGCTCCCTGACTACCAAAGTCACTGTCTTTATACTCTTTGTGTCGCTCTAAAGAGTTTCTGTGGTCTTGTTCCCGACCCTGGAAGGAAAGATGCGGAAGAAGGGCATGGTGTGGATGGGAGTAAGCTTGGTGGATGCCAGATGGAGTGGTGGCAGAGTTCATCTGATGAGAATGGTGTTGGTTGTGAAGCTGCTGCTTTTCTTTGCTGTCCTGGTGTCGCTCTTTGCTGCTCGATTTTTCCCTCTCTTTTGACAACCCCCCCTTTTCTCCCACATCCTTAATGCTCTTCACACCTCCTCCCCCACTGTCCATCTCACGACTGCAGGGGCCAAGTGGGTGGCCTAAAGCTGTCCTGGACAGTGGAGGAAGGCTGTGATTGGTGGAGAGTAGAGGAGACTGGGGAGGAAGGCCTCTCAGGTAGAAGTGATCTAGAAGAAAATGAGAATTTGAACATGTACATGTAATAATTTCTTGAAACTGAATGGTCTCTGTAAATTAATAGCTTCTTTAACAAAACACTTCACTAATAAAACTTAGATATCTTTTAGTTGTGTCTATGAACCAAGGTGACAAAAGAGATTAATTTCAACACAGTCACTGTCCCACATCAGCTGTTCTGTGCAAGAGTAAACCTGCATTGCAGCTCAAGAGTGTCTGGTGATTACAGACAGTCTGGGAAGCAGCTGGCCAGGGTATTTATGGCAAAAACAGAGTCCACCTCTGTGTAGTGCATCATTGACACTCTTTATTTCTTGCTGTTAACACACATCAAGTGAGTGCAAGAAAGCCACTGTACTTTGGCGAACAGGTGTTCCTTTCGGAGGGCTGTCACATGAAATTAGTACAAAATGTAAAAAAAAGATGTCACTCACAACTCATGTGTTAAACCCTTCAGGAGTTTTCTGACTAGTATGTTATACATAACTTTCTCCATCAACCTTGCTGAGCCCCCTTGGATCCATGATGCCAGTTTGATTTTATAGAGCTAGCCTGTGTGACCAGAGGCAGCTGAAAAAGGGGTGGATCTTTGTACGTTTGTGACGGCTGATGATTTCAAGTAAACTTTAATCATCATTAAGGTTAGGGTTATGGATGAACGCTAATTAAAGGGTTTAAAAGTTTTTTCCCCCTACACAACACACAAGTACCAGTACTCTGTAGCACTCACCTTTTTGGGTTTCATAGAAGCGGGGCTGTCCATAGAGACTGCTGCTATGGTGATCCAGGGCACTCATGGAAAGAAAAGGAGAAGCAAGACTTCCTGAATAGCCCGGGTACCCTGTCAATGGGAAAGGGGGAAGCGAGAGAGAATTCATGTTTCTTCCCAGTGTTGACATTCAGCAGCACCCTACACAAACAGTTTATCTCTGCAATCTATCATAAAAGACCCTAATTTTGGAAAAACACTGAAAAACTACAGCCAGTTGGTTCTATTTTCACCATAAATGAACTCTTGCACAAACATGCCAGATGAGTTGACATTATTTACAGTGGACACAAGTGTGACAGAAACCTCAGCCGACCACTATTGCCAAGTGTTTGCAGATTTTGAATGGATGGAATTTGCTCTCCTACAAAACACAGTTTTCCTCCCAAAACCTAAGACGAATAGGAGAAAGCATCACTCCCACTCCTCGCCCTGAAACACACACAGGAGGTCACTGGGAGGTGAACTATCGTTTCACTTTGTTCCTCGTCTTCAAGGACGTTGAACTAGGTTGTGGGATTGAGGAGATCTTGGCAGACCCACATATCTTTAGAATATGGTGCTAGACTGTGTGGCTGTGCGGATGGTGGAGTCTGTTTTCCAGAAGTTGGTTTCATGCCCCACAGAGTGTCCTTGCTGGCCCGTTAATTGGCAGCCGTTAAAAGTTTAATGGTGGTGGCCAAAGTAAACAGCACTCCATAAAAACTCATCCTACGCATTCCACAGTCACACAGCAAAACCAGCAACACCCCCACGCTGCTTCTAGTGTGCAGGCGTGTATGTGTGTGTGTGTGATTATTCTGACTGGTTAACAACCAGTGAATCTAAATGGTGACAATTAGCCAAAAGGCTCTATCAGCCATCTAAGGCCAATCCCCTGGGTAATGATCAGTGATAAAAGCGGGGGTAGGGGGGTGTGGTGGGGGTGGGGGGTTGGAACTGGAATGACATGGAGTGCCACTGAGGCCAAAATGTGGAGAGAAAATAAAGTAAGGGAAGAGTAAAAAAGGAGGGGGTTCAATGGTTGGATGAATGGGGAGATGGTCGGGGGAAACAGACACTAGAGAAGAGCAAGGCTGTCAATATGAAAAGTCATGAGTGTGCTGCTGCTGTGAGGCGTATGGAGAGAGGAGTGGGGGATGTGTGTGTATGTGGGGGTGTGCATGTAAGGGAGAATGGAAGATGAAGGGACAAGTGAAAGGAAAGTGGAGAGCTTTGAGATGCTGGAGATGAGAGGACGAGAGAAAGGGAGGTAAAGAGATGAGGAAAGGCACGAGTACGGAGACATAAAACAAGGACAGGTGTAGAAGAGCCAGTAAAAGTAGAGTGTTGTGTATGTGGGCGTGTGCGTGTGTGTGTGTTTGAGACAGGTTCCTTCTCTCTGTGCTGGCTATGCTCCGCTCCCTGGACTGTGGCCAGCTGGCAGGCTGCCTATTGGAGCTCCCTGGCTTGATTTCTTAAAAACAATCATTTGTAGTGTGTGCGCGTGCGAGTGCGTCAAGGCATGTGTGCGTTGGAACATCAAAGCCAAGCCACACAGACGTAAAATCTGTCTTATAGGCACACATACATTCTCCCTCCACACACACACACATTCCTGCTCTCTGTTCACTGCTGTTCCCTGTAGCCTTCAGCCTGAAGTCTTGCGTTCGAGTTGTTCCACAGATTCAGGTTAGGAAAGTCACTCCGGGCTACATTAGTGCTCATTTTTATGGCTTAGTCACTGAAAATTAGACACAACTCTGTAGGCTGGCATCAAGAGAAAGTGCCAAAGTGCTTCAATAACAGGAAGTAAGAAAATTAAAATCACAGAAGGGAAGTAAACAGCAGTTTTACTCAAGCCTCCTGGGCTTTTTGTACTTTAGGTCACAGCCACTTAAAACTGCGAATGTGCCAACTATTGCCTCGCCAAGCAGAGTTCATGGTGCCACTGGCGAGGAAGACACATTTTGACTTGTCATGGCAGGAATAGTACAATAGTAATAAATCACATTACCACATGGCCTGTTTCTTTCGAGCGTCCCGGCACGCACAGCACTGGTATGCTGAAACTGATTCACCTGAATGGAATGCACTCATTATTTTTGTTATTGATTGCACCGCCGCTTTCCTACTATGGTGCACAGAGATGAAGTGAGAAAAGCTGGATCAGTGGGATGACTGGTATCTTTGGTCATTGGCGTCTTTGTCAATGGTACAATTCTTGCCTGAGATTTCAGAGACGGTTTTGAGTTGACAACACTCAGACCTGCTGGGCTGTATTCACAAAATGCTAAACTGGAGTCAGATTCTGAGTCAGTTTTTACTTGGTTGAGAAATATAGCCTGTGGTGCAAACTGTCACTTTGTTCAAGTCCTTTTTAGGTGTTATCTTTGGTCCTGTACCTCCCACCCAACACTCCCCCACATGCACTCATGAGTGTACAAAAACACACACAGATATACCTGAAAGGGACAGATAACTCAGTCAAGCTCAGAATTTCACCACAAACGGTTAACAGTCGAAAGAGGACATGATGCATGAGGATCCGCATGCCGTTTCAGTGCATATGTGTGTGTCAGATCAGGAAGGGGGCCGTTGGAGGTCGGTTAGCCCAGAGGAGGGCCTTGAGGGTGGGGCTGCGGTCTGAGCCGAGGGGGGGGGCATGGTGGAAATGGGGGTGAGTTTCGAAGCATACCTGGGTGCAAAGGGAGGAACTCGGGGCCTACTGAGATCCAGCTGGACGAAGGTGGTTATAAAAACATAGCAGCGATGTGGAGTAATGCTGATTAATGGGTTCCCTGTTAGCGTGAAGAGATTTGTGTGCTTATTTATAGTTGGAGAAGGAAGAAGTGGGGGGGCTTTGTTGTGCTTGAGCTCTGAACTAGAAAACAACCACAAATACGAAACCACAAACAGACCCAGAAACACACTCTGCTGTACATGTGTGTGGCTATAAGTAGCATCATCTGAGGCATCGCTGTTGCACGTGTTTGGCCTCGGCTCCGCGTTGGTTAAACCACTTAATGGCTCCATCTCGGTCTAATCCCAAACCAAGACCCCGGATTAGACAGAGAACCGAGCTGCTTCCTGTGTGTGTGTGCGTGTGCGTGTGTGAGTGTCTTACCTTCATGTGAGTGGGGGAACCAGATAGGGGAAGTGCTTGAATGGGTTCCAGCCCTGTAGGAAGGGGAGGCGGGGGAGGCAGTGGGTCCAGAGGGGTGAGGGGGATGGGAAGGTGGGGTCCCCAGACTCCTGGCCAGGAAGGAGCCCATGAAGGAAGGACCTGAGGGACACAAAGCAAGAGATAGAGAGGGTTAGACAGCTCAGCGTGGATTAAAACAGGGTTTTTTGGGGTTAGGCAGAAGTCTGATTAGGTGACAACAATTTCACTTTGATAAAGAGGAAGAGAAGTTCTAAAATGTTTCTGTTGAGCAAATTCAAAACAGATGCTCTGAAAATTCAGAGATTACAAAGATAGACGTGTAAACGGCCTACAGAGGCATCCAGAGACGTCACAACCACAAATTCTACTGTATACTATTGGGATTTTTTATGTGATTGATCAACATTGAGTGATGCATCCTTCCAAAGTAGAAGGAAAAACATGTTGTTTTTTAATTATTTAGAATAAATAATAATAATAAGCTTTATTTATATAGCACCTTCCAACAACGCCTTGCATTGATCAAAGTGCATTAGAAGGTAAAACATAAAAATACAGAGCAAAAATAAATCAGTAAAAAGCTAAAAAGTGTGGTGGGTATTCAAGTTCCCTTTGACTCTGATACCCCAAAATAAAATCTGGTGCCACCTTCTCCCTCCAGAAGTAATCTGATCAATAAATGTATTATCCCTGGTGTAATTTGATTTCAACATAAATACTGTAATATAATCTGTGAAGTATTTTTTTGTATGAAAAAAGCGATAAATTGCTGCTTCTTTTTCCTGAAGTTAATATACTGAAACCAGAAAGCACATGTTTAAATTAGGTGATAAAGCTGCCGAGCCACATGCGACTCAATATCTGTGTCACTTGGTGCTGACATATTAACCTCAATTAGCGGTTTAGGGAGGGGGGAAAAAAAGTGAGATAACTTGAAGCGATTAGCCCTGCAGCTGGTCTGACTGGGATTTTTATCTCTTTTCGTTTTAACAGACTCGGTTTCTCTGCAGATCAGATCCAAACTGGTGAAAAGCGAGGCGTCTGTCTGCCGTATCTAAGAGTCAAAGGGAGAATTTGTCAAGGCTGACATGTTTCCACCTGAGAGGTTCGTCGTTATTTCGGAGACGGATCTTTTTTAGCATTAGCTTCAAATGACAAACAGTGACAGCTGGACGTGGAAGGCCACTTTGAGGGGATTTTAGCTGTAATTCTTCAAGACGCTCCAGTGTGTCATGGTTAAAGAAGAAATATTGAAACCTTCCAAACCTGAAGCAGAGCTTTTCTATAACTTGATGGAAAAAAAGAAACCTTTCCTTTATATTTAGAACATTTCCAGCTATGTTATTGTTTGCTGCAGATTGAAATTTGACCTTCTTGGAAAATGTAAAGCTCTTTTTTTTTTAATTTTTTAAAGCATCTCTATATGAAAGCAAATTCGATTTGTTATCTGAACAGCCATGATATTAATGGTTTCAACATTCACACCTTTGGATATATTGCTCATATTCCAGCTCCTGGAACAGCACTAAAGCTGTGTTAATGAATGAATGAGTGACCGTTTACCCTTTGAACGCACATCTGGTCATATATTAATCTCCCTGTGGACATTTACACAGGAAGCCGTGGACACGCAGCGGCTCTTTTCGGATTACTCACGGTCATGTTTCATTCATACATTCTGGTATAGCACTCACTGTCACATCCTTCTTTCCCCAAAACTATGCACTGATTTCTGACCTCCAGTTATTGTAATGTTAAATGTTCCTCCATCTTGTTAAATATATTAATGCAGCCTCTTTACATGGCCTCTCTGAAGTCGAGCACCTACTGTACTTCAGCTATTCATTCTACATTTGAGAAGATATGCTGATGTGTATTAGAGGTGGGCCTTTATCTTATTTTTTTCTTGTTTTTATCTTATTCTTTATCATTTATCATGATTTTTTTTTATTATGATAAAAATATTGATTTATTGTTGCTTTGACAAATTTCAGTTATTGGAAAAAAAAAATCTGACACTATGATTGGAAACATTATTTTTGATATTTTCTCCACTGCTTGTTCCATCAGAGTACCAATAAACATCAGGAAATTTGAACATATGATTAAACAGTTTCTGTGTACATCTAGTGTTATAGATCTCTCTCTTTTTTTTTACATATGTGTCAGCCTGAACAACCTATTGTAAATGGGAATATTTTTTCATCAACAACATTGTGGAATTATGGATGCTGGACCATGCAGTCACAGACACACAGACCTAAAAAACAAGTTATAAATAGTTGTTTTTTTTAATCAAAATCAATATTGTTACCACAATAGTAACACAAAATATCACAGTAAAATTCTAAGTCTGCATCACCCGCCCTTCAACTTCAGCTTTAATTGCAGTGTTTTCCAACTCCTATTGGCTCTAACTACAGATACAGCAGACAAAAATAAATAAATACACTTCAGCTAAAAAAAAATGCTAGACAAACACTGGAGATGAAATGTCTGAGTCGAAAGAAAAAAAGATTGCAACCCCAAACATGTCATGCTTGACCTGAGTGTCAAAGACTTAATATCTCTTTAACATTCTACTGATATTATGTAATATGCTAGCTTCTGAATAAAACTGCATCTTGGTTAAGCGAGATGGAGTATGACATTTTGTTCAGTAACCAGAATTGGACAGATTTAAGCTTAATTTTCGCCCTGAATTAACGCCCTTCACACTCATCAGAGTGTGAAGCTAACCCCGAGATAGCTGACCCTATGGCTATGTTCATATGGCTTCATGAAAATAGCCATTGTTAGCTATTTTCATGAAGAGTGAGGGGTCTGAAATCCCAAACCCCGTGAGCCTCAGAGAAGTGTGTTCTATAAAAGGGGCTGGCACCACATCATCCTTATAGTAGAAGCAGGAGTCTTCAACGAGGGCCGGGACTGGAGGTCCTGCGACTTTTAGCTGTTTCTGCTTCAGCACAGCGGTGTGAGATAATCAGCTCATTAGTAGAACTCTGGAGAACTTGATTGTATGCTACAAAGGTACTTCAGCCATTTGATTGGACCAGGAACACATCTAAAAGTTGTAGGACAGCGGTCCTCGAGGCCTGGAGCTGAAGACCCCTGAAGTTGAGTCAAGTCGTTGGTACCAGTGGGAAAAGCACCATTAGTTCTGTAGCTATTCTGACCAACTAGCTGATGAGACTTGATTTGGCCGTTATCTCTCTGAGTATTATAAAGCCTCAGACACACAATGCTACTCGTTTTCCTCTTTCACCATTTCATACTTTTGCAGTTTTGGAACCTTCACCCACGGCAGGGGTCTCAAACTCCAGAGCCCTGTAACTTTTAGATTCCCCTCTGCTTCGGCACACCTGGCTCCAGTATTAGCTCATTAGCAGAGTTCTGTAGAGCATGGTCTGCATGTTAGTGAGGCAGTTATGCCATTTAAGTCAAGTGCGGAGAACAAGGGACGCATCAAAAAGTTACAGGACTCTGGCCCTCCAGGAATGCGGTTTGAGACTGCTAACCTGCAGACCGTCTGACTGGTTAATCAAGAGCTTTTTCTTTTTTTCTTTTGTTGCGGGAGGGGTTCAGCTCTGGAGGGTTCAGCTCTGTTTTCATCACAACAGACAGAAGCAGCACATTACTACAGGCCAGGTGTCGATTCGTCTACCTATACCACCCTACCATCACACCAACATGCTCATCGTCCTCCGTTTGAGGGGGAGGCTGACCCCTGACCTTAAAGGTTGAGAACCATGTCCTCAAACTAAGAGATCCTAGTCACTTCAGACTCGACTGGGAACCACTCCAGTGCATGTTGAAGGCAACTTGGGTAGCACTTGTAGAAATTCCACAGCAGTGGAGCCTGTATGCGGCGTACATGGCATCTCAAAGGTGCAGTCCTCAGGTCTGATCCACATACAGCATGCAGAGGCATCAGACGCTCTGTAGTGTGACTGGGAAGGAGCGGGTTCATGATTTAATAAGAAATAGAGAGAAGTGTTGTGTGTGTATATTGCCATTTTATAGCCCAAATTAGTAACTATGTTAACTTCAGTTGTTATAAAAAATAACTTTGTAATTTAATCTCTTAAAACTGGGCCTCTGTCTCTTTAAAAACTCCTGCTCTTTCTGAAACTCCACCTTCAGAAAGTCATCACAACATGGCTGCTCTAGTAACCCTTTAACAACATTTTACCAGTGTTTCACTGAGAAGTAACTTCTATAATGAGCTCAGCTGATGTGCAGTTCCACCAACTGTTTGCTAACTGCTGCTGGCTAGTCTGAAGGAGCTGAGTGGCGTCGAGGGGGAGGGCTATTCAGTGAGGCAGAAGCTCGGCTTGGAAACTGCAGCTTTGGTCCCATCAAGCGTTTTGCCCAGCTGAATGGTTGCCGTGGGAGACTAAAAGATTTCTCAAACATGCATGAAAGAATCAAAGAAACGCTCCGGGTATGGTTTTGATGAAGGAAAACATTGTAACATGATGTAAAGCTTTAAAAAAGGTCGATTTTACAATATCGCCCCTTTAAATTGGTTTGAAAACTGGAAAAATGTAATCATTTAGAAAATCTTGAAACGATCAAATTTCAACATGACCAAAAGCTTGATCTTGTTCACAAAACAAAACAAAGCAAAGCTCAGCCTCAGCAAACCGAGTTAGACGAGTGGGTTTGTTCGAGTGGCAGGGTAAGGAGGCAACAAATCCGAATCCACAAGGAATCAAGTAATTAGCCACAGGACAGAGAGAGAGAGAGAGAGAGAGACGCTGGGGCGGGGGTCGAGGGGGGCGGCTAGGTCGTTACCCATAAACGCTGCGTCGCATCAGAGCCAATTACCACAACCACAACAGTCCACAGTGGAGTCACTCACACACATGTACTGTAGCCTCACCTCAGCTACATTGTGACGCCCTGACAACCACAACCACAAGTGCCTTCAGCTGTCTGCCAGTCTTTCTCTCCAAAAAACACACACATAATGCACACATGTGCACGCCTACACACACACGCCAACATGCAAATGCACACACACACACAAAAGTGAGAGGGCATGGGATAAATCAGAGCTGGATGGAGCAGTGGCGTTGTTATTAGCTGACAAATCAGGGAGTGTGTGTGCCTATTTGTACAGCTGCTACCCAAGCATTGAAACACACACACACATGCACACCCACCGTTTAAATGTAGAGACCCCACCCCCTCTTTCTCTTGCTCTTGATATTTTCCCTCTCTGTAGTCATAATAAATCGAAGAGGAGAAGAAAAAGATCCATGGAGACATTTATTTTCTCTATTTTGTTCTCACTCAGACAGGATATTTTTACATCTTTCTTTGCCCCCCTCCCAATCTTTTCTTGTCCAATGTACATCAGCAGACTTGTAGGCAGTCATAATAAAACGTGGATTGTATAAAGCTGGTTTCCCAAGGCACACCCCCATCCCGCTTACTGTGCAGACTGTTCACACACACGCACACACACACACACACACGCACACACATAGGAGGATCCACACTCCCTGTGTGGTTCATCATTTACTACGTCGGTGAAGAGAAATAAGGTGGACGGGTAAAAAACATCAGCTTCACCTGATGTCCACATTTTCCTCCTCTCCTCCTTTTTCTGCTCCCTCTTTTTCCTGTCACCGGACTCACACGCACACCCACACACACACGCACACCCTCCCTGTCTGTTTTCTGTTGACGAGTTGATCTGAAAATCATATTTGCCCACTCCCTCTGGGTTGCCGATACGGAAAATCACACCAAAGGGCCAGTCGCTAACGTAAACCTAATTTCTCTCCCTCCCATTCGTCTCTTCCTGGACTCTGTTTCCACCTTTGTTTCATCCAAATCCACACACACACACACACACACACACTTGTCCTCCCGTTCCGTCTGTCGCCACCGCTTCCTTTGGGAAGTTCCCATTGCCCCCCACCCCCGCCCCCCACCCCAAAAAAATACCAAACTGCTCAAATAAATCAGCAGCAGCTGATCTAAAAAACACACAACTGCTTTTTAATTTTGTGTACGGTTTCAAACATCATACATAAAAACACACATCATATTTCATATTTCTCTTTGTGCATATGTTATTTATAATAAATACAAGCTGCTGACTGTGGATGCAGCTCCATTCAGTCTCCGCAGTGGTAATTAAAAAAGAAAATGTGTTTGCAATGCTTCCTGTTTTCCCAGCTGGCATCATAACTTGGAAAATTGTGTCAACACGAAAGCAGCGAATCCTCCAGTGTTGACAATCCGAGGTAATAAAAAGCAGAATTATGAGTTTTTATTTACACTGCCTGCACTTACAGTGAACAGGATCTGCTTCAGTTTATTTATGAATGGCTGAGATTTGTCAGGAAAAGGAGCCATTTAAAAACACTTATATACTGTTTTTGGAGAAAGCCCGATCTGGACGTACGCCTCGACTTTCTGGGTTCTGTTGCTTTGGGGGGTTTTTTTCTTTCTTCTTTTATTTGTTTTTCTGTTTTTATACCTCTAAAGGTAAGCCACTTACCAAACATTAGAACTTTAGACTATCTGACTAACATAGAACTTTAGACTTTGATAGGGGAATATTTTACTAGACAAAAAGAATCGTTTGTAACCAGTAGCTTAATACCCAAAATGCAACATTTCATGTCCTTTTTCTTAAAATAGCACTAATAAATAACTGCAGAAAAAAACCTATAAAACAGTGAGAAATAAACTGTACTGAATGCGTCCATTCTTCTTATTTCCATAAAAAAGTACTCAGTGCTTCTTTGTTTAACCATCTCCTTTAAAGACACAACCACAGAGTGACATATTCCTTTCCATAACTACAGTAAGTATTCTCTCTGTGCTTTTACTTTTTCATGAATGGAGCCACTGGCAGATCTGTAGCTGCCGTTACCTCTGGTCCTCCTGCCGGTGATTCAGGGTTTAGCTGCTTCTCTTCTGTATTTGAAGCCACTGCTGGAGCTTTCACTGTCTTGTAATGTGTAGATCTTTCTGTCTCGGTGCTGCAGTGTTTAGTTGTGTAGCATTTGTGGATGGACAAATTAAAAGAATAGCGCTAAAAGAATATGTGTGAAAGTATTCCGTTAACTCTTTGGTTTTTCTGTCTCTTTCCTTGAAGCAGGTGATCATCCATTCCTCCAGTCAAAAGGAAGTTGTTCTTCTCTACTGTTGCCAAATGCTTGTCAATTTGAAGCAATGACTCAAAGCAATGAACTGGGCTTCTCTAGATATTTACCTTTTAGCCAATTGGCATTTTTTAGTTACATAACCTTCACTATTTCTCACTGATATTTTACTTGAAATGGACTTAGATTTGATTTGGACTAATTTGAGTCTATATAATTACATATGAACCCTAATGCAGACTGAGTTGGTGCTATATAAAATATGAAAATCAACAGAAATGAGTTGACTTGAAATAATGTGTAGAGTAAAACAGAAAGGGGAATGCTAGAAGGTGAAACTACTGACAACAGCAGCTGAACAACAGTTTAAGAAATTCAAGAAAATTGTTGAAACTCTTCAACGAAGCTGGGTTTGCATTGCAAATATTCAAAATCCTCCTGCGCCACCATCCTCCAACAACTTCCTGGTGTCTTCTTCGTGGTTCCAGCCAGTAGTAACATCCAGCTGTTGACCATGTGACTCATGTGATACACTAATTTCAATAAAGCCCAAAAATCACCTTCACCTAACAGAAGACCTTTGTATCACAAAATCGGACTTTTTTCGAAATTGCCGTGTTTCCAGTAAGCAAATTTATTTTCGGAATTCCAATTTGAGCAATTCTATGGTACCAAACAAGGTTATTTGTGCATGTCTTATTTTCAAAATCTCATGTTATTAGATTTCTCAGTGCCATTAACAGAGACAATCTGCTGCATGTAACTGAGGTACAAAAATTAGCTAAAAGAGTACGCAACCCTGCATCTTCTTCTGTGGTGCTTCAGCAGTTGCTGACGAGTGCTTCATGCATTCAGAGTGAAAGAAAACAGCACAGTGATTGAAATCAGGCCAGACCGTCCCAAGGTCCTTCATAGTTTTAAAGAGGGAAAGAAAGAAGGAAGAGGATGACAAAGAATGAAAATGGAGAGAAGAAAAGGGAAGCTCCAGAGGGAGGGTTGTTGGTGGTGATAAGCCAATGTCACACAGTGGAAGAAGCAAACAGGGATGAAGCAGAGGAGTGATTTCCTTTGTTGCATCTCTCTGAATGGACTGCTGCTGATCAATAGACACACACAGACACACACACACACACATATACACACACATACCTGGAAGGATGATGAGTTAAATCAATCTCCATCCAATTGAAGATCAATATCTTCTTGTGTTGTATTGTCACATTTTCCAATTAACAAAAGCACTCTGTGTTCATGCTGATATACTGAACTCTCTCTGCGACACACTCATACACTCTTGGACTAGTTGAGACCCCTCAAGAGTCTGAATGTTCAGCCTCAGTGTGTGTGTGTGTGCGGGCGTGTGTGTGTGTGTCAGAGGTTTTGACTCTCGTTAGCTTGGCTGTTACGCTTATTGCCGAACACTTGGCAACCTCTCGTCAGGCCGACCCTTTCATGAGCCTCCAACCACCAAGAGCCCTGGCACCGAGCCTCCGGCTCTGTGTGCGTGCACATTTGTGTGTGAGTGTGGGGGTGCGCGTTTGTGTGTGTGTGTGTTCAGGGGCAGGAGTCAAGCCAGACCTTTCTGATCTGTTTTGACACCATGGCATTGCGCAAGTGACAGGGCTACTCAAACAAGTCGGTTGAGGAAGGCGCTTAGAAACCCCCTCACACAGACACACACACACGCATGTGCACACACACCCACAGGTCCATAAAAGCATTGTGGCACTGGGGACATCAACACATTCAATGTGTGAGTAAACGGCAGAGCGGTGCTTTACAAAGAACACGCTCAAGGCAGAAGAGTGGTTCTTTTGCTCGACTTGATCCAGATAGCATTTTCCTCCTGCTCTATCTCATTATTCATCAGCGATTCCTCTTGACTCATTCATGTTCCAGAAAGAGAGAGAGAGAGAAAGAGAAAAAGAGAGAGAGAGGACGAATGGTGCAAAAGCAAAGCATGGCATGTCGCCTGGGACAAGCAGCCATGCTGAATCACATTACAGCGGGAAGAAGAGAGAGGACAGAGAGAGGGAGAGAAAGCGAGAAAAAGATTGGAGGGGGAGAAAAATGAGATGAAAGAGCTACAAATGAGAGATTTCCCTGTGAGGCGCATAAATCAGCAGACTATGAACAGCAAAGCCTGACTCCCAGGCTGCAGACCCGAGCATCGCCATCCACCACACACACACCCACACACACACACACCCACACACACCCCCACACACACACACACCCACCCCCACACACACGTCTCTCTCGCTCTCTCTTTATGCCTTCACGAGGCTCCGGTAGTTGGAGTTGTAACTCACTGCATCTACACTTGTGTTTTTATGACATTTAAAGTCCTTACGCTCAAAAGAAACATCATCTGACGGAGCCCACTTCACGAGAATTACAAGAGATCATTCAAAAGAGAAATGAAATGCCCAAAAACAGAGGGGGAAAAAAACTGTGCAGGATTGTACCGAATGTGAGACTGTTGGAACAGACTAAAAAAAGAATCTAGGTGTTGCTCAAAGTTTCCCGTCCGCCCCACGGAAGTCTGCTGACTGCGAGTGAGGAGGAAAATGTTTTTGACCACAGACTTAATGGACACCACACAGCCACCCACCCGCAACAGGAGGAAGGACCATTTTTGGGCATGGAGAGCAGGAACTCACCACAGGAGAGATTCTTGGGAAGCAGGAAAAGGGTGCGGAGGAGAAGGTTGTCAAAGTAAGTTTTTCCATGTTATAGCAGAGAAAACAAGAGGATCTGGGTCATATGAGACCACTCCTCCAGCGTGGGCCAGAATGAGACACAGATACTCAGTTCAGGGGTACACACACCAACACACACGAGGCTAATGAAGAGCATAAGGCTGCTGATGTTTAAGGAGAGCCTAGAGTGAAGGTTGATAATGCAATTCCATCTGACCCGTGTGTGTGCATGTGTGTGTGTGTGCGAGGAAATGGTCATTAGTAGTTGTTATTGTGTCTTGTCTCTATGCTGTAACTGCGAAGTAATTTCCCTGCTAGGATGAATAAAGTACTTCTATTCTATTCTATTCTATTATTCAGTCCAATATGCCAATGCCACGCCCCTGGTCCATTCAGTCTGCAAACACACTAAAACACTTACACACACATGCACACCCCCACAGTAGCACTGTTTCCATCAACCATAAAATTGCGTAACTTGAAATTCCGAAAATGAATTTGCTTAAAGGAAACACACTGATTTCCAAAAGCAGGTTTTTTTAATAAACTGTTGTTGTGCTGGGAGGAGGTGGTTTTCTGTCATATCGAAACACTTTTTTTAATCATTGCATGAGTCACATGATCAACATTACTACTGGCAAAAACGACAAAGAAAACGACGGGAAGTGGTAGGAGGTTCCATGATTTTTTAATGACTCATCGCTTGGACAAATTTACTCACGCGTGACTTAAATTCTATTTCTTATTTAATGGAAACATCATAATCACAAAATTGTGTTTTTGTTTTTTTTTTGGGTGTTTTACATTAGCAGAATATAGACAAAGACTTGCGCTAATTTGTAATGAAAACACAACTACTGACCATAATAAATTGAAGGTGTGTGTGCCCACTGCTGGATAAAACACACCTGGAGTCTGGACGCCGGGCTGAACCGGGTCCAAACAAGACCACCTCACCACGGGCAGAGTGAATCTCCAAACCGAATGCAACAGAAGTTAACCACTTGTGAAATTTTACAGCTTTACCTTTTTTTTTTTTTTTACAACTTTTACAACTCTACATTTGACAATCTAGCTTTTAATCTCTACTACACACCCTTTTTTGTACTGAAACAATACACTGTATGAGTCCCTGCTAACTGTATGACTACTTATGAGTCAAAAGAAAGTTTATGGCAGGATATGATGACATACTTAAAGACATGGAATGTGATGTAATTGTTCAATATCTCTTCAGATGGTATTTCAAATTACATCTTGTACAAGCTTAATATTTTATATCAGAAGTCGAGACTGATGAATTCATTAGAGAATCCAGAGGATGGAGGCTGGCAGAGGAGACCAGATTACTGATGTCACAGTAGAGAGATGAGCTCACTTTATCAAAATCGGGCTAAAAATGAGTTGTTTGATGAAGTGGGATATGGGACAGGTTTGGTCCTGAGTTACAAAAAAAAGCTAAGACAGAAAAAAAACATTAAGGTATTCAAAGCTTAAATAAGAAAGGTGGACACAGTAAAGTCCTTGTAGTGTTGGAAGGATTTTAAGATCTTTCAGCTCTTTTTTTTGTTTGTTTGTTTTACATTACTGTTTCCATTCAGTTTTTCTACTCAAAGACTCTATAAGAAGAAGTGAGGAAACGCCTTTGGACCTAGAATTTAAAAGATATTTAGCAGGTGACAGTAGTTAAATATTTAGACGATAAATCCTAATTATTTCCCAGACGGTTGAGGTTACGGCAGTGCTAAGAGAATTTTAAAAATGGATTAGATAAATCAAGCATCCATATAGGACTTCACAAGTTAGTAGCAACTAGCTAATCATCAAGGACAGTCAACAAACTGACCTTGTGGAAAATTTACAGACATTAAAGCAATTAAATTCAGGCAAAAACAAAGAATGTTTTGTTATTTTTTCATGTAGTGGCCATGTAATTTTGATTCATCTGGTGTCCTCAAATTATATCTTTTTGACAAAAGCAACCATAATATTTTTTATCGTTTGTTTTATTGTCAGCCAACAGTTTTAGAAAGAGGCCAGAAAGAGGCAGCAAAACTCAAGTTGGTCCGGTTCCCATATATAACTCAGAAACATGTATATGGTTTTGCCTGTATTGTCTTTTGGATTTCACTGATTTAGATTCAGTTTGAGTCAATAACTGAGTTGTGATTGTAGAATTTATTCAAAAACATACACATTTCAAAGCAAATGCTCTAACGTTTATATGAACTAGCACAGAAAATTGCTGGTCAACAATGAAGGGCAGACAACAAGCCTGAAATGCTATCTAGAAAATGTACAGTGATTCAAATCTGAATTCAGTCAAAAGCTAGATATGTCTTCCTCTTTGTGCTGTAGTATTTTTCAGAAAACTCAGATTTAGACAATAAGTTACTTAAAAAACAGGCACAGAATAGCTAGTAATATTTATTTTTCAGCTAACGCAAGGTAATGGCTGCGTAGCAACCAAGGACATCCAACAAATTCTTCACATGGAAAATGTACACACAGTAAAGACTGAGTTCAAATAAAACCTGATATGGTTTTGTGAGTGTGTGTGTGTGTGTGTGTGTGGAGGGGGGGTGCGCACGTGGGCGTATGCGCGTGTGTGTCCATCATTTCAGATTTACATATAGTTGTTCCTAATCTACAGTTGTTACACAAAAGCTACCGCAAACAAAAGTTCACACAGATCTTGCTAATGCAGCCTGTCTCAATAAACCTGAACTACAGCTTTGCTCAGACTGTGTTTAGATACACATTTAAAAGCAAGTAGAGTTTAGATACGTAGCAGCTAGCTCAGAGTTCAGCAACCTTTTCAATTCAAAGAGCCACTTTTCCCCAACTGCTACAAGATCAAATACGGCCTGAGTCACGAAACAAGACAGATTTTAGAAACATGTTCAAAATTAAATAACTTCTGTTGAAAGCTAAAATAATTCATCCACCTATAGCAAAGCAAAAAAAACCAACATAACTTTATTTTATAGAATAAGGCCATAAATAAGGAAAATGAATAAAGATACAAAGGCCACTTAAACATATAAAAGCTAAAATAAAAAAAGGTTAAATGACTCTTCTGTTGTTGATACTCCCTGCAGATGTTGCATATAAACATACAGATGAACTGCTAAAACCAGCCTTTTTTATTACCTTTATAATTAAAAACACTTTTATTTGGTTTAGTTTGAGCCACAGTGGAGGGGCCAAGGAGCCACATGTGGCTCTGGAGGCTGCAGACCCTGAAGCTAGCTCACAATGAAGGACTGTTAGCAAATTCCACACAGGGCAAATTTACAGACATTCAAATCAAAATTCATGAATTCCTCTTACTGTTCTCTTCTCATTTAATAATGTTCAGCATCTCAGATTTAGAATCAGTTACTGTACTGTATATGCTGTGTTTGTTAAAGTAAATTATATTGTTTTTGTTATTGCAGCTCATAATATATCAGCAGGTTAGCACAATGTTTCCTAGCTTGATGCTCTCCATATTTCCCCTTCAATCCACTTGATGATAAAAAAAAACAACAGACAGGTCTTCTTGAGGTTCTACAATTTACATGTACAATTTCAGAAATAAAAAATAATGATTCAGATGTAAATCATCTGCAAAAATAACAAATAATTTGAAAGAGGTCAAAAAACAGTGACTCCACTCCAAGTGCCTGACTCTCTCCTGTATGACTCAAAACTCCTTTATTGTCTGATAAGCAATTATATATGCAAATTTACTAGAGAGCCTTTGAATAGTGTCTAATATTACAAATCCTTATGCTAGAATTTTTTACTGGTAAATAGTCATTTTTATCCTAATAAACTCAAATCACCATAAGAAATATAAACTTAATTTATTCTGAAGGTCTGAATACGAAAACTGAATTCAGGCTTTAACATTCAGCTTAAACTTAAATTTAAACCATTTTTTCTATATTTATCATTTCAAATCTTATTTAGAAAAAAGGAAAAGCAAGAAGAATTTAAATTCCAAACTTTCAACAGAATTTTACAAAAAAAATAAATAAATGACAGATGTGAAAATGTATATTTCTGTTCACAGTTTTGTTCTGTTTTATGTGGGCGTGTGTGTGTGCGTGTGTGACATTCTCCAGAAAGCTCTTTGCTTTCTCTCCAACTGTTGCCCTAAAGCTTAAAGGAAACAAAAGTTTTGAAGCTATTTTTAAAATTTTTTTTTTTCCCTGCTGCTGCAGCCCAAGATCTGCTGCAGCAGTGCAGCACAATTCGGCTCCGGCTTAAGTTGGCTTAAACTCCAGCGGAAACAAACACACCTACACAGCAGAAGCGAAGGAAGAGGGCGGCTGCAGCGGAGGAGACGACATCCTTCGAGCCTTCAGACCCAGATTTAACCACATCCAAGTTACCAAGCATCCATCCCACTGAGGGATCCTGATGCAAACACTCAGTCCTCTCTGCCGGTGCTTAATCTGGCCATACAGTAAGGTCTGCCAGCAGCACCAGAGACTGTGAGTTTCCCGGCAGGGATCAAATATCACATTATTATTGCAACATGCTACTTGCAAGCCATCTACAGAGCGCTCACATCACACAGAGTTACAGCTCAGCATCAGCACAGACTGAGTGAGTGTGTCTGTGTGTGTGTGCAAGCGTCTCTGTATTTGTGTGCACATGTGTGTGTTCAACCCCGTCATCGTGCCGTATCGCCCTCCATCATCGTGAGTCAAGGGGTTGTGGTTCCTAGAGAAGCACTTTACTTAAATTAGACCCTCAACGACTCGACGTGCAGGTGTCGGTGTGTTTGTGCCCGCGTCGCCGTGTGTGTGTGTACGCCCGTGTCTTTCCAGCACGCTGACTGTGTGGGCGTCAGAAAGTGAGTGCGCCGTCTGTCGTGTGTTTGTGTGTGTGTGTGAGAGAGAGAGAGAGAAAGAGAGAAGGAGAAAAAACTGAACAAGAGAGAGGAACGACATCAGCAGACAGCGAACATAAAGAAAGAGAGAGAGAGAGAGAGAGGTGGGGAGAAAACAGGTGAGAATAACCCAGTCTGACCTTATTTCAGCTCTTTATATTCCCTCATTACTGTAATGTTTACACAGGAATGAAAGTTTATTTGAGAGATCAACAGAGAAGAAATGAAAAAAAGACAGAGAGGGATAATAAACAAAAGGAAACCATGGAGAAATGGAGACTTATGGGGTTAAGAAAAGGAGTGGAAGTGCATGAGAGCCATGAATGTCATATTAGAGTTGTGACTAATGATTATTTTCCTTCTAGTTCTGGCGTTTCGATGCAGTCCGCTTATTTATTAGTTTTTATTTATAACATGCCGCAGTAGAAAACAGCAGAGAGCACCGACTCTGTCGAACCCTAAAAGTGTGAGGCCTTTAAAAAGCAGGAAATCCTGGAGCAGGTGTATATTTGTGGTGTTGCTTTAAAATCGCTATAATTATTCATCTATTCTCGAAGTTTGCTGGGCAATAAACACACAAATGATTCATTTATGAGGCAGTTATGTTGATTTTTAAACAGGACTGTTTTAGTGTGTATTAAAGGAAAAACTCCCAACGAAGTGAGAGAACTAAATGAATGCTTTTCATGCTTTTTCTCCCCACTGCTGAGTTTTTATAAAGAGATTTTGAATGAAAAACAAATATTTTCAGTTAGAAGTTTCTATAAATGGATGCTAGGCTTATTTCACTTTTTTTTTTAAAAGAAAGCATACTTAGAGCTTAGTTTAAACAAATGATAGACGTCCTCTTGACTTTATGTCACCCTTTTAATCTTTAAATCAACGATGGGACTCATTTTTCTGCAAACCTGAAATCATAACCTTTAGTAATATGTGGGTCATTTCATTTGTTCATAAAAGAAAGGATATTACAGAATATATTTTAAGAATATAAAAGATTTTAAGCACATACCACAAAACCAAGACACCCATTATGTTTTGTACATAACTGCAAAATTTGATTGTTTTTTTCAATTTTCTTTTATGTTAGTTAAATTGTTATGCTATTTTCAGACGTCTATTGCTGCATAACAACTAGCAGTATGTTACATATTACCCAATATTAACAAAGTTGGTACATTAGCTGGGTTATAAGTTAATAATTTACTCAGTAAATGTTAATTAAAAGAACTGATAAAGCTTTTGTGCTGTACTGAAAAATGTAGCTTTTCATCTGGATGATGCTGGTCATCAAAACTGTGAAGATTCGAATTAAGTATATTAATTAGTGTAAAATGAATATTTTATAATAACTAAATTCAAACAACGGTAAGTACTTTTAGTAACAAGTCCTATACAACTATGGTTGCTATGGTAAACGTTTATTGTGCCACCTGGCTAGTTCAGATTCATAAAACTTTTTACTGTTTTAGTGAAGTTTTACAGCTTTATGACTAAAAAGTTCCTTTTTTTGTCTGTCTGACAAAACAAATCGGATGAGCAAAATTATCTCGACACTTTGTTCATTTTATTCTACTGTTTTTTTTTTGAAGTGTAGCTTATTTAACTTGAAAAACGACAGCGTTGCCATAAATGAGGAAATGCGATAAAAACGCAGACGACAGTACTGATGAAGCAGGAACAGGTAGGAGCGAGCAGCACGTTCTGGCAAATAAAAAAAAATAATTAAAAAAACCTTAAAAAAATAGTACAGTGTCACACAAACGAGGTCCCTGTATTATGCATGCACACATGCATTCCAAATCTTACCAAAACACACATCAAATACGGGCTGAACAGACAGTAGGTGGTTATTAAAAAGACTCGACAGAAAAACAGAGAGGGGAAGACGAGACACTTTACCAGCAATCAAAGATGCAGAGTAAGAAGCCACAGAGGTAGAAGGAGAGAGAGAGAGAGAGGGAGAGAGAGAGAGAGAGAGAGAGAGTCAGCTTCTAATCAGCCTGGATCCAGAATTTAGACAGGCACACACTGAGGCACGAGCAGTCCCAGTAGGATTAGGACCTCAGTTCTCCGTGTATGTGTGTGTCTGTATGCGTGTGTATGCAGGCGTGTGTGTGTGTGTGTGTGTGTCCCATGAGACTGATTAGCCATGAATGACTGATGACGGATCTGTTTTTTTTTTTAAGACTCTCTTGCCCTCTTTTCTTGTTTCTCTTCTCACAACCCTCGGCTCGGGCAAGAGTTTGGGAGAGGGTTCGCTCATTCACACACACACGCACACACACACACGCACCCCCGCATACCGAGTCAGACACACGCAGCTGCACACAACTCCATGTATATTCAACAAAAGGTTCCTGAATATACTTAATGCTTTCATGTGAGTCACTGTGTAACGATCCATGCTGTTCCACACAGCTGCTTCTCTCTCTTTCTTTACTCCTTCACACCCACACACGCAGAAACACACACCGATATGTACCTATTTCCCATTTAGAGCACATTAGCTGTCTTTCACACCAAATGCTAAATCTGTTCAATCCGAGCTTGCAGCAGCAGCAGCAGCAGCAGCAGTGTGGCTCATGAAAAGCGAAGGGTGCTGCGTTCAATGGGCCGTTCGACAACTCTGCATCCTTTAACCTCACCTCCAGATGAACCTGCAACCCCCCCGCCTCCTCTCCCACCTCCATGCATCCATCTTAAACGCCTGACAGCAAAACAAACTGGACATAGACTGGCCTGAATGGAGCCCATTACAATGTGAATGAGGCGAACGGGGTTGAAATGACTGGAATGGAGAAGAAAAAAGAAAAAGAAAAACCACGGCAGCTGAGAACGAAGCGCTGCGTTGAGTCAAGCAGGTCAGCTGAGTCAGGCGCAAACGTGACCTGTGGCGGCGCAGGCCCGGCTCAGGTGTTGGTCGTGATAAGGGGGTTGCAGCGGTTGCGGCCATGTCGCTTAGAGGCTTGTGGACCTGCAAGTCTGTGATGCGACTCTGCGTCAACACGGAATTGCCTTGGCCCCTCTGAACAGGAGCAACGTCATGAAAAACAGGCAATTAAAGCTTGTGTTAAAGTTCCATTTCAGGCATCATGCAAGCAGCGCCTTGTAAAAGTATTGACGTCCAGTTTTTCAAATTTTGTGGCCTTAAAATTGGAAACATCAATGGATTTCATCAGGATTTGTTGTGACGGAGCCATACAATGCTGCATGGATTTTTGTGGCCTGTATTTGTGTCAAGACTACAGAACCACCTTTGGCTGCTGGGGGTTTTGCTGTTTCTACTGACTTTACACATTTAGAGTTAAGTTGTTTTTTTTCTTCGCCACACCTCCAGTTGAGTCAGAATGGATGAAGAGCATCTGATGTATGTTTTACAAACATTTTGAAGTCTTGCAAACCCAAGTCTCGGTTGGACTTGGGTCAGGACTTTCAAAAGCCATTCTAACACCTGAGCATGAATTGACCTAAAAGGTTCTTTTGTAGTTCTGACTGTATGAAGACTTGTTCTGCTGGAAGTAACTTCCAGCCCAGTCTCAAGCATTCTCCAGATTCAAACTCTCCACTATGCATACAGAGAGTTCAGGGTGTTAGTTTTCTTCACTACAAACCATTTTGCATTGTGGCCAAATAATTTGGTGTCATAATTAAAATGTTTTACAATATGTAAACAAAAATGGAGTGGGGTCAGCTTGCAGTGGTTGCAGGATTTCTCTTTTGTTGCTGGTAAAAGACCATGAGCCATTTCCCCAATAGGGCTAGACTTGCGCGTCTGCTTTGGTTGTATTTACCCTGCGCTGTTGTTCGCTTTATGCTTCTGGAGCGGTCTCCAGTCCATTTGCATTCACATATACGTTTGGACTCACCAGAGTTCACTCCTACCAAACCTAAACCTGGATTTTTAGGCGGAACTTGCTCATTCACACCTCAAACAAACCAAACTTTCTAGGCAAACAGATTAATGTTGGACTAAACAGGGCTGGAGTGAATGTGCCCTTAGTTATGCACCTCTTTGACTTCTCTAATTAATGCTCCCCTTGTATGACCTGTCAGTTAAAGTGGATGTTCATGTGTTGATTGGTCAGTCTATGTTCAGATCATGGATACATTGTGCTGACGGAGATGTTCCGCCTATGTCCGTTTAGATGTTTGGTTTTTTTCCCCACCTGCTTTGTCTCCATGATGCTAGAGACCAAGGAACCTCTGAAGCCTTCACACTCCTGTGGTATATATGCTGTGATTAACTTACATGCAGATGGACTTTTCTATCTAGGTCACTTCTAAAAATACTTTATTAATCCCAAAGGGAAATTAACTGTTGTTGTAACTCATTAATTTAGATTTTTCAAAGCGTTATTGAAGATCATGACGGCTGCTGGCAGGAAAGATCTTCTGCAGCAGTCTGTACTGCACTAAATCTGAAGAAGCCTCTGACTGAAGATGCTCCGCCTTCCCACGACAGTCTTGTGAAGAGGATGGTCAGGGTTGTCCATCCCTTTCTTGATCCTATGAAGAATCCTACGTGGTGTGATGTATAGTGAAATGAAAGGGGTGTCCAGATGTGGTCTGGCATTGTGTGTGAAAGATGCATGCGAGTACGAACTGAACCATGGGGGCCTTTAGTGGTATCAAAGTAAAGAGGGCTGAATCCAAAGGCACGACAAGACTTCTCAAAGTTATATTTATAAAAATTGTTGATACCCAACTCTGAATATTCCTACCATTTAATGATTATGAAGATCTTTGTGTTGGTTTTTCATAAAATCCCATTAAAATGCTTTGAATGTCAACATTCTCATTGGGTATGAATACTTTGCAAGGTCCTGTATTTGCACATGAATGCAAGCGGCACCTCTTCCGACACAGAGCAAGAAGCTGTTTTAGCCTTGTGTTTAAAACATCATTTTTCCTCTCATTCCGCTGACTTCAAAGGCGCCTCGCTGAGCTCTCACTCCCTGTTGCCAAATCCTCCAAACGTTTCTGATTTAGTGAGCTGGCCGCGGGCCGAGCTGCCCCGGGACGGCCCGTTAACAACCGGCCATGTGGTGGGGAGAGAAAAGGAGAAGGGAGAAACAAACAAGGCAGTATGGAAGAGGGGGGTGGGGGGGGGGGGGGGGGGGGGGGGGGGGGGCAGACCGAAACTGAGACAGAAATGAGAGAAGTGCTGAGAGATGCAGGCCTGCTAACAACACAAGGAAGGAGAAAGGTTGCAGAGGGAGGCAGACGGAGACGGGAGATGGATATAAGAGGTGTGGGGATCGATTGAAAAGGGAGAAGAGAGCAGAGGCGAGCAGGGAGGAACATGGCTCTGAGGAGAAGGAGGAAGAGAAGAAGGAGGAGGAGGGCTGGAGCACCACTCGAAGAGCTGAGAGGAGCGAATGCCCTGGTGAAGGGGAAGTGAAAGAGGAAAGCAGAAGGGAGAGGAGGAGGGAGGAGCAAGGAGGAAACTCTGGCCAGAAAGGGAACGAAGAACAGGGAGGAGAAGAAGAAGAAGAAGAAGAGCGAGAGGGAAACAGGCGACCACATGGACATAGGAAGTCTGGCGCTTTCCTCTTACATGCCAAGTCATCAGATGGCGGTGTGTGTTCACACCCCAGAGATGTCGCAACCAAACGCGCCCCATTCCCTTTCAAATCACTGCTACCAACAATAAGCAGCTGTTCTCCACTTGGAAGGGAGCTGGAGACAAGACAAAAGTCTTTTTGTCACAGAGACACTCGCTCTTTGGAGCAAACGTGAGTGTGGTCCCCCCTCCTCCCCCAAACTCCACCATCAAAGCCTCCATAATACACTTACACTTTTTCTTTATCTCTGCACTGATACCAGCCCTCAGTTGGCTCCAGTCTCTTACTCTCAGGTCAGCGTGATTAGTTGTAGTGATACACTCAAGAATCTTTTTAATGCATTTGCATAAAGTGGAATTTGAAATGGAAATGATTTTTTTGTAGCTTCACCAGACAATTTCCTGACAATGCCAGACCTTAATGTTGAATTCCTTTCTTTTTTTTAATCTGATTTGTTTTTTGCATCGTCGTTCACACTTCCAAATATATGAGACTTGCTTGTGATTTCCTGTGTGAACTGGAAACAACATAAAAGTGTCCCAAATGAGCAGTAGAGGGGGCAGTAACGTCACAAGTAGCGAACGGACTCAGTGTTTTCCAAACTCCCATAAAAAAAGAAGTAGTGCTCAGTGTTTGTGGAAGTAATCGTAGATGCTAACGGTGGACCATAGCTTACAATTTTGAAGTTGTTGTCCTACCAGAGCCAACACAGTAACAACTTAATCCTCATATTGTCCGCCATGGTGGTTGTTTTTCTTCCCGCTTACACGTATCAGTGTACAGAATAGTGTCGTTTGTTGAGTATCGATGACGTTGAGGTTGGATGAATGCGACTTGGCCGTACAGACACAGGTCAGATTTGAAAAGATCAGATATATATTGGATTTAGGAACAGATATCCAAGCGGCCTGGGTCCCATTGGGAGAGTCTGTCAGTCAAACCTCTCTCACTGCGGGGCAGGAGAGGACAGTGGTTGATTTTTAGACCTTTGCTGAGGTAGATAAGATCCGGCCTCACGTGTAAGTGTTGGCCCATCACCGATCTCCCAAAAAGAAGGAAATCGGGGCAGATTTGTCATGAACCTCCAATTTGTACTACTGCTAGAGGAATTGCTCTGAGGTTTTGCCACCGCTCTTTCTAACATTGGGATGACACGCTGATATTAGCTGGGTTATAAGTTGAGATCGCGCAGCAAGCCTGCAGCCACAGATGTGTTTGTTTTTTCATGACCAAAAATATTTCCAAGCAGACAAATTTAGCAGATTGCAAACTCTATCAGTGCTCAGCAGCAGGTGAGGGAGGGGCAGAATTATGCTTGCTCCAAACTGCTGGAGAAAACACAGACCATCCACAGCACTTTGTCAGGTATCACGACTTCAAACAGCAGACATTGGAGAAACTGTGTTGGCAGAAAACACACAATTGCCACATTTTTGAATGTTGCCACATTGCTTGCACTCTTCTTTTGCATTTACATCATCACAGTGTCCCCACAAACATCAGTGTGCTACAGCATCTCCAGCACTATGATACAAATCAAGTGTTGTTGTCAAGAATGGTAAAAGTCCACAAATTGACCAAATACAATACATGACACTTGACAAATATTCCCCATACTAAATCTTGCACCAAGCAGCCCCATGCAATTTTGATTTAAATAGACATTTTTTTAAAAATGCTTTTTTTCCTACACCATTGTCTACTATAATTTCTTCCTGGTAGCTCAGTCCAGTTGACCATGGCACAGTATTGATTAAATTTGGGTCATAATCAATTTTTTTCCTCCCTTTTGAATTAAACCAACCTGACAGTTTACACTCTTGTCCCTCAGGCCTTGGCTCGGCTGGCCGCAGCCCTCACCAGCTGTCTCCTCCAGGCAGGGGGTCGTCTGGCACGCTGCACCCGAGATGTGCCCCCTTGTACTCAGAGTAGAATGGGTAGGGGTTTGGGAGCTGGACAATTCTTCTGACTGGGATTTATCCACTGACTACTACTGACTCAGCTCTCTGTGTCCCAATCACACAGAAACACACACTCACTCACAAACAGGTAGGCGTCTCCTCTCTTGCTTT
Organism: Xiphophorus hellerii; assembly: GCF_003331165.1. Taxonomy (NCBI): domain Eukaryota; kingdom Metazoa; phylum Chordata; class Actinopteri; order Cyprinodontiformes; family Poeciliidae; genus Xiphophorus; species Xiphophorus hellerii. Next base: position 23,748,404 of record NC_045681.1, read on the forward strand.
CACTCACTCAGACTCTTAAGAGGCGTAGGATACGCTGGCCCGGTGAGTCGGGGGAAGACGGCTACTGGGTGCTGTCAGGCAGTGGTAATCTGACTGGATTACCAACCAGGTGGAAAGATTCAGACCATCTCCTTCCCACCCACTTACACCTCCATCCCCCTTCTCTTGTTCTTCCATTGCCGTTTCAGCGTTGCTCGTCATCTCGTCGCTTTTCTGGCTTAACACAATGGCACACACTCACCGAGACTCCCAAAATTCCATGCACAAAAACAGCAAGCAAGTACAGAGAGGAAGTAATGAAGGGGTGTGTCGCACACGTCGGCGTTACGATCAAAGTCAAGAAACTTCCAAGAGCCCACGAGATTTTTTTTTTTTCCAGGCATGATCACGATGAGCGGATAGGGGAGCAGATATTCGGCGCAGGATCTGGAGTTTGGTGAACAAGACTCAACATGAAGGGAATCAGAGCAAGAGAGAGGCAAGACACAATCAACTGGGAGGTTATCTACTCTGACAACACAAGGAGGAACTGAGAGTATGAACCCTACAGAGTTGAGAATGAGTGTTTGTGTAGCATGACACTAATGTAAACTCCAATACGAGGTCCCACACACACGCACACCCACACACACACACACGCACAACCATGTAAACAAAAACCGTCTGCTGTCTGGGAAGTAACACACCTGTTCAATGACAAGCACTGCCACTCCCTCTACAATACTGCACAGGTGTGCTACTTCAGGCTAAACCTAACCCTAATCTCACACACACACATAAATACACACATAAACACACACAGTGAGGCGACTGCTGCCAGGGGCTAACATCACAGAGCAGGGAAGAAAAAGAAGAAAAAGCGAGAAGTGAATAAAAGCCAACAGGGTAAAGACGGGGAGGAGAAGGGGAGGCAGACAGACGGACGGACAGACACAAAGGCTTTCCCAGCGCTCCTATCAGTAATCTGAACGCCTGCGTAATATCATTGTGGGGCTAAGTCTTATGGCGCTGGTATGCGTCTGTCATTCCACCACTTTGTCAAGAGAAACCATATTCAAGCAGACACCATGCTGATCTAAATGAGAGGCTTCGGCAAATTGATGGATTGCAGGTTCTCTGGGATGTGAAGAAAAAGCAGATCTGGGGAGTCTATTTTTTTATTTTATTTAATTTCTTTCTTTGAATTTTTGTAAGCGACACAGCAAGTCTGGTGAGACGTGGATGTGTGTGTGTCTTTTTTACAAAAATCTGAAACAACCCCGCCGCCCCCTGAGCCCCCCATTCCTCCTCCTGCTCTTCTACGCCCAACTCCACATCATATCTACCCCCTGTGCCGAGGCCTAGGGCCAGGCGTACAGCTCCCCGAGTCTCTAAGGGGGGTGAGGACAAAGGTAACCCCCCACCCCATCTCATCCTAACCTCAAACCAAACACACACGTACACACATGTATCCAGCTCCCCCACCCCCCACCCCTAAACAACAATCCTCCATGCCCATCATGTCAGTCAGAACCCCATAAGGGACATGCATGGAGAGTCTGAATATGTGGAATCTCAATACAGTGTCATGCACCTTGAGACGCAGTGAGAGGCCCTCTTGAATATATTTCAATAGCATTATCACCCTAAATTACAATGCTTACTCCCCCCTGCCCCTACCACAGCCCACCACCTTTTAACATTACCAAATCAATTTTAAAATGGGCTGTAATGCACGGCATGCCAGCGAGCAACAGTATCAGTCAAATTGGCATTTCAATTGTTTTGCAAGACAAATGAGAGTTAATGATTGGTCCAACAATGACATGGAGTGTTTCTTTTGCTTGAATAATTTTCATCAAATTTCAGAAAAAAAAAATAAAATAAATAAATAGGCAACAGAATAGCTCATCATGTATATTTAAAAGTAATCATTTAGATTCAGGGAATCTGAGTCAAGAAGCTTTTTCCTGCCAAGCATGCTTCCAAAAGCAATGATCCCCCCCCCACCCCCACATCATTATTAAAATCTCCACAATTATATATTCTACATTACACAGATTAGCAATTAAAATTAACATGAAATGTCTATAGCTTTATATAAAGGCTGCTCAGCAGGAAATATAACACCTGACACATTTATACTTGTAGGAGATTAGAAAATGCATCAATAGAAGGTGGAATATATATATATATATATATATAAATTTGTCTCAGCATATAGACATAATTTTTTCAAAATCCCAGCTGTTTTCTTATTTTTTAATATAAAAAAAAATATAACGAATATACCGTTTGTTGAACGGTATATTGTGAGGTAGTTCATATTTTGTATATTATACAGATATGAAATATAAAATGATGTGAAGATGAATGCAAATTTTTTTGAATGAAGCCTCTAGGTATATATAATTCAAATCACTCGATCATGTGCCTAGGTCATTAGATACGTCATATATATATATATATATATATATATATATATATATATATATATATACTGTAGGTCTGATGGCTGCTGTGTAAAGGACAGTTAGTTGTACGTGAAGACAGAGGCGGTGTGGGTCCTACACACACCAGACACACCGGACTCTCGGTACCAGTGTCTCTTAAAGAACCAGGTCCGCTTCAAAATAACAATCCGCGGATTGTTCTGTCTGAACTGGATCCCATTCATCCGGTAACTCCAAGGTCTTTCTATATGCAATTAAAGATTTCAGCAATAATCCCCCCCCCCCCCCCCCCCCCCCCCCCCCCCGTACACACACGCGCGCGCGCACACACACACAAGCACGCACACACACCTACACACACAGACACACACTCCTCCCTTATTGAAGCAGGATACCAAAGCTACTTGTTAAATCTAATGCATGCACTGTCAACCCATTCGCACCCCGTCACATCCCCGCTCAATACAGAGACGGGATTTTCTTGTATTAGCCACAAGTCCTCTTCACCCCCACGCACTCCTCTACGTTCGGGACCAGTACACACCAGCATGTGACCCGAACCTTCACCTCAGAGCGACAAAATGTAACTTTATAACAAATTGTTGTTTTTATATTAAATCAGCCGAACGGGGTCTTTGGTTTATATTATCAATTGATGAGTCTTGTATAAATGTATGACAAGCTGTTGTTTAATTCATCTATTATTGCATAAAACTAAATTATTCTTGATTTTTTAAATTTTTTTTATCCTTCTGAGATTGAAGTACACAGTAAATAAAACACCAATTTACGTCGTAAATGTTAAGCTGGGTCTGGTGTAAAAACGGGCAGCTTTCTGCGTTTGATGCGGAGCTGCGGCCGACAAATAATCTTCCCTTTCTCTCCCTTTAATTACCACACAAAAATCGCAGATTTCCCATCTAAATTCTAGTTCAAAGTCGTTTTTAAGTCAGCATTAAAGCTACGCAACAGCAAGCGATGAGAAAACTATTGCATCAAACTTTCACACAGCAAAAAATAAAAAATTAATAAAATAGAAACAAACCCCCCCAAAAAACAAGAGAGTTTAGAAACACCGACCTGAGTGCGGACCCATGGGTAGGTGGGATGCGTAGTATTTCGCGGGCTGGAAGTGCGCCGGGTGCTGCACGGAGCTGTGGCCGCCCGGCGCTATCCGAGACGCGGCGCTGTGCACCAGGGCGCTCCGCTCTGTCAGGAGGTGGTGCGGCGGGGCGAAATCGCGGCTTTCCATCCCGATGAGAAGCGAATAAATCCCCACAAAATCCAAAGTAAAAAAATTTAAAAAATAAAAATAAAAAAAAATCCAGAGGCACTGAAGGTTTCAGGCACCCAGAGCCCCAAAAGAAAAAGAAAAAATATAATAGTAATCCCTTTTTATGAACTTCGCGCTCCCTTCGCTGTGTGGAGCGCAGTGCACGGCAGAAACGGAGTCCCCGACATGTCCTGCGGAAAGAGAGAGAAGGAGAGAGAGAGAGAGAGAGAGAGAGAGAGAGAGAGTAAAAGAGAGAAGGGACAAGTCAGAGCCAGGCGGTGATGTTTCGCTGGAGGAAAGGCAGAGAGACAGCCGCTGTTGAAGTTTACACAAACAAGCATTATTCATTAACGGGGAAAAACATCTTTAAAACAGCAGCATTATATTCTAACCTGACTGTCTGAACGGGACTGTTTCATGAAGGTAAACAGTGCGTATGGAAACAGACTCGCTTGGCTTTACACTGCACAACATGCACAGGCACACACACACACACACACACACATAAACCCACTACTATTCTTCCACTCATATGACAGAACAAAAGGCAAATAAACAGACAGGAGCGCAAAGAATGGAGAGAAAACGGCACGTTTGGCCCAGGCACCAAACAACTCATTCACACACAGCAGCAGCAGCAGCAGCAGACAGTCCTGGTTGGGGTTGGACGAGGCTTTTAGTCGATTTGGCATCTTGGAAATGTTTCGTCCACGCAGACTCAACAAGGACTGGACCGAATCTTGCGCAAAAACAGCAAGAAAAAAATAAATAAATAAACCAACAAAACAATCTGCAATCCCCTGGATTTTGTGTTTGCACGCCAAACGGATTGTCGCTCTCAGAACCGCGGTTATATCTAAACTAAGTTTGAGGCATTTTTGCATGTTAGATTGAGTCAGGCGATATGAAGTCATGTCATGTTAAAGAAAAATATTACCATATTGAGATGAGAACAGCAAATATATATATATATATATATATTTGCTCCTGTCTCTGTCCCTCGTACAGACCCTTTACTTAAGTGAGGCTCTCTGAGATGCGACCACAGGAACAGAGGCAGTCTGAGTCCCCACGCAGCGCACCTCCATCTATTAGCTCTTCCAATGCATGGCACGTCCATCTAACACTTTGTAGATGCTGATCGCACCTCTACCTCACAGGAACCGACGATAAAAGGGAACAAAGAAAATACCAAATGCTCTGGTGGACCAGTACTGGTTTTATGAAGTTCCATGAGCCTCACACACACACACACACACGCACCCCCACACTCGCGCACACACCGTTTTTCACAAACACACATTAACTTTTACTAACTTATTTATTTATTTATTTAAAGAGGAAAATTGACCACAGTTCATAGCTGGAGCTAACAGATCCAGCTTTCATGAATGTGCGCGCCTTGTGCGTAAAACCCTTGACGTATAACGTATAAATATACATCCGAGCGTCTTTTCCCGAATTCAGAGCGCACTTAAATTATTAAATTTCCTTTTTGTTTGAGAGCCTGGCGTTATCTCTGCGGTGCATATCTTGGTCGGCAGCGCTGGGAGAAATAAAAGGGTAAAAAAAAAAGAAAAGTGTGTGTGTGTGGGGTGGAGGGGGTGAGGGGTGGTGGTGGTGGAGATGAACGCAGGCAAAATGGGCTCCTCACTCTTTCTCCGGGGCCCTAAGGCTGTGAGAAACAATGGCCCTTCTCCGCGGGGGCATCAATCACACACCACTCTCCTCTCTGACGTTTGTCTATAGGTTTTTTACATTTTCGGCCCATAAACACACGTCTCAGGGTGTTTACATTCCACGTCAACAGAGAAGCCACTCAGGGCCCCCGCGTCCAATAACAATCTCCGACTCTAAATCCACACAAACAGGAACGGTACGAGCAAGATTTAAAAAAAAAAAAAGAAAACAAGAAAGAAAGAAAGAAAGAAAGAAAGAAAGAAAGAAAGAAAGAAAGAAAGAAAGAAAGATCGCTTTGGAGCTGTTGCGTCGCGCGTTTTAAAGCCAGCCAACGTGGAAAGGCTTCAGGACTTCCTACCATCAGACACACAAAGAGACGGGGAAGAGGTCAAACTATCGTCAGACTTAAGTAACCCACCGCTGGTCAAGGCGACATTACATGAACTTTGCACAAAAGACAGAAAATCTGCAAAGGATTGCGGCTGACAGATCTCGTGCAGTTGCGGTTTCGGGCAAAAAGAACAGAAAGCGTCTTTTGTGCTCTCTTTTTATTTATTTATTTTTTTAAACAAGAATACATTAAACCATAAATATATTGACCTTTGCACACAAAAAATAAAAATAAATAAATTTTTTAAAAAAGCTTTTAATTATTAAATTAGCTCGGGTTTTCGGAGATGTGTGTGTGTGTGTGTGTGGGGGTGTGTGTGTGTGTGTAGGGGTGGGTGGGGGGCGGGTGCATGTGTGTGGGTGCGTGTGTGTATGTGTGGCGTGGTGAGAGTATCCCGCTGCATTTGTTCATTTTTAAATAAAATAAAGTTCAAAAGCAGAAGTGACGCACAGGGTGAGAAAAGCAAGAGGCCAGTCCGGAGCGGGGAGAGGCGAACCCGGGCTGCAGCCGAGGACAGCCCGGCGTTTTCCTCAGCGCTTAGAGCCGAGGCAGCACTGCAGTCTTCACACACACACGCGCGCGCGCATACACACACACACACACACGCATACCCTCACTCACACACACATCACAGGAAGCTATACGAAAACACTGAATTTACATTTTAAATTCAAGCTGCTCTGGCGTGGTGGGCTATAAATGATTTAAAGAAACTGCAGGTAATTTGTGCTTTGAGGAGAGATCAAAACAAAAAGTGACACACACACACACACACACACACACACAGCTAAGTGCTGCTGCCGCACACTGGTCAGAAGATGGTGGTTAATATGCGGGATGAACGCTTTAAAAATACTGCTGTCTGTCGTTTGGATGAATTGGAATAAAGACTGTCGACAGTTTTTTATCCCGCTTCTCCCCACCAGCCCGCATCTTCCAGTCTCCAGTTCTGTTTTACTGTAAAGGCGTCATTTCCCCCTCAGCCTTCCTTAGAAAGGTGAAGCCTAATTTTAAAGACGGCTAATTTAAGGTAACAGTCCGCTCTCCGCGGAAGAAGCGAACTAAACGCGATATTCGCCGCACGTACAACAGAAAGTGTAATGAAATCACTTGACGACTTACTGCTAACTTAGATCCGTTGCTCGGCGATGAGGGCTAAAAATGAAAGGAGGAAAGAAAGAAAGAAAAAAAAAAGTAGAAAAATATTCAAAGTGAAAATCCCCGAGTCGCCCAGATGAAACATGTGGGATTGATTACATCCTAACGCTGCCGCCGCTGTAGACTGCGCTGGTGTGTGCGCTCAGCTGAGGTATGGGAGAGACGCATCATAGAAGTTCAGGCTTGTAGTGAATCGGGGCTCGTTCATGCAGCCGGAGACTCAGACACGCCGGGAGGAGGAGGAGGAGGAGGGTGGAGGAGGAGGAGGACGAGGAGGGTGGAGGAGGCTGAAGGGGTGTGTGCGCGGGGAGGAGTGGACGCGCAGGCCTATTGGTTTGAGGACGACAATGTGAAAGCGTGCCCGTGAGGCGCTCCCCCTCCTCCCCCGCAACCCTTTACGCACGCACGCACACACGCACACCCACACACACACCCTCTCTCACACACACACGCACACACACACAGGCGAAGCACTACTACCACCACCACCGCCGCTACCCTCCCTTCCGACGGTAAACACAGGCTGCTATTGGCTGCTGCCGGGAGCCAATGAGGGAGACTCCGGAGCCGCGGAGCGAAACGGCGGGCGTTTGATTTGCAACCCTCGGCGCGCTGCGTGCTGGAGCAAATGCGAGGAGACAAGCGGCACCGCTCGGCGCTGCCTCTCACACACAGAGCGGAGAGGAGCCGGCGCGACGCGAGCCTGCGAAAAACAGCATCCGGCTCTCATTCCGCGGGACCCCGCTGCAGCGGAGCTCCGAGTGGGTTCTGATTGGGCCCGGGTCGTTATTTTTGTGGCGTGTCGGCGGTGATGTGATCGTTTTATTTCCACCGATGCTCCTTTGGGGAAATCTACTTTTTACGTTTGATTTGACGCCCCCCCTGCACGCGAGTTCCCTGATTAAACACAATATGTGTGCTCTGCCCGTAAAGGGGGAATTTTGTAGGATATTTTTATGGGTCGTTAAAACGATCTAAATTTGAATAGGTCACAGTCATTTGTGTGTTTATGCGCAGTGCTCACAGTGTGCGAGTCCAAAACTTTGTACATGTTACATCACAACAAGCGCAATATTTAGTTTTCATTTTGATTTGCTGACACTGGCGGTCACGCGGCTTTAAGCTTCAGTTTATCAATTGGGTCTCGGTGAAAAATGGGATTTGTTTTAATTACAAGCTTTTACCTTTTTTTCCCCAACGAGAGACATTCAATTTTCTGAAAAAAAAATAGAATCTTTCTAAATTATTCAGTCATATTTTCCGTAAATGAGCAGTAAAAATGAAGGGAAATTAGACATTTACTCTGAAGGGCGTAATATCAGGAGCAGAAACAGACTGTTCATTCCATGGCTGCTTTTTCAACTCAACATGTGACGTCAACACAAACTGAACTCTTGACAAACATTTGAAGCTAGCTGCTGCTAGCTGCTGCATGACAACGATCGCAGATTGAGATGAAAGCTTCTGTTGAAGTTGTTGTGTGAACGTGAATTCTACTTTAATGTTTTTGGTGGATTATCTACGGTGTCTGAACTTGTGAATAATTGTACAGGACAAAAGTCACGTGGTGTAACATGAACGTGACGTTTGGGCTGCATTAGATATAACCAATAAATGATTTAGGCCTACATGTTACTTTAAAAACAGCTAAGTGCTTACATTGGTCACTTCATCTTGGTAATAAATCCTACAAAGCAAACATATTGCTAATAATTTAACCAATAACTGTGGCTCAGTTAGTTTTTAATTTCATTCATCGTGTTGCAGCGTCGTGTGGCTTAGAAAGCTTCCCTCTTGTTAGCACTAGTTTTGTGCTAATGGTAACGTCACGTTTGCTAGCACGCTGAACTCTTGGCGCGTTCTTTTTGTCATTAAAAGTTGAATATTCTGACTTTTCAAGTAAAAGTACAACAGGAATGTCACCTAATGCAGGAATTCACAATTGTGTTGGAAATTTGAGGTTGTAGAGCAGTAAACCGGGAGCAGGCATAGTAAACTGTGACATATATTAGCTAAAACATGTACAATGAATAGACATTATTACAGGCTTACATTGCTAATTGTACCGAAACAAACAACAGCACTGATGTTCCAACTTGCAACCAGAACTCACTTAACCCGCATTGGACGCCATTTCCTCCTACTGAGACGTCCGAAACCACTGGAAGGTATCCCATTTGCCATCCAAGATCTTGTTGTCAGGGAAACGGTTTACATGGAAGCTCATTAGAAAAATATTTTAAAAGTTCCTAATTATCCCAACAGAATTTTATATTATAATCCCCAACCAAGTCATAAAAAAATTAAACATGCGAAAATTTGTTAAAATGTTTTTGGGTTTTTTTTTTCCATTTGAGTGAGTACATATTAAAAACTGGACGGAATTTAACTGAATTATCAAAATAAAGCCTTTAATCTGACATCATTTCTAACCATAACCGCTGATTGAGATTTACCCTAAAAAAGTGTATGCAAGTGCTTTCATCAATTTTAGTGTTTATATTTGGCTGGTTTGTTTTATCAGCGTATTGGCAGGACGTTTTCTTCAGTGCAGCCTTATTATTATGAAATCAGGCTATTTTATGACCTGCAATGCTTGTAAGCTTGGGACTACAATCACATGGGCATTTGGAGCAAATGATGCAATTTAAGTGTATTAAAGTTGAAACATGTGGTGTTTTTTTTAAATATAAATGATCAACTCAGTTTGCTGCTTTCAGGCCTCATATCATATTTTTTAAATTTTCTAAAAGGGAAGTTAACAGAGGAGAAATCTAGATTCAATGTATAACATGTTTACTTTTTTTTTAAAGTTACATGCGTTTATTTACAGTTAGGTATGTTTGTGTCATTATGTTTTCTTTCACTGTGAGATACTTTTAATTAATTTCATCTGGAATTCTGTTACAGCTTGCTTTCAATTTCGCTCTGCCCTCTCTCCTCTGAAAACTTTTTGGAGGCAAACCAAAATCTGAATCCCAAACAAAACATTTGGCTTAATGAAGCCACATGTTGGGGAGGTTTATATGTTACACGCAGAAGGCCAAAGAAATAGACGACTGTACATTTAAATTCCACATATTTACCTGTCTCTTGCTTCCCCCACTCCTCCTCTCTCGCTCGCTCTCGTTTACACACACAAACACACACACACAGTCACACAGGACAAATTGAATCAGTGCATAATTTGAAAGCGTTACTGTCCTCCGGGTTAGCCCAGCGCATGGTTCACTAATTTAGCCAATTAAAAGTGGAAGGATATGGGCTTGTGTGCGCGCGCTTCCATGTCGAAATATATGAGCTGCTACGGGCTAATATTCCCGTGCAGCTTTTTTTGTTTATATCCGTCCAGGCAAAGGGTTAAAACTCCGGGGTTGTTCGGCCCAGCGAGACTCCTCATTGGCTGGCGAGTTGCCAGCACGCTGTCAATCAACGAGTGTAAACAAGGCTCTGATTGGCTGTTGGCCAGTCCGCACTGGGCCGCCTGAAAAAAGCAATTACTGCCCCCGCGGTTTCAAGGCGCCCCCAGCGCCGAACGATGAAAGGAGATAAGGAGGGGCGGTTTCAAGGCGCCCTCCACCTCCCTCCGCACGGCGAACCCCGTTGGCCCCAGAGCAAAAGGAGAGTCAAGAGTGACTAAATCAAAGGGAAGACGGCAGAAAAAGGGGGGAAATTACACGTTGTATTAAACGTGGAGGCTAGATCCGCTCAACACAGCAGAAACAACTCCAGAGAGCGGAGGAAAAAACAGGAAAGCAGCGACGGCTCTGCCGAGAATTGAGGGGATTTTTTTTTCCCACCCCCTCCAATAAATAGAGGGAAGAAAAGCATTTTGTTGTTGTTGTTGTTTTTGTTGTCGGTAAAGGGAGACAGCGTGGAAAATAGTAAGATTTCTCTCTTTAATGCCGAAAATACAGAAATTTAGATCCGCGTCCTAAAGCTCACGTGCGCTCGCGACGAAAATAAAATCTCTTTTTTGTCCTTTGTTTCTCTCTATCTCTCTCTCTCTCTCTCTCTCTCTCTCTCTCTCTCTCTCTCCTTCTTCTTCTTTTTTTATTGCCGGTGATTCAATAAGTGGAAATATCCGAGTTTAGGCCACACGGGAGCTTAAATAGTCGGTGAGTTGGAATAATAAACTAAATGATAAATGGCTTATAACGGCTCACGACCTGAACTTTAGTGATAGCCTACAATGACTTGTTTTTCCCCCCAACTGTAGCTTAATAGCCTAATTGTAGTTGACTAGATCTCTGCTGTGTTTGATTTTATGTATATTTCTAACAACGTAGCTGCATTGCAGAAAAAGTTAGAAGCCGAGAAGGAGTTTGGGTGGGTGATCAATTTGAGCACATATACTTAATTAAGTTTTAATTATACATATTTATTTAAAATAGATATTTTAAAAATGTTTACACTCTATCGCGTTAGCTTTCCTCAAAAACAAAATTCTGGGTTTAACTATAGATATTTTTCAGTTGGCGGTTTGCAGCAGACAACAGTCAGGCTGATGCGTTTCTACATGTTAGTTTCAACTTAATAAAAGTTATGAACTGTCACAAACAGCCGGAACAATAATTTAGGTCCTCATCAAGCTAAAACCATTAGCAGCAGCACAAACGCGGAAGTCAAACTTGATATGAATTTCGTCACCATGTAAAATCTGGTGCAAGTTTAATGCACCAAGATAACCCAACTGTGCAAACTGAATGCTGAGTTCATACATGAGATTTTACACTCCACCATAGTAAATTTACCAAGCTTTACTGTGTCAACAAACAGCATAGTTAGAAGCTGGTTGATTTATTTATCTCAGAATTTAAATAAGACAAAATAACATTTTCTTTAAAAATTAAAAAATTAAAAAATAGTGAATTTTGGAATTTTATTTCTGCAATTTATCTGTTAAGCCACAACAACAACAACAACAACAACAACAACAACAAAACCACTTTCTACCCAAATAAAAATGTTTTGCTAATTCTCTCACCGGTTTATTTTTCCTTCCACCGGTTTGTTTTAACGGCGCAGCGTTACAGCAGATCCCGCCGCCTGCCTGCCTTTTTTTAGCTGAACTTGTCCAGAACTGACAACACGGAGCATGCACCTCATAAAGCACACACCCGGCCTGTTCCAGCTTACGTCCATTTACATTAAAATACAGGCTCTCTGCAGCGCTGCGGCCCCCCGGCCCCCCGGCTCCCCCCGGCTCCCCGGCCCCCGAGCACAAGCTGGGCTCCGCAGCTCATCTACAGCTTATAAAAGTGAATGCACGGAGAGTTAATTGATACTATTAAAATCAAATAAGGACAAAGCTAGAGGATATTTGCTATGCTGTTGTAGCGGCCTGCATGTCCAAGCTTCTTTTCTGCCATCACACACACACACACAACCCACACACACCCCAACACACACACACACACACACACACACACATCCTGTTTGCAAAACCTTCCACGGTGTGCAAAGGCAATGTTTTAAAAGGTAAGCAGAGCACTGACACACTGTAATTCTAGTTCATTTTTTTTCCACATCATTTTCTGTGACACAAACGCGTCTCTGTTTAAACGGGGCTGAATTTGTTCAGTCTCTACACTCATTGATGCAACTTCCCAACAGCTGCAGGTTTAGCTTTTTTTTTTTTTCTTGAAAAAAATCATATATGGTTTAAAAACAATGTGTATTTTTATGTTAACAAAAAAAAAAGTAATAAAAAAGAAAAAATATAGAATAAATCCAGCAGGAGCCACTGTTGGGGGAATCCTGACTGACCCATCAGCCCACACCAGTGAAACGTGGACTACATTTATTATAAAATGACTCGCTTTCCCAGTTCTCTCCCCCTATAACAGTGTTGTCCACAGCACTAATGACCGGGGGGACAATAAAGAATCCTGTTCCGCAGCTCACAAAAGAGGAAGGGTGGAGAGAAAGGGGAAGGGTGGAGGGGGGAGGGAGGCGGGGGGGACTGCCACTTAAAACAGAAATCTGCATTTAATTTATTTAGTGACAAGAAAAAGGCTTTTGTTGCTTGATTTTTATTGGTTCCTTTTCACCTAAAAGAAGCAGGAAAAAAAAGGTGGGGGATGGGTGTGTGGATGAGAGAGAAAGCATAACACGACACCCCCTCCACCTCCCCCACCCCACCCCCTCAGCCTCCTTCTCGTCGGTGTGCCAGTGGGGGGAGGAGGAGGAAGGGTGGAAAAGGGGTGGGGGGGGTAATTAATGCGGATTGACTGATTGCTCTTGAAACAGACTGATCCTGCACGCGGATTGTCCTCAAGCAATGAAGCGTTCCTGACTGACACTTTCCACCTTCCCCTCCCTTGCTTCCTTATTTCACTTCTTCCTCCTTTTCCCTCCTCTCTCTCTCTCTCTCTCTCTCTCTACCTCTTTGCTGCCTTCCTTCCCTCTCCAGTGCCAGAGCGAGGCGGGTCGGTGGCCGCCCCCCAGCCTCATACCCCAGCCAGACACCGGGCAGTTTCTTCCCTCCTCTGCTATTGTTGGTGTGGTTGTTTTAAAGCTACCAGCCGGACTGCTCTGTACTTCACTTTGGATGTGGCCTGCCACCCACAGAACGGCGTGCCACGGACACAGTTAGTTTTTCCATTTGTTTTGCTGTTTTGATGTAACACATTCGCTCGGTCAAGACAAAAATCACCGTTCTTAAAAACAGGAAGGCGAATGACATCACAGAAGGCATAATTCAGCTAACCAGGGTTATTTTGAATACATTCTGCTGTAATACTGCTTTTTTTTTTTTTTAGGATTTCATTTCCACAATTTTTGAAATGAGTATGATTGAAATGATAATTCCTATTAATGAAAAGGTACTTGTGACACGAGAAAAATCTCTTGTAATAAGAGAAAGTAAAATACGCTGTTTTGATGTCTTGCTGAAAAGCTACTTGTATGTCAGTTTTTTTCTTGTTTCAAGTGTGTTACGATATTTTCAGTGAAAGCTAGACCAAAGCTACTTGTGTTTTTGCGGCGAATTCATCTTGCAGAAACCTTCAGCTGGAAGTGAGGAAGTGAGAAATTTGAAAACTAACACATGGAAGTGTTTTTTAAAGAAAACCAGGTTGGAGGGGTTCGGAATTTAAATGCAACTCTGTCAGAAGTTGCTCATCCGTCAGAGTGGGTGGCCATTTGTCTCCAGCGGGAACCAGGTACAGGCTGGTCAAATCAACTTAACAGACTTGGTTATGTGCAAAGATTAAAGAAAAACAACTAATAATAATAATAACAATTGTGTTTTGAATAATGACGATTCAAGGAATCATCAATTTCAGATCAACTCCAGGCTGTTCGTTAGCAGGTGAGCTCCTGTAGCTTATGTTTTATTGTTGCAGATTTATTCTGCCGGTTAATGATGTAATAAACTCGGATCGGTTGTCTCTGACCTCGCTTCGCTTCGTCATCACCTCTTCCCGGGCGATCCACCGACTGACTGTTACCTCACAGTTTACTAAGACCAGCTGGTCTAAGCAAACGTTTTTCAAATGTAAAGGAGCACATTTAAAAAAAAAAAAAAACATACACACACAATTTAGAATCAAGGGGAAACACGTTGGTTTAAAATGAGGTCCAAAAGGAGAGTGGTCTCCCCCAGGAGGCCCTCGGTGGAGGGCGGCCATCCTGCCTGCACCAGATACCGTCTCTGATAGATGTTTAATGGTCAGAATTTCCAACATAGGGCCTCATCAGGAACCCCTTCCCCCCCACCAACCCCAACACCTCCTAAACTATCCAACACCAGCAGTAGATGTCTGTGCGTTCTGGCTGTGTGATGGCACAAACGCTTCACACAGCTTTCCTTTCCACATTGTAAACATCAGCTGCAACAAGCAACAATTTGGCCTCGGTGACGACAGGAGCAAACGTGATGAAGTCAGTAGTGGACTGGAGACAAAAACAACATGACCTTTTCCTCTCTCTGTCTCTCTGTGTGCAGCTATTTCGGATCATCCCGGCAGAGAGGCTCACAACGGGTCAGGGGATACAGAACAGTCAGGAATGAGCGATAACACACACCAGCAGCATATCCAGACAGTTTTAAAGCTGCCTCCCCAGACTCTTTGATGCAATCACTTAAACTTACTTCACATGCAGTTTGTCACCTGCGGAGCAACATGCCACAGTCGGTTCTGGTTCGTTTTGCTACCTTGACGTCGTCAGTGCCTGCGCTCTGGAAAACGAGCCTCTGCGTGATGACATCACACAAGGCAACGAGTCAGAGTTCTTCAGCGTTTGCTTATTTTTATTTGTCGTGCTCTGTTTATTCAAATACTCACTTCAGTCAAATCACTCCTTCAGAGGTTTTAACAAATACCGGCTGACCGTTCTCGATTGGTGCGCCTCTTGTGATGTCATCAACCCAAATACAACACAAAAAAGAGTTGGCCTCCTTCCCCCCCCCCCTCCTTCAGTGTGTTTTTTTTTGGGAAACTTTGCTGTGGAAATCCATATTGGACGAGCCAAATCTATCTTTACTGTAAGTGAACGTTTGCTGGTGAAACAACAAACAACCGGTTAATAACTTTAAGCTGGAAATAATGATATGGCACAGAAGAAGAATATGGTGACATGAGGCAACAAATTAGTCTGTCTCTCACACACACACACACATACATATATACATATATATATATATAAGCTGATGAAAGCTCCACCATGTATTTCTTGTCGTCAGAACCTGCAGGTAGAAGCTTTAATTATCAGAACCGTTTCAACATAAACAGCCACACTGTGCCTCCCTGCTGCGCCACTCTCACTGCGTACAGCTGATATGTGAGTTTATATTCAGACAACTTGTGAACTCGTGTGTTGATATTACGCACGCAAATGACGGGATTAACTCTACCAACTGCTGGACACGCTGCAGCACCACACGGCGCCCCCCCATATGCCAACCTCTACCTCGGCTCGGTTGGATTTGCCCCCCCCCCCCCCCCCCCCCCCCCCCTTCCCCGCCCCACCCACACACACACACACACAAAAAAATGTCAGCATCACTTCCCGTGTGCACGTGCACCACGCTTGCACGCTCGATGTGACGGGACGCTGGAAATGAAAAGAGGGCTCGGTGTTTTTCTTGTCGAGCTCCAAAGATCCATTAAAATACGTCCCACTTGAGTGGAGAAAGCCCTGAGAGCCGAGGGTCCGAAGAGGAGTGTTGAAAAGAGTGGGAATGTGTTCAGAAAGAAAAAAAAGAAAGAAAAGGGGGGGGGGGAAAGCCCTGCAGGAACAGGAGGGGCCGAGGGGTCAGGAGGTCAGCTGACCTCCTGCAGCCGATCATTCGGCTCTGTGAGAAACCGACTCCTCCAATAAAACGACAGAGAAGTGAAGTCCTGGAGCATGAACAGCTTTAGGAAACTTCTGACTGTAACATCGAGGCGGATTCTGCCTTTATTGTGATCGCTGCAAATGAAAGCAAGACACCCGAAACTTTGGATTCAAATATGTTGAAATATCACACGCTCCCCAGGAAACAAGCAAATGTCACTCAGATCTGTCACGTTTTCTCTGTGCTGATCAAATTTACACAAAGTAACAGCTGACACGTCAAAGACGGGAGGAAGGTTAGAAAGTCTGGAAAGAAAATCCGACCGGTTTGTTTTATGGGACATATTAAGTCACTTCATTGTATATAACTGGAAAATGAACAAATAAATAAATATTTGGCCGAACCTAAAAATTACTTTATTATAATCTATGACCTGACTGAGTAATGCTGCATTCTATATAACCCAATTCGGAGTAAAAATTGGAACAAATATATTTTACAGAGTGGAGTAATCTAACGCAGTCTCTACTCATGCCTAGGATTTTCTACATGTATAATAATTTGAAGTCAAGTTTATCTAATTTGATGTTAAGCGATTTTAAACAGTTTAGCATGCACTAAAAAGTAAATTAAAAAATATTTTATTTATGAAATTACACTTAAATAAAATAAAATAAATCCGCATAAATGTAAGTGATATAAAATTACAATGAAATAAATTATATGTAATGAAATAGAATTACTTAAAAAAAATAACTAATATAAATTTAAGCAAAATAAATTTTCCAGTTTCATCAAATTTGAACAAAATCAATCTAGATGGAGTAAAATGAAAATCAATAAAGATTCATTTAACAGTAGAATATATATATATAAATTTACAAATTAAATTTATAAGTAAATAAAAAAATGTCTGAGCAAAATGTTACTTAATTGTTTTTTGTTAACTTGATTAAGAATTAGTGGCGCATCAATGACAAAATGCAGTGAACCTTCTGATCTAGAGGTTTATTAAACACATTCTGACTTTAATTCCACTTTATCACAGTGTCAGAAACCAGACAACTTCTGCCAGCCAAAGACTTCATGGTGTGTGTGCGTGGGTGCGCGCGTGCGTGTGGCAGTCCTCTACCTGCAGCGTAACACACTAATGGGAGTCATTCGTCATGCGACCACGTTCCTCCAGACAACTGACAAACTTAGTTGTGTTAACATCAAACTACATAAGACCGTCATCTAGATATTTGCACTTAAATGTCCCTGAAATATTGAAGTGAAAGGTTTGCAACAAGAAACTAGAAAGTTGTCCATAATTCGTGTATTTAATAAGAGCCCGCCTCTTGGACAACTTGCACGATAAATAACTTTTTTTCTTTAAAAAAAAAAAAAAAAAAAAAATCGTGCTCAAATTCCTCATGTATCCAAACTACAACAGCGCATCTAAAACGCTCGAGCTCAAACGGCGCTCTGCTTACTTACGCGCGAGCTCTTCGCTGGATTTCTCCACGCAGGGATTTTCCCCGCGTGTGTACAGAGCGCCGGATCCTCTGGAAGTGCGTCTGCGTGAAGCTGCTGTATAATAGCGAATTTATGTCAGAGTGACGAGCTCTCTCTCTCTCTCTCTCTTTCTCTCTCTCTCTCTCTCTCTCTCTCTCTCTTCAGCGATGACATTAAACAGAAAATTGATGGAGAAACTCTCCGTTTTGCTCCATCTTTCCCACATGCGCGGTCGCCCTGGAGACTCTAAAGGTTTTCTTGAATTTGCACCGACCCCAGCCCCCTCCTCCTTTTCCTTTCGTCAGGGGAGGGGGGCTTATGGATCATTACACCCCCTTTCCGAAGGTGTAGCCTCCCAAAATAGAGAAAGGAAGGTGTAATTCAGCTTCTACACTGTCAAAAACAAACAGTTAGAATTTGAGCCATAAAACAAATTTAATCAACATCTCTGAGTACAAATTAGCTAAATTCAGCACTTTAGATAAATAAGTGAATTGCTCTTACTCAACTAAATCAGTTAAATTATAATTATTCAAATAATTTCCCTCACCGGGTGAGATTCCATCACCTGCTTTATTATAAAAAGTTAAATTGGTGCTGAAACTAAAATCTCTTCTAACAAGGTGGCATGTAAACTATTTTCCATGGCAACCAAATGACGATTTGGGTTGCTAATAATGCAGGTGTGTTTGATTTGGTTCTGACGTGGAAGTGTGGATCAGGAAGTGACGTTACAGCCGAGCTGGGCACGGTCCAGTTGCTCTGCAGAAAATATGATTCATCTGGTGTTTGTTGTGGTGCTAATTTCTAATCAATATGTTTTAGCAGTGAGCTCTAGTCACATGACTAGAGGCCTCTCCTGCTGGTCTCCATGGATACCTGGCTGTAGCTAATGGATGACGTTTTTGGAAGCCCTTCTTGTTTACTCTTAACAAATATGTCACCTTCAGTCATTTTTGATATAGTGATTTTTATTTTTTTTCACAAAATCACCCCTTTTTATTGCATAAAGACGATTTGGGGAAATGGAGGGAATCACTTTTGGCAAAAAATTATTTCACTAAGGTGACGATATTCGGGATTAAAACTGAACATGTTAGTTTTTTGCAGTGTACAGGCCGGCTTTCACACGTTTTATTGTTTCTGCTTTCATTTGTGATTGAGCTGCAGCGATTCCACACGTGAATCTGGAGGATTTCTATGAGGGGCCGTTTAGGACAAAATTTACGTTTTGTCTCTCACACACTACCAAAAACTCTCGCATACTCCAAAAAAGTAGCCACGCACACTCCAAAAAATTACGTTTTGTCTCTCACACACTACCAAAAACTCTCGCATACTCCAAAAAAATAGCCTCGCATACTCAAAAAAATTACGTTTTGTCTCTCACACACTACCAAAAACTCTCGCATACTCAAAAAAATTACATTTTGTCTCTCACACACTACCAAAAACTCACGCATACTCAAAAAAATAGCCACGCACACTCAAAAATTACTCACGCACATTCAAAAAATACTCAAATTGCGTATACACACACTACTAAAATGTCACACACACACACACAAACGTTAACTTTCTCGCTCACATACACTACTATCAGCTCGCTCACATACACTGTACTAACAGCTCGCACATTCACAAACGTTAACTTTCTCGCTCACATACACTACTACCAGCTCGCGCACATACACACAAACGTTAACTTTCTCGCTCACATACACTGCTAACAGCTCGCACACACACAGACGTTTATCTCTCACATACACAAGACTAAAGTTGAACACACACACAGTACTAAGACTCGTTTTATGTATGTGTGAGAGCGAGACTTTTTATGAATGTGTGAGAGCGACACTCTTTATGAATGTGTGAGAGCGACACTCTTTTTGAATGTGTGAGAGTTGTCACGGAAGAGGCGGGGCATAATTTTTGGATCAAACTGCGCATGCGTAGATCCTAAACTATAAGTTTCGATTGTTGACTCACTGTATGTTCTATTACTTAGTATATTTGTGCTTTTAAATATATATAGAACGTTTAACTTTCTTGTAGATTAAATGTGCTATAGAAATAAATGAATCTGATTGATTGATTAAAAATAGCAAAATTGCTGTAGTACAATCTGTCCACTGGGTGCCAGTATTACAGGAATTATTAACCGGCGCCAACTAGTGCCGAAGAAGAAAGAGTTTGCTATACCGAACATGGCTAACTCTAATTCGAAACGAGAGAGAATTGGTCAGGCAGCTGCCATTTTAAACACCATTCTATCTTCTCCGGAGGCAACCAGCACTTTGACAGGCGCATTAAACGATTCAACGACTGCCCGCAGTGCTACAATCTGGCACCCAGTGGACAGATTGTACTACAGCAATTTTGCTATTTTTAATCAATCAATCAGATTCATTTATTTCTATAGCACATTTAATCTACAAGAAAGTTAAACGTTCTATATATATTTAAAAGCACAAATATACTAAGTAATAGAACATACAGTGAGTCAACAATCGAAACTTATAGTTTAGGATCTACGCATGCGCAGTTTGATCCAAAAATTATGCCCCGCCTCTTCCGTGACAACTCACACATTCAAAAAGAGTGTTGCTCTCACACATTCATAAAAAGTCTCGCTCTCACACATACATAAAACGAGTCTTAGTACTGTGTGTGTGTTCAACTTTAGTCTTGTGTATGTGAGAGATAAACGTCTGTGTGTGTGCGAGCTGTTAGCAGTGTATGTGAGCGAGAAAGTTAACGTTTGTGTGTATGTGCGCGAGCTGGTAGTAGTGTATGTGAGCGAGAAAGTTAACGTTTGTGAATGTGCGAGCTGTTAGTACAGTGTATGTGAGCGAGCTGATAGTAGTGTATGTGAGCGAGAAAGTTAACGTTTGTGAATGTGCGAGCTGTTAGCAGTGTATGTGAGCGAGAAAGTTAACGTTTGTGTGTATGTGCGCGAGCTGATAGTAGTGTATGTGAGCGAGAAAGTTAACGTTTGTGTGTGTGTGTGTGACATTTTAGTAGTGTGTGTATACGCAATTTGAGTATTTTTTGAATGTGCGTGAGTAATTTTTGAGTGTGCGTGGCTATTTTTTTGAGTATGCGTGAGTTTTTGGTAGTGTGTGAGAGACAAAATGTAATTTTTTTGAGTATGCGAGAGTTTTTGGTAGTGTGTGAGAGACAAAACGTAATTTTTTGGAGTGTGCGAGGCTATTTTTTTGGAGTATGCGAGAGTTTTTGGTAGTGTGTGAGAGACAAAACGTAATTTTTTGGAGTGTGCGTGGCTACTTTTTTGGAGTATGCGTGAGTTTTTGGTAGTGTGTGAGAGACAAAACGTAATTTTTTGGAGTGTGCGAGGCTATTTTTTTGGAGTATGCGAGAGTTTTTGGTAGTGTGTGAGAGACAAAACGTAATTTTTTGGAGTGTGCGTGGCTACTTTTTTGGAGTATGCGTGAGTTTTTGGTAGTGTGTGAGAGACAAAACGTAATTTTTTGGAGTGTGCGAGGCTATTTTTTTGGAGTATGCGAGAGTTTTTGGTAGTGTGTGAGAGACAAAACGTAATTTTTTGGAGTGTGCGTGGCTACTTTTTTGGAGTATGCGAGAGTTTTTGGTAGTGTGTGAGAGACAAAACGTAAATTTTGTCCTAAACGGCCCCTCATAGATTTCTCCGGCCTCCACTTTTTGACCCAAGTTAAAGGAAAACCCTCCCACCTCTTTCTCTCTGTCTCTCTAAGCGCTCTGCTGCTCCAGGTCCTCGGATTTTTATTTTATTCGTGGAGTACCTCGACCCTGCATGGCATGAAAATGGAGCAATCAGTCCTTCTCCGGAGATCTAATTGATATTTGTTTTTAGTGGCGGCTGTTTTGGCAAATGATCGGCCCTAATTACCGCCTGGAGGTCACGGTTTATCCAACTTTCTAGAGATTCATCACCGCCGCCATGAATGTCCCGCTACATGTGTATACACACGCGCGCACACGCCCACACACCTACACACACACACACACACACACACACACACACACACACACACACACACACCCACGCACACCCACACACACACACACACACACACACATATTTATAGCTGTTTTCCAGAGTTTCAGAGACCCCTCTGTTGCTCGCAGGCACACATGCGGCTTCAATTAAAAGAGGCGCAATAAACATTTAGCACAAGCGCTAAAGAGTCCGCGGCGTTTCTGCGCGTCCTTCCCCCCGCAGCCCTTCATCGCGTCAGAACGGTCCAGACCAGCTTTAGGAGTTGGCGTGAAGGAACCTCCCCGCGTCGCTCCGGAAAAAAGAAAGAAAGGAGAAAAAACACAGGAGAACGAAGGAGAACGCAGATTCCTCCCAGATACTCTCATCTGCGTGGAGGAACCAGAGCGCAGTGGGAGTGGGAGTGGGCATGTCTTTAAACTGAAGCGTCTCCTGCACTCTGTTCCGTTCTCCTCTCGCTACTCCCCCCACGCTCATCAACCCCCCAGGCCCCTCATGCACTGCCCGCTGCCCTCACCGGGTCACCGCTTCAGGGATAACTACGTCACCACGTTAACCCCTGCGTCACCAATGACCGCATTTAAGAGCCGAGATCCCCAAAACAGAGGATGGGGGAGGGACGTGTGCGACACCCCCCTCCTCCCCCCGGACCCCTTGACATACAAGGCGGGTCCATCCAGGATGTCCCGGATTATAAAAACATAACAAACAGATCATTCTGTAAAATCAGTCAAACCGTATCTCAGATATGATGTCATGTAATCTTCAGGGGATTTTCCCCCGTTTCTTTCATTGACTGAACAAAATATTTAGTTGAGAGAAACATTTCTCTTCCCAGAAACAAGCTTCCACGTGCACATGGTGACGTCATTATATGAGTCATAAGGAAACTCATCAACGTTTTTTGATATATTTTTAAATTATTTCCTGCTTTTTAATCAAATCTGTCCTCCACAGGTGTTTACTAACGTATTTGACCTCATTTTGTAAAACTTCGATGTGTTTGATTGGAAATTTGATGTTAGACCAACACTAAACTGTTTTCTGTAGCAAAACAGAAGAACAATGTGAATTTGTTGAAGTTCAAGTTTTTTTGTTGTTTGTTTTTTTTTTAGAAATAAACCTCTGTCCATCCAGACATTTCTTTCATTCTGCTTTGTAAGAAAGTATGAGCTCAGTTCCAATAGATGTAGAGTGTTTGTGTTCTACACCAGTGCATCTTCCAGGACCGTCCTAGAGGAAAAGTCACCTCTATGCAGCTTCACTGTTCTGTATCAGAACATGATGCTGCCACTACCAAGTTTCATGTTGAAAATGATATGTGTCTGAACACACAGGCACAAAATATTTGACATCTTGCTCTCATCTAATGAGACGGCTTCATTCCACATCTGTCCCCTCCGGCCGACTCCAAGTAGGACTCGTTTGGACTGTCTTTCATCAGTGCCTGCTCTGTGCCCACTCCTCCGTCCGGCCTTGAGATGTTTAGAGACATCTACTGCTATCTAAATATGCTTGGAAATTTGATCAAATGGGTTAACCAACCGTGACTTTCTACATCTTTGTTTAGGCTAAAACCAGATCGGACATGTGGACTAAATAAGGTCAGTTTTAAACATATTTTTCTGATGTAAAATTTTTTTTACTATTGGCTTGAGCCTCAACAGCTATAAAAAAATAAAAAATAAAATAATAATAAAAACAGGTGGTTAAGATGTCAAGTGTTCACATCAGAATGAAGTGAGACATGTGCATCTTGGACAAATGCATCGTCAGACATTTCCACACAAACAACACGGACAAAAAGGTTGAGTTAAACAAACTCAACGTTCACGCTAAGTAATTCTGCTGTGACTTTTCCAAACCGCGGCTGCCCCCCCCCCGATGAAAAATAGAAAATGTTTTCAGCACCAAAAGCAACAATACAGACATAAATCTTCCCGGTATGGTTTTCAGGCTTTGGCTTTGGAAGCATTTATGAACAGAAGGGAAGTGGATGAGTTTCCAGCACATACACCACACCCACCATCAAAGAAAATCAAAATCCTAACAATTGTACAAATTAAAGCCAGAAAAACTCATGCCATATACTGACATGAACTGCGTTTACATAAAGCATATCTACTCTACTTATGTATAAGTGTGTATATTTGTTTGTCCTATTTGGCAGGGATGTGTTTATAGATCAACCTTTTTGTTATGTGGGCCAAAATCATCAACCCAAGTGAACCAAGGGCCCAATTTTATTTGATCTTTTAAACCAAAACACAAAAAAGTTTTATTGGGAATTTTGCTCCTGTTCAATAATATACTAAGCATGAAATATTTTAATCAATCAAAGAAAGTAGCCAGATTTTTGTTGTTGTTGTTGGAAAGGAATGTGTGTGAATCATTAGATCCAAAAGTTCTTTATTGAAAGAAAGGCAACCACTTTGCTCATTTATTTGGCTTCACTGAAGAAAACTGAATAAGACTTAGTCTGTCCTCTTCAATAAAAATGTGATTTAGGCCACTTTATATTTGGAAAAGTTTTAATATTTTGTCATAATTGAATAATAATAATAATAATAATAATAAAGTCTCCATCAGCATCAACCATGTGCGCTTTTGAGACAAATTTGTGTCGTTCAGGGTCTGCAGATAATAATCTCTATTGTTTCAGACAAACCCTTTTGACTAGAATTGACAAGAAACATAAAACAAAAACTTGTTCTGATTGTAGCTCACTTTTGCTGCCGAGTGCCACCCCAGTGCCAGAATGGCGCCCTGGATGGCGAGCCTTAATAGAAACATTAAAACAAAAAGTCTAACTCAGACATTCAAAGCATTACCTTGCAATTACATCAGTTCCTAAAGAAGGTCATCAGTTCATAATGCCCTCCTCTCTGCTTGTGTTGGGTAAACACAACCTGTAAGATACCATCAGAGGTGTCAGGTGACCCCTCACCCCCCCATCACGGATTCCTTCTCAAACAGAGCGTTAACACCTGTCAGCGCCAAGTAATTTTTTCGCAACTCTGCTGAGCTGTTCTACACAATTGTGTTGCATTTCGAGCCATTCGTAATGACCTCTTGACTGCATGCCATCGTGTGGTAAACACATTTAGACAGGAAACATCTGCAACAGTCATTGCAGAATCCAGCAGCTGCAGAGAAGACAACGCTCGGCCTTGCGGTATTTGGAGAGAGTCTTCCTCAAACTGGCAGCGTTGATGAACGTGGACAAATGTTTGAGATTTGCTCCCGAGAAGCGACGCCTCTAGCTGTGATGCCAGACAGTCGCTCCCTGTTCAGCCCTGCCTGCACACGTATGGACACCCGTCTGTATTGGTGTGTGTGCCAAAATGAACCACAATAATAATAGTAATATATTTCATTCTTACGCACCTTTCCAGACCCCAAAGGTTGATGTACAATTACAGCACAGAACACGAAAATCAAAACGGTCAACAGACTAAGGGTGTTTCCATGCCTCATAGTCGGTTTGACTGAGGACCAAAATTGCAACATTTGTTCCATTTTCAGCTGCTGTGGTTCTTTTTCATGCCAGACTGTGTCAAATGAACCAAACACATTCAGCGCTGTACCAAAAACCTCTGAAGAAGACATGAGCGCAACTTCATCTCAACCAAGATGTCGGTGTGTAGGAGAACCAGAGTTGGATTTTTTTGGTCTGCATTTACACCTCTCCAAACAAACCCCTAATGAACAGACTAAACAGAACTGGTTTGAGTGCAACCTGGATACGCTTCAACAATGAAGCATTATTGAGATGAGTTTTAAGCAGGGGTATACCAATTTATCCGCCAGTCACTTTTTTGGTACCGATTTTCCTGAACTTTGGGAGATCAGTGATCAGCTGTTGCTTTAACTTGAAGCCGATTTTATCCCCCGATCCTATCTACCTCAGTAAAGGTCTAAAGATCAGCCACGTCCACTTCTGCTGTCCGATTAGAGAGGTTTGACCGACAGACCAGCCCACCAGGTCATGTCTGCATGTTTGCAGTTAACAAAAGTCCCCCTGCTGTTACAAACTCAGCGACTTTCTTGCTTTATTGAGCGTCATTTCAGAGAATTTTTTTTTTATATCAGCCAAAATTGGAATTGGCAGGTAAAGACTTTTAAAGATTGGTAATCAGCCAGAAAACTGTAATTAGTGCACCCCTAGTTTTAAGGCAAAATTTGAAGGAGTTCAGATATTCTGAGTGTCTTGGACCGACGTTTGAAGCCCCCCAGTTCCACAGAGACACATGAGCATGAGGCTGGATGGACAGGATGGATAAGAAAGACCATGGTGGACTGGTCATATGGCATACTGGACAACGCCCAGTAGGCTGTTGTACATTTATGAGCCAGCCCAAGGCTGTCATAAAATGAAGGGGAAAAAAAGTGTATCGAAAATCATTTTTATTGACCGCAACGTCTCATTGGTTGATTTTATTTAAGGACATTGGGCTAGTCCAATGACATCTCTCAGCTGTCCTTGGCCCACCCATCTCCTTGCACTGTGTTGGAGAAGTGAGTGGAAATGAGCACAAAAACATCAATAGAACGTGCTCATAAGTCCTCTGGTATGTTGTGGGACTTTACATACTGTATGGATAATAAGGGTGTCAACTTTACAAAGTAAACATTTAACACAAACCAGTAAAAAGTCGCACATTGAGAAGCATTTCCTAATGCTTCTCAGTCATTCAGTTTTCACCACTCTTATTGGTGATCAAATGCAACGTGGAAACCCTCCTTCCAAAATTCTTTTCTGATTTCCGATCAGGTCCGGATGACGTCTGCTTCCCTGGAAGCTGCTAGTTTCCGGAGCCGAGTTCTGAATCCTGACTCAGAGATGAAATATTCAAAACAGAACAACAGGCAGTGGGAAGAGAGACCCGATCCAAATTGAAGCAAGCTGGATCACCACGTCTTCTTGTTTTCCTCTTCTTCATGGGTAGAATTCTGATTTCCTCTAAACGCAAATTGAAGGAGTGTCCATTTTAACTTAGTATCTTTCTCTAAGACTGTTTCATACCCAACTTGGTTTGTTCATGAGGCAGAGTGAGGGTCTCTCAAAACATCCAAAGGCCTTAGTCAGCCTGCAACCCTCCTGACTGAGTGAGCCTCAGTTTAATCAGTGGCTTGTTGTTCAGAGATTTCCACAACAAAAGATGGGAGACAGTTAGAACCACACTGGCAGCAATCGAATCTTATTCGATTGCTGCCAGTGGAACCTTATTGAACCTCAGCAAAACGACTGCTAGATTCAAACCAAACACTCTTCATTCTTCTAATGTGACAAGCTCTGGTGGAAGAGGCTAAGGAAGTCTGAAAGATTGACCAAAAATGAATCCCTCAGATTAACTTCAGATGTTACAAGTAAAAAAAATTGGTTGTGTACCCTTTCTTTAACCTCTAGGAAGACAGAAGAAATTTAGATAAAGTTAAACTTATAATAAGCTGATACTCTGAATGTTCAATCCAAATCACAGACATATCTTGTGGAATAACTTTAATGCTTAATGTTTTATGTTCTTTTTATGTCCTCATTGAGGTATTAATGAGTAGATTAATGTTACCACCAATCGGATCATTCCTGACTGTATTAGTGAGCAGCCATACTATTCATCAAGTTAAAACTAAAGTATTACTTAAGTATATTTCAATTTTTGCTTTTGATAAATGTACAAATGATTGTTATACTTTCCCTGATAAGAAAGAGTTCAATAAATATGAGATTATATTCATATGGTTTAATGTTGCCCATCGAGGCACTACAGTGGATGTAAAATGACAAAGCACTGTCACCGATGACACCCAGATACTTTAACTGGGCTGATGGAGAAAGTGAAGACTTATCGACAAAAATAGGAGAAGATGCTTAAATTTTAGAAGGTGCTTTTTTTATTACTTGGCGTGATGTAGGAGAGATGTAAATTTAATAGCTGAATCATCAGAGTGTGGCAAGAAAGATAAGATTTAAACCAACAGATAAAATCCTTTTCCGGTTACTGTTTTTAGACAACAAGAGAAACAACAACTTCCTGGTGTTGTTGGTACTAAAGACAGAACTTGTTCATGCAGTCAACACACACAGAATGTCTTTCTTTCTTCAAAAGGATTTTGCATTGACTTCCCTTCATTTTTCAATCATTTCTATAACTGAACCTTGACTCTTACTACACCTTACCATTGCCAGCATATGCCTACTCCTAAACCTAACCTAAATTTAGTTCATACCCTAGTCCTAAGCTCAACCCCCAACCCAAAACCAGCACCCTTTCTTATGGGTCCTGGGCTTCGGGTCCCATAAGGAGACCGTCCTCATGATGTTGTAGTTCTTGGAAAAATAGTCCTTACATTCTATCATAAACAAGGCCCCCCCACACACACACACATTCACACACGGTGACTGCATGGAAAACTTACTCTGACCTCTGGTTTATTGAGGTCCAGCGACCCCAGAGGTGAATAACTGAGGCAGCTCCAAACTGGTGAGCTCAGACAGCAAAGCGTCCTCGGATGTGACTTCATGCCAAAGCAGTAAACTCCTTCATCTTCGCTCTCATATTGTAATGCATATCAGCCATAAAAAGGGTGTTACATCACAGGACACACAGCGTCGCGTTCATCTTGGAATCTGTCATGTAGGTCCTCCTTTCTCTGCATGAATTATGGCCTGTATGCATATTCTATGAAACAGCGCGCTCCGGGCACAAACAGAGACGTCTCTTTAACATCACGCCAGGCCATTCGCCCCCTCCGCAGCGTTGGCCATCCATCCTCTATTCTCTCAGCGATTTTTAGATTGCAGCTGCTAATGTTGCAGCCAGAACAGAAACAAAGCTAGCTTTGTGACCCCCCTCCGGCCCCCTCCTAGCTGTCTGCTGACGCGATCGCTTGTTCTCCGTGTCATCTCAGAGCCCTTGTTCCCCTTCCAATCTTTCACTAAAAACTTCTTTTCTTCCCCCCTTTTTCTAAGTTCTCAACCCCCCCCCACCCCTCCTCCCCTCTTGTCCTCACATCTGCAGCAGCATCACGCGGCTTGGTGTGGTCGGCCCCGGAGAGTCATGTGATCCGCTCAGCGAAGAAAAAGGGGAAGTGTGTGTCCAAAAGGCTGGTTTTTCTGGTCCAGCTGGGAGGTCAAAGGTCAACTCAACGCTGATCCAGTGGGTTCGAGCAGCACAAGGAGTGACTCGCCTTTTCTCTTTGGGTTTCTCTTCTTTTCTTTTCTTTCTTTTTTTTCTCTCTTTACAGTTTATAACTATCGTCTCTTTCTTTTCGGCTGCTTGGCCTCTGGTCTGACCCAGATGTCTGCCTTCAAAGCCCGAGGCTGGCTGTGATTAAAGATGTGGTTAGTGAAATTCAGCATGAACAGAGTATCAGACAGTTCACAAAGACATGTCCCAGAGCTGGAAGTCGACTGTTTTGGGAATAGTCGTCGCATTCTGGGCATTTACTGGTAAAATGCATAAGAACAAAAAGAGCAAATAGTCATGTCTCATAAGTGTGAAATTAGCAAAGGATGAAACCGTTTAGAGAGGAAGCTTTGAGACTTTAGAGAACCATGGAAAAAGTTGTTACTCCTGGGTTTCTAGTCGAACATCAGCATGAGTTTCAGTCAACTCAATCAACACCTGGAAATGAGTCACAAGCCAGCTGCAGGTATGAAGGCACACCATGATTTTGAAAGGCTACAGGTTCAATCCTAACATTCAAAGTCTTACCATTCCTAAGCCTTCATCCTTTGAGTGACACGGCAGAGAAATTCCCAAAGTGACAGAAGTTTTCCCCGGCTTTAGTACAGAGCACCAGGTAGCTGCCCCTCCCAGCACCATTGCAAATTTTGCTGGATGACAATTTGTCCAATAAGTCATTGGAACAAACGCTAATATTGTTGTTTTGAGACCACTTTCAAGTAATATACTGGTAATGGTGTAATAATAACGCAATAATACATTCTCAAAAATCAATAAACTTTAAATTCTAATGAACATTTAACACTGGAACTGGAAGACATTTCAAAATAAATAGATAAAAACTGAAACAACAGATACATTTAATTATGAAGTCCTCGTACATAAAATTGCCGTTCAAAACAGGAACCAGTTGAGACCAAAGCACCAGACTGAAGACTTTTGTCATTCAGTTTTTGGCAGAAAGACAGAAACATGAGGGGAAAAAAACAATCAATAAAAATTATTGAGCTTGTTTGAATTCATCACACGATTAATTGACTAACTGATTAATTGATTTATTGCTTATTGTGATAGGCCTAGACCCTCCCCCACCAGTTGCTGCACGCTGCTGGTGAAGAAAGGCCCTGACATGATTCTTTCGCTCACAATAAAGACAAATTCAACTCCTTGAAAAATCACTCCGCCGTTTTTCACTCCTTGAAAAATGACGGATATTTCTGTAAAAACTAGTAACTTTTGTTTTATTAATGCTGTGTTAAAACTACGGCAACAAACAGTGACTACTAGGCAGCTGACTGCTGACTGGCTACCCTGGCAGATACCCTAACTAATGCACCAGCTCGTTATATTTGTATTTCTCTATAAAGAGCAGAAAGACAAGGATGACTAAGCTAACCTGTTGGCTGTACCAGTTAGCTGGTTAGCAGTGCAGCAAGAAGGTGTAATGTTCTGCGCAATGAGCACATGAAAGATAAAATAAAATTGTGATGTTGATTCAATATAGTTTGCTTAAGTTTGTCATCCAAAATCAATATAGCAAGCTTAGAAATAACATTGCAGAAATAGTTAGCATGTTACATTTTGTTAGCAACACAGTTGTAGTCATAACCAGCTTTTCTGTAGTAAGATAAATATGATGACATTATACATTCCTGTTTTAGGTTTTATTTTAAAATGAAACTGTGTCTCTTTTTTTTAAACTCAATCATAGTGTGAGAATCTGTTGCTAGCACATGCTACCTGCAAACTATGCTACAGGTGTTAGCATCAGGAGGCGAGGGCATGTTGCTGCCTCCCTCATCTGGTGCAGTCACCCTTCTCAACAACAACAGTGCTTCCATAAACACTGCGTGGTTCATGAGACTGAGTGAACGTGGCAACACCACGGGCTGAGGAATGAGTGAAAAGTTCAGAGTGCGCACTAGCAGGGGTTTCCAGGCAATGCGTATAAATAGCATGCAACCCAGGATACGGTTCACATGTCATTTCTATGAATTTTACGCTTTTCACGTGTCGTTTTGTGGAGCTGAATGAAACTCCAAGTGGTGGGGGGGGTTAGGGTAGAAATTCAGGGCACGGGTGTCATCCGCTGACTGTAGAAGAACTGCACCGCCAACCACATGACCCGACTTGTTATCCATGCAACGTTTCATGAGACAGTTAAGGTTTTTCTCTGAATCATGGAGACTGTCTCTTTTGTCCAATTTTTTTTAAATAGCTACAGAACATTTGTGGGACTGAACATGTTATTTTATCTGAAAAAAAGTTCTGTGCTTATTTATTTATTTATTTATTTATTTATTTATTTCCAACAGAGAACAACAAAATATAACAATAATAAGAAGAAGACAAATAGTCATGAAAATTGTTATGCAATTTTACACAATTTGTTTGAAAAGAGGCCGATAGAAGGTAAAAGATCTTATGATTGTAATTACATGTAATTAGATAAATTAAAAGGTTAATATTAATTTTCTCTTAATTCCTGAATTGTCTTCTTCACATACTAGCTGTCTAACTTAAATGTGGCAGTTGTTCTGGTAAAATAGGACAGTTGTTCAAATACAGTAAGTGCCAGTATTTCAGAAAGAATATTCCAAAAGTTTTATGTTAATTGGGAAAATAGTTTTTTGTAAAATGTGCCAGTTGTACAGGTGGACAGTGGCTCATGTGGAAAAGGTCCACATGAGGTCCACATGTT
Source organism: Xiphophorus hellerii (assembly GCF_003331165.1). NCBI lineage: Eukaryota > Metazoa > Chordata > Actinopteri > Cyprinodontiformes > Poeciliidae > Xiphophorus > Xiphophorus hellerii. Next base: position 23,780,006 of record NC_045681.1, read on the forward strand.
CAGAAAAAACATTTACAGATAAAATGGGCAAGTTGAACTAGTGAAAAGAGCTGGTTTGTCAAATTAATTGGGACATTAAAAATGATTTAATGGGTCAGATGTTCAGAGGAAATTATGCAGTTATGCTTTTTGAAAAAGTCAGTGGTTCAGATAAAATCTAAAAAAAAAAAAACTGTAATCATAAGTTTCATCCATGTACTTGGGTTTAGAGTTTCACTGTGTTAAATCAATGACAAAATTAAATTTCAAATAAATATTTAGCTAAAATAAAAGTTGAACTGTAAGAGTGTGTGTCCTTGAGTATTGGCCTTTGTGTGTATTCTTATATTACATGCTTGCACGTGTGTATTGGTGTGCGTGTGTGGGTGGGTGTGTGTGTGGGTGTGTGTGTGTGTGGGTGTGTGTGTGTGCGTGTGTGTGTGTGTGTGTAGGGGTGGGTTGTCATGGGTACTTTGACAACCCATGATTTAAAGTACAGTCATTTTCTATAATCTGCTTGTAATTTACTGTAGGGAAATGTGGTCATGGTACTAATATAGTTTATATCTAGCAGGACGTTGCTCACATTTCATGATAACTGAATGACCCAAATGCTGATTAGAACAAGTCATTGAAATAGGGTGTGATTAAAAGAATTTAAAATGCTATGCAATTAGTTAAAATTACATATAAGATTGTTGTATTTTTATGACTTTTTAGGTTACTCCATATAAAATAAATTAAAAAAAAAACTAGACAGCATCTTAATATATGGGCATGGAATGATTTGGTTTAAGCATGTATGGACAAAATTGCAGTAAGAACCGGCAAATGGTCAAATTGACCTGATGCAGTTCATATGCAAGGGTGTTGGTGTTGTGTGTGTCAAGTTCCAACAAGTTTTAGTTCCATTTTTACCATGACTTTATTGTATTTAATTACTTTTATCTCTCAAATAAAGTTAAACCTGACACATGACTTTAAGTAGACACATCTGCCTCTGAGGTAATGTGGGGTGGAAGCAGAGATTTGGTAAGAAAAAAAAAGAAGAAGAAAGAATAAGTTACCCATAATTTGAATTAAATGCTTTGGAAGTGCTTCTGAAAAACCTCCGTTCAGTTAAATAAAACCTAACAGCTCTAATTGAAACGTGGAAAGTTACACACAAAAAAATTAATTTCAAAGCACGCAGAAAAAACTGACATCTCTTAGCAATGCACATTTATGTGGAATGTATTAAAAGGTTCGTCTTGTTTTGATGAAACTGCTCCAACATCCCTCCTCCTATTTCCTCTCCTCGTACCTCCAGCTATCGTCGTTCCCAGCAACAAGTGGCCCCTTATCCAGATGAATTTTTACGTCCGTGGTAATCCGGTCTGCTCCTGACACGAAGCAAATGGCTGTGTTTCATTGATTGCGCTCAAGGGTGACAGCCACACACACACATACCCGCACACACACGCGCGTACACCCCCACGTGCTCACACACATGCAGGTTGTGGGTTTATTGTTCACAGAGAAATACTGTATATAACAAGAGCTGGCTCCTAAATACACAACACAGTCAGAGTCGCTCAGGGGGGATTTCTCCTGATCAAGCCGAGCGAGTGCAGCGCTACTAAAATAAAATTTTAGTGCAGTGGTAATGTTGCGGAGCAGCGCGGCGCCGCGGCTAATGGGGGGGATCATATCTGCACCCTGATTCCTGCACCCCTTCCCCCACCCCTCCCACCACCTCCACTCCCACCATATCTGTCATCATCCCGTGCATTTGGCGTAGGATATAACAGCCCCAAAAGTTCAAATGTCAGCACATAAAACGCAAATAGAATTACAACAATGTGATATTTCTGTGGCGGAGGGGAGAGGGATACGCAAGGGGGGTTATAAAGAAGGGTGGGAAAACAGTAAGGAGGCACGCTGGCGGGGATTTCTTTCACTGTTGTGGCGGAGGAGGTTGGTCAGAGCGGTTGTGTGGTTTCTGAAATTTCCCCCTTTGGGACAGGCTTTCTTTAATTTCCAAAGCACTCATTGTGGAGAAAAATAAAAACAAAAAAACACATCCCCGTTTGCTGCATTCTTACTGACAGCTGCTGCTCCTATGAGCAAGGCTGTATGTAGCTGCACAGAGCCGTTCTGATTTATAAGCAGACTTTGCTCAGGGCCTCCCGCTGGCTCCGGAACCCTAAGGCACTTGGGTTCACAAACAACGGATTTGCAAATACACTTACTCACAGCATTATTAGGTACACCTGTTCAACTACATGCTATCACAAACAGGGATTCAGTCAGTCCCATGACAGCAAGCCGATGCTTTTCCGCATCTAGAAATCAAGTTGACTGGATGAGGGTCCAACCGAGCGTCAGAATGTGGAAGGAAGGGGATTTAAGCTGGTGGCTGCTGGCGCCAGGCAGGAGGGTCTGAGTATTTCAGAAACCACTGATCTGCTGGGATACAATCGTCTTATGGGTTTACAGAAAATGATCCGACAATGTGAATATGTCCAGTAATATTGTGTGGAAGAAAAAAAACAGACTCCAAACACACATGGTCACCAATACTGAACAACAGCAGATTGGAGAAACACAGTCAATGGTTCAATGAGTCAGTGTCTGTTGCAAGATTCAGACAGTAGGATGAGATGTGGAAATGAACATTAACTCATGGGTCCATCCAGTTCAGGCTGCTGAATGTGTGATGTAGCATAAATGTGAGGGATACTTTTAGGGCCAACTTTTGTACCTTTGTACCAACTGGGCATCATTTAGGGAAGTGGTTCCCAAAGTCGGTCCTCGAGGGCCGTCATCCTGCATGCTTTAGTTCTCTCCCTGACTTAACGCACCTGCAACCAATGATGGTTCATTAGAAGGCATAAGAAGAACAATGACAAGTTGGGAAGGTTGTTACAACAACCAGGAAGTGATTTCACACCTGATAGTCCAGTAGATTGCAAGATTGGTTACATTTTCAGCTGGTGCCATTCTCTTTCACACTGCACTGTGTCAAATGAACGTGTTCACCCCCATTTACCTGTAGGGACACTGCAGGAAGAAACACTGAAGCAAATGATACAAAAACCTCTGATGAAAACACTGAGCGCAATTGAAGAGTCCTCAGATTTCAGCAGTTGTAGGATTTCTCTTTTGGTAAAAGACCAACAAGTCGTTCTTCCTGCTTGAGCTAGATATTTGTTTGGGTTGTATTTACCCAGAATGCCCTGCGCTGTAGTCCATGTCCTGCTTTTGAAGTCTCGCATTCACATATGCATTTGAACCGCACCAGAGTTCACTTCAACCGAACCGAGACCAGAGTTTGCCTCTATATTGCGCTTCAAAGTTTGATTACACATTCACAACTCCACAAACAAATCGGACATTATCGCCACACAAACCAGAGCTTGGTCAAAGCAAACTAAACGGGTTTCACTCCACCGCCTACTTGACTATTGATGTTGACCATGTCCATCCCTGCTCCCATCTTCTGAAGGCCACATCCAGCAGATTAATGTCTCAAAACTTAAATTAGTACACTTTTATGAAGTTTATGGATGCTTGCTCTGGACCCACAGGCAGAAATAACAAAGCAGACCCTGTTGGGTCTGTTGCACAATTCTACTTTTGTAATTCCCTTTGTGCCGTGTGAGTGGGAGTTCGGGGGAATCTGAATCTATTATGGGAGCATAGCTATGGTTGAATACGACCACAGAGTGTTACACGAAGGTAAAAAATAGCTAAAACCACCTATCATAAGATCCAGCTGTGTACATGAGGAATCCACTTCTTCTAAAGTCTACCAGTCGTTGCATTCAGGCTGATTCTTCCCAGCTGCTTGTTGCTGCTACAGTGAGTGCTGTGCAGCATAAAAGGCCGCAACGTACCAGCTGATGCCACAAAATTACCTTTTTGAAAGAATGCCTGAGCCTTTCGCAGGAAGTGGTTCCCCAAATGAAATTGTGCTCAGGGCTTCACACAACCTTGTGCTGGCCCTGCAACGCAGAGCAGAGCATTATTAGGCCTTTCTGGGGAGTTATCCATTAATTTGGGGTTAAAGTCCATTTGCATGTAGACAAAGAAGACGTTGGCCATCCATCTCCATGCTGAGAGAAGGGAGTGGGAGGGGGCAGGGTAAGGGTGTGTGTGTGTGTGTGTGTGTGAGGTGGACCTTCTTCTGGCAGATGAATCTAATGCCCTCAGGGGTGCGTTTACATAGGTGAGGGCTGACTGTTCTGCAAGCTGAGAGTGATTTATCTGGAAATACCACCAGTATCCCAAACACATACACACACAGAGACCCCCACACACCCACACACACGCACACACACAAATGCTTTTAGTGTTAGATCCATTCTCTTACAATGAAGGAGGCAGTCTGTATGTGTCGGGACATTTTTATATGGAAAATGGCCGACTGCCCATGCTGCTATCCTACCAGGGGGTGGCACGAGAACTGCAGGGGAAAAAAAACAAAAAACAAAGTTATGTCAGCAGAAGCAAGATTTTTATTGCTTATTTGAATATCTACTCAATGGTAAGTGCTTACTCTCTAGCTGTTAGCGGTGTTAGCCCAGTAGGAATACATGACCTTACACTATTGACTCGTGACACTGAACTTTATATGTCTTGCTTTAGATGAAAAGACCATTTCAGTGTTTTTTGTTTTTCTTTCCTTTTGTTGGGGAATTTGAACAACATTTGATCTTTCTGCTAGAGGTAGGTGGATCAATCAGTATCAGATCAAAGCTGGCATGATGGCGTTGATCTGATGCGACCATCATATGATGGTTTTGAGGCTTTAGTTCCAGATTTCCTCTTGGAATTGTATTTTATTTTTGGGCTGTAGTTCCACAAATCTACCTCAAAAAACATTGTGTTTTGCTTTGCTCTCAAGTTATACTTCTTTGCAGTTTGTTTCTTTATGGAAAAGTGCATTTGTTTTGTTTTTCTGTTTATCATGTTAACATGTCATCAAAATATTTTGTAGACACCAATAAACTTTGTCCAAATTCTGTTCTAGGTTTGAACAAAATAATTCAAAGGAAAAGCTACAAAAACAACTGAAAGTCAGAAGTCCGACGATGTATCAAACTTAAATAAAAAGTATCGGAGATGCTGGCTCTAAATTTACATGGAATTAGATCGGTAACAAATCAGAAACAGGTTTTTCCCAACTGTCACTGTAATGTGTTTTAATTGATTGGATTTTCATTTATACACCGATTACCCAGCAACTTTAAAAACACTGATCAACTCCAAGCGCCTCAGACACAACAGAAACCTTCTAATACAAATTCTGTTACAGCACCACATGCAGGCCTGGCATAGTCACTGCAACACTTCTGCTCATGTTTGTTTTACAATTATTATTATTTGGATGTTGCCTGGGAGCAAGAAGGTCCTGGGTTTGATTCCAGGCTCAGAGTCTTTGTGCGTGGAGTTTGCATGTTCCCCCTGATATTTCCTGAATTCTCGTTAGGTGTGAGTGTGAGCATGTATGGCTGTTTGTCCCGTCTGTCTCAGGTCGTTTCAGAAGCACTTTAACGAGGCCTGTAGGCCTTAAAGTTGATGCCTAATGTCCACACGGAATGTTTCCAGGATTTCTTTTCATCCACACGGAAACACTGAGAACAGCCCAAAACGCTGTTTGTACCCCCAACACCTGTAAGTGGCGCTAGACATGGATACAGGACACACATGAGGTTAGTGGTAAACAAAAGAGAATAAGAATGGCGAACCACAAAGTCCAAGTGGAGTCTTTGGTGTTGGGTGATGACAAAGAAAAGCTTCTTCTTCGTGTCACATTGAATTAATAATTTTTTTTATTAATTATTAGGCACTAGTGACCTTTATTTACATCTTTTGACAATTTATTTAATTGCACAGAAAATAGGAAGGTGGAAGAAGGGGCAGAAACGCAGCACACGGCCTCAGACTGAGAACCAAACCCAGAAGAGCCTCTGCAAATGAGCCGTCACAACTGATTATGAAACTAATAAACCACAAGACGATCATGTAGTCCGCCATTGTTATATGTGACGAGTTAGGGGTCACATCAGAGGTTGGGCCAACACATCAGTGCTGTAACAAAAGAGGTGTTTTTGTTTCCCACGTGAATACACAAGGGCGACATTGGGACAGGTTTAAAAATTAAACGCAGGATCCACCGTGTGGACGTGGGGCACAAACGGTTAAAAACTTCCCCCAGTTTGGAGTTCCAGGGTGGATGGGGCCTGAGCCTATTGTAATCTACATGTGTGGGAAGGGACCCAAACCGGTCTGTAGCCCCCGTTTCCTAATTCTGGCCCTGGCCCCACATCACAGCCCACAGCAAAGACTTAAAAACAGACTATTTAGAAAGACTGGAATGTATATTTTAAAGCCGTTAAGGCTGATTTTTATTTCGCTGCCTTTCTTTAAGCTGCTGCCTTCTCATCCTCCTTGTAGGTGTTCCCTCACAACAGTACAGAAAGGATTTCCTAGCAACCGCTTTAATGCGCAAACGCACACACAGGGAAAGGGACACACACGCGCGCGCGCACGCACGCACACCCACACACAGCAGCTCAGCTCGCTGGGGCTTCCTCTCCTCCAGCTATCAGCGTGGGCTTCCCCCCCCTCCTCCTCCTTTCTTCTCCCTCGCTGCCGCTCCGCCGTTGAGGAAAGGAGCGAGAGAAAGAGTGACACGCGGAGAGAGAGAGAGGAGAAAGAGAGAGAGAGAGAGATCCCCCTCTCTCCTCACAGCTCTCCCCTGGAAGTCTCAGCTGCTGGCTAGACTGCGCGGTTAGGCGGGCAGCCTGCCTGCGCGCCGGGACAGCTGCGGGTGGACACTTGGGGGTTTTCTCTGCTTTTTTGACGCAAATGCGCTCAGGAAGGCTTTGGACGGAGGAAACAAAGCAAGGGATGAAAAATATGCACGCTGTGCGGGGAAGATCGCAAGGAAAACGGGAAGAAGTGCTCCGTGTTGAGTTGAGGAAGAGAAGAGGGGGGGATGGGATGGAAGCCTGCAGGGTATTTTTTTTTCCTTCTTTTTCGTGGAGCGCGCCGTTTCTTTGGTGCGCAACAACGCGCGTCAGCTCCGACCGCCGCACCGGCGTTAAGGTGACTAGAGAGGGTCGGCGGGTGGAGGAGAGCTGCGCCGGGGACGATCTGAGCTCCATGATCCTACAAGCAACCGAGACGGAAGCAGAGGCTGTAGCCGCACGCTGACACTCACACACACACACACACACACACCCCGCCTCCCGACACACTCCGACAGGGAGGCGTTTGCTGGGGCGCCATTTTCAAAAAGCTGTGTTCGCAGCTCGTCGTGCCTTCTCATGTTTCACACGGACCTGCAGCGGACTGCACGAGGAGCGGACTGAGAAGAAACTATTTTTAAAAAAAGAAATGTAATTATTACTTCAGATTGGTATAATTTTTTGTTTTTTTGTTTTTGACAAAGGTGAGAAAATTTATTTATTTTTCTTAGCATTTTCTGGCATGTTAAGCTATAACCTTGAATTAATATTCTCGGAATAGTTTTAAAGTCTATTTTAAAGGTTAGAATATTTATTTTAAAAATTCGAAAACAAAGTAAATAATATAATATGACAATAGAAAAATGACCAAATAGCACAAAGTAAGCTGACAAACTACGATTAAAAAAACAAAACAATGTAATTATGAAAACTGAAAATAACACAAGAATGGACTTTAACAAATCACTTTAATTCTCGCGATTGGTTTTTTTTTTTTGATGTTTTTTTTAAAAAATGATTATTATTATCGTTTTATTTTTGGGCAGACGCATTCGAGTGTGTGTATGTCCAGACGTTTCGATACTTTTTCAAATCAAATAGAAAAATAACACATTTAATAAATCTATGTGGTAAAACCCTGAACGCTCTGCGCCGCCGCGTCAGACGGAAGTAAACAAACACAATGACTCCGTTTCCAATTTTTCCACGCTACAAACAGGATTTGATTCCCAGCGACTTCCTTCAGTTTTTTCCGCTTTGTTTCGTGTTGTGTGATCTGATGTTGTGTGTGTGCGTGTGTGTGTGTGTGCGTGTGTGTGTGTGCGTGTGTGTGTGTGTGCGCGCGCGCGCCATCAAAGAAAGCAAAGTCTAAAATTACGGGCTGGCAGCTGCAGCAGGAGCAGCAGAGAGCTGTTTTCCATAATTACACACAGAGCAGTAAGTCCGCTCACTTTGAACAACACGCTTTTAGTTGAGCGGATGATCGCAGCGCGGAGAACAGCAGCCAATTAAAACGCCAACATATTATCCTTATTATCTTATTCACAGTTTTGGTGACGCGGTTTAAACCTTTGCGACAAAAAAGCAGAGTTGTGTTTTCTGTCTCCTCGGCGCTTTTAGATTTCCCACCACACACAGAGAGGCATACAAACACACACACACACACACACCCCCACACACACACTGTGAGTGTGTGAGGAGCTCTCGGCAGCAGGAACGGATGGAAACCGCGCGTCTGAGCCGAGCTGCAGTTTGGAGACAAACTGTGTTTGAATCGAAGATTCGAGTGTAGAAGGAGGGGAAACTCCCTCGGCGGGATATTTTACATATTTTTAATTTACTGCTCACGAATTTAGAACATTTTGAAAACATTTGTTTCACTTATTGAAAAGAGTTTGAGCCTCATTCATTCCGCCCGGTTTGCAATTTAACTGCAGCTCTACTTTTACGTTTATTTATTTATCAATAAATAAATAAATAAATTATATATATATATATATATATATATATATATATATATATATATATATATATATATATATATATAATTTATTGTTTACAATTTTATATACAATTTGTTTTATTTATTAAAATCGACTAGAATGTCTTGTAGCGTAGCCATAAGTCATGTTTACTTCTTCCTTTTATTATTCTAATTTTTCATCTTTATTACTCTGTAAACATGAGTTGTCTTCAGTTTTTAACCTCACGGTTCTTTCCTACTGCAGCTCAGTGTGACCAAGGCAAATTAGAGCAGTCTGAAATAAAAGGGTAATTCAAGATGCTTTTAAAAAAAATTATATATGTGACCATGTTTATTTATTTATTTATTTATATCCATTAAAAGTAATACAATACCAACTTTTTAAAAATTAAAATCTGTTTTGTGTTTAGTTAGAAACCTTTTTCCCCAAAAAATGAATTTAAAAGAAATCATTTTCTTCGCTCCTCGTCGTTTTGTAAATGACTTGTGTTAAAACAAAACTCAGATTCATGTATTTGATACAGAAGATGTTAATCACAGCTTTGATGCACATTATATATATATATATATATATATATATATATATATATATATATATATATATATATATATATATATATATATATATATATATATATATATATATTTATTTATTTATTTAAAAAAAACATTTTAATCGTGTTTCTGTCGTACTTCCTTTGTCCCTCTTGCTGCCATGTGTTCATTCCAGAATGTTTCTGGGTGAATGAGTGAGTGACTGCTGGTGACTCGACACTAACAACGAGTTTCAGTCAGTTTATCCTCATAATAAAGTAAAGCTCTTCGGTTTCTGTTGAAGCGACATAAAATGTTCCCCCAAGCTGGAAACGTGTAGGCTACGTCTCGATGTGCGTGCGTCTGCTTCTTGTGCGCTGCTGTTTTGTATTTCGAACCAGTTTGCCTGGATTGTTAAAAAAAAAAAAAAAAATTATTGCAAGACAAACATTTGTGCGCTGGGGTGTGTGAGTGTGTAGACCTGAGGAGCCAGCGCTGCAGCTGCTCCTGATGTGACCCCAACGCACTGCGTGACGGTGGGAGCGCAGGTTGGGCTCTGACTGCTGACTGTGGGTCGGAAAGCTACAGCATGTGGCCCTAAAACCTCCAACAATTCGAATGAAGTAAAAGCTGTACGGCCATTAGGAGGAGAGCAGAACAGACCTAGTCAGGCGGCGCAAAAGAGCGGAACTTCTCCCGTTTATTTGCGTGACCTTGAAGTTTTGAGCTGTTTGCGTATTTTATAGTGATTAAAACCGAACCAGCAAATGGTTGTATATAGAGATGTAGATATGCAGCCCCAATTTGCATGAGAGATGCCCCCACTTTTCCTTTTTTTTTTGTTCTTCTACCAGTTGATTGTTTTGTAAGACAGAGGCGGTGCCTAGAGGAGGAGGGGCCGGGGTGGGATGTAGTGGGGGGCTTGACGAAGGGCATATTCCCCCCCCCCCCCCCAACACACTTTGTTAAAAAATCCAACTCAACACACATGCACATCACTTACATTGCATTTAAAAAGGTAAAACAACAAATAAGTTCAATTTTCTTTTCTTTTTTTTTTTTTTTTTTTTTACAAATTATTACAACACAACAATAACAAAGCTATAAAAACTCATGAAGAAACTCTCCTCCCTACACCTCCTCTCTCAGCCTCAACCCCCTGCAGCACTGGGTTAGCCTGAAACAGACCCCCACCACCCCACTACCCAACCTCCCTTTCTTTCTTGCCCAGGCACCAAGCTTCCCAAATACAATACAAACTCAATTAAATGCTGTCTCCGCTGCGATTTACGGCAATGAATGATAAATTGGCAGTTGTTCTCACCCAATCCCCTCCCGAAATTTGCAATAATAGCTAGAGTCGTTATGTAAAATATGCGCGGGCACACAGTTACCAAATTTACCGTAGGAGGGGCAACTGCCCGTCTGGGTCTTTGTTAGGAGAATCCAGCTCAAGTGACAAGGTTCGCCTCTTAGAGCACATCTTAAGGTCAAACAGCTGTATGTGCAAAATATCTGCATTGTTACCCAGAAAAAGAGATTATTAATAATAATGATAATAAATGTATCATTTATATATTGGGGGAAATTCTGAATAACTGCGTGGCTTTGTAGCACAAAATTAGCATCTGGCAAAATATGGTTTAAGCAGTTCATAGAGTAAAATAGTAATTATAAAGGCGAAAAGATGAGAAGGGAAGAGGCTGTTATTACCTGGAGGACTCATTTCGAAGCATTTTCTATCTTTAGGCACATGGAGTTGTCTTATGATAACCAGTCATACTTTTTTTTAATAAATAGAAATTTAAGAGAGCACATGTAATATTCAGCAGCAACTTCATTTATTTATTTGTTTATTTATCTGTGTCTATGTTTAATAAATTATTGTTATTGTATGGAAATACAGAGATGCCACTCTGCAAAAAAAAAAAAAAAAACTAAGAAAAAAGTAGAATTGCACCATTATATGTTTTATGTATATTATTATCTTCTGTTTCTGAAAAAAACATTTAGGTCAATAGTAGAAAACAGTAAAAGGCTTGGTACAATGCAATAAATATGCTAATAAAAATAACTGTTCAGACATGAACACAGATATTGTTAGACCAGTAAACCTTCCATTTTAATGTTATTATGATAAAATTTGAAACTTTTTCTTCAGCTGTGTGCGGTTGCTCTGTGTCTCCGTACATTTCACACGGACTGTTTACAAACAGTAAGCGTCATTTCAAATATAAAACATGCCCTTCTCTTAAATCCAACTCCCAATATAACCTTAACAATAAGCATTGTTTAATTTTCTTTTTTGTTATGATTTCTGTTAAATTTCACACCCAGCTATTGAAACTGACTTTCAGTTCAGATATGAACCACATTCGCCTTTTGAGTGTGAAAAATTCACCGAGCGTTAAACCACAAAACTGCTTTTTTGAGTCACGGTCAGCGTAAATATCACATTGCATGGCAACACACCGAGTGCCAGACCCACTCCTCCAACGCCCTCTAGAAAAGGTAGCCAGTAAACAGTTTTGTTTTTCCTGAAGAGCATTTCATCAAACATTTCACCCTTTATTGCCAAACATATCACTTTTTAAACCTCATGCCAAGCAGGCGATACTTTATTTTTGAAACAAACATCCTGAGACCTTTTACCTCTTTAGTGAAATGAGAACTTCCTTCAGGATCCTTTTGTATAAAGTAAACATGCTGATATATTTATTTATTTATTTATTTTTTACACATTCATAAAAATTCAAAATGAGTTGAAGAAATTTGGATAAACTTTTTTAAAATAGTAAAACTTTAAAGCATTTTTATAATGCCTACAAAATCTATGTTTTTGGCTTTGATATCCATCCATCCATCCATCTTCTTCCGCTTATCCGAGGTCGGGTCGCGGGGGTAGCAGCTTCAGAAGGGAGGCCCAGACTTCCCTCTCCCCAGCCACTTCTTCCAGCTCTTCCGGGGGAATCCCGAGGCGTTCCCAGGCCAGCCGAGAGACATAGTCCCTCCAGCGTGTCCTGGGTCTTCCCCGGGGCCTCCTCCCGGTGGGACGGGCCCGGAACACCTCACCAGGGAGGCGTCCAGGAGGCATCCTGACCAGATGCCCGAGCCACCTCAACTGGCTCCTCTCGATGTGAAGAAGCAGCGGCTCTACTCTGAGTCCCTCCCGGATGACTGAGCTTCTCACCCTATCTCTAAGGGAGAGTCCAGCCACCCTACGGAGAAAACCCATTTCGGCCGCTTGTATCCGCGATCTCGTTCTTTCGGTCATGACCCAAAGCTCATGACCATAGATGAGGGTGGGAACGTAGATCGACCGGTAAATCGAGAGCTTCGCTTTTTGGCTCAGCTCTCTCTTCACCACGACGGACCGGTACAGCGCCCGCTTGACAGCAGACGCTGCGCCAATCCGCCTGTCGATCTCCCGCTCCCTTCTTCCCCCATTCGTGAACAAGATCCCGAGATACTTAAACTCCTCCACTTGGGGCAGGACACCCCCCCTGACCCGGAGAAGGCACTCTACCCTTTTCCGGCTCAAGACCATGGCCTCGGATTTGGAGGCACTGATCCCCATCCCGGCCGCTTCACACTCGGCTGCGAACCGCTCCAGCGAGAGCTGCAGATCACGATCTGATGAAGCCAAAAGGACCACATCGTCTGCGAAAAGCAGAGATGAGATCCTAAGGCCACCAAATCGGATCCCCTCAACACCTTGGCTGCGCCTAGAAATTCTGTCCATGAAAGTGATGAACAGAATCGGTGACAAAGGGCAGCCCTGGCGGAGTCCAACTCTCACCGGAAACGAGCCCGACTTACTGCCGGCAATGCGGCTTTGATATTTAAGTGAAAATAAAAACCTGACATATTAATTAGGACGCATAAAAAGGGATTTCAAAAATCTGCCTTTTTAAAAGCGCATAAAAACAGTATTTTACATAAATCTGAATTTTTTTGAAAATTAGTTGTTTAATCAGGTTTTAAAGATTAAAGGAGACTCAAATGTATGTAAACTACAGGCTTTACAGCAAACAGAATCCATGCAGCTCTCAGTTCAACTCTCTCCTGAAAGGGCATAAAACAACAAACCCGCTTTTCATTTCTAAAAGTTTTCCTACTTTTGTTCATCTGCGTTCACTTTGCTGATGTGCTTCAATATTTCAGGCATAGATTTTGTTTTACTTCTTTCTTTTAACACTGTAAGAGAAGAAAATGGGTTAATATGGTATAACAGACGAGTTGGAACTGGAAAGATAATACTTTCTGTATAGGATGATCCACTCCCATGTTATAATAGTGTGTGTGGAAAAAAAACAAAAAAAAACGACTGCAGGCAATGTCAGTTTGGGCTTATTATAAAATACAGGAAGCCTCAAACGAGCAGATTCCTAAACAAATCAAATACTACAATTCCAAACAGATCCGTCTGGTTAGCTCTGAAGCCGGACTTCAACTCAGGAGACCCGATATTTGGCTTTTGATGAGTGTATCTGAGAGTAAATCTGCGGCCAAAAGCGAGAGCCGTGTATCATGGCGAAATATTGATTTCGCAGTGGCCCAGGAAAGACAGGAGGAACACTCAATCCTTCTCTCTCCTCTTTATTCCATTAATCTCTGGGAGCAGTGTAAGATACTGCAGGGTTAGTGTAACATTGTGCCGCGCTAATATATTCCAGCCTTCACTTTGCCCTGTGGCATCCATATGTTTAATTCCACTACAAATGTTTTGGCTGCAAATGAAACTTGTCTGTCTTTTTTTTTTTTTGTTGCTTTTTTTCTCCCTTTTTTCTTCAATGCTTGGACTGTAGTTTTCAGGACAAAAATACTTTTAAAAAAAATATTTTTTTTTAGACTTATGCATCTATTGGGCTTTTATATGCATCTCAAAAAGACGCATAATGATTCTTCATTTAATTAGTTTAGGGCCACATGGAGTTTCAGCATTTCTCCTCTAGCTGATTTCAGAAACAATATGCCAAATGTGTGTTGTTGTTTTTTTTTGCACTGTAAAACCTGTATAATACTGTAATAAATGTTTCTGTTGTATTAACACAGGTGCATTCAGTGCTTTGCTTCTTTTGTGAAATAAAGAATGTTAGAGAAACTATTGGGCTTATTTGTTTTTTCTTGAAATGACTCACAATACTTCAGTTTGATGCATGCACATGCGTAGCTACAGCAAATAAAATGCAACTGCGGCACATAATAAACACAAGCAGAGCTGCGGGCGTGTGTGCAACACTAAATGCTACAGACAAGACAGCCTGTAGTCCCTCTCTCTCACACCCACATCATCAGGATCCTGTGCGTGAAGGCAGAGGAGATGTGGCGAGCAGGAAGGAAGGAGGCCTGTGAGGTCAGGAGGGGAGAAAAGGAGGGGAGAGGATAACAGACTGAAGAGGGGTGAGAGAAATTTAGGGAGGAAACACATGTGTGTGTGTATGTGTGTCTATGAAGCTGGCCCACAGTGGCAGGGGAGGTTTCGAAAGTGTGCTTCCGGTGCAGAATGGCCCATTCATCATACTCACATGGTGAGCTGCTCTGTCGGTGATAGAGAGAGGGGTGAGGAGCAGCGGCATTACAATGGAGCAGGGGGAATTAATGCATGCGGGTAAGAGTCCGTGAGCACTGGAGGAGGGGCCACTGGAAAGTGGACAGATGACCAAAGCAGATGTGAAAGCAGTGTGTGTACGCTTGTTTTTATACACTTCGGCGTCCATAAGTGGACAGCACACCCGACCTGCGGGGACCCCCTGTGAACACAGGACCCAGGAGCACTGGGTACATTTTTCTTGAAGTGTGCTCATACTGTCGCAGGGTCGAGAAACCATGAAATGCACCATTGTCTGCATGCAAATATGAGTACAAATATGCATGTGTCTGTGGGCGTGTTTACGAGGTGCGATGTGTGAAAAGATCAGATTTAACCTGCCTTCTTCCACTTGCCATGGCTGTGTTTCAGCTCACCACATTCCTTCATGTGGAATAAAGTCCCGCACAGTGCCAACACAAAGTGTTCCATAATTGTCAGGTGGAAGCAACATGATTACATTGGGTTTATTACTTGCACAAATAAGTCTTTTTGGGGTATGTCTTAATACGTTCTGGACACACAGAGACTAAAATGTTTGCCTGTTATTGCAAAAAAGCTAAACTTTACCAGATTAGACAGATACCTTCTGTGAACATAAATTTTCCAGTCTGTAAGCTTTGGGTCGTTATATATCTGAACGGTGAACATTGGCCCCAGTCAAAAATGTTTGCAGGGCCTTAATAGGGGTTCTACCAACAATATCCTCACTTAAGCTTCAAGCATCTCTCCATCAACTCTGACCATGTTTGCTGCCCTTGCAGAGTAAAAGTATCCCCACAGCACCACCACCATTGTGGTATGATTTGTTCAAGGTAATGTGCAGTGTTAGTTTTTGTGGATGTTGGCCAAACAGATCAGGCTAGGACTCCACTGACCAAAGCACGTTCTTGCACATTTGTCATAAAACTTTGAAAAACATGTATTGTCCTCTTTCAACTTAATTACTTAATTCACTACTTTTAAGTCTACCACACAAAATCCCAATAAAATACATTGAAGCATGTGGTTATAGTATGCTGAAATTGGAAAAAGTTCAATGGGTATGAAGAATGTACAGTACACACCCACTAAAAGTAAACCCCCCCCCCCCACACACACACATCAGGAGGCAGGAGATGGCGGCTTCTTTTCAATATGGTCCCTCTTGAGATGACATCACACCAGAGGTGTGCGTGTACGTGTGTGTGTTTCGGTGTGTGTGAAGGTCAGTTTAAGGTTAGGTGACATAACAGATGATCTCGCTGAAGCCTCAAACAAACCTCCGCTGCCATGACAACAGCAAAATATGCAGCAGGCGTCCTAAAAAGAAGAGGAGGAGGAGGAGTCAGAGGTCAGAGGCTAGAGGAGGAGGCGGACAGATGAGGAGTCATATCCTCCGTCAGTGTAAACTCCAACCACCAGCACTTTTTCCCCTCATCTGTGAAATTCCAAATCAGCTCAGCTGGAATGCCTGGTGCTTCTCCGAGTCCGTCTGCTGACCTCTGACCAGGACCATCAGCTGCTTTTGTGTTACTCAGTCAAGTTCTAAAGGATGTGCCACAGCCTCCCCTGCTGGTGGCAGACTAAACAGCAGTGAGCTTTTTTTTGGTCAGCCGTGTCTCTTTAACTGGAACTATTAAAGGTTCCATATGAGCAGGTGAGATTTGATCAAATGTGTGTTTTTTATCCTGCGAGGGGAAACGGTGAAGGGTGAGAGAGGGGACACTCGCAGTAAAACGGGAATTGGGAACACCTGTGGGATTCTGGGATTCATCTGATTGCAACCAGAAATGAATCATGGAATGAGGCAACGTGCATTCAGCCTCTTCTCCTGCAAAACACACACACACACCCGCATACTCCCACACACATGCACACAAACACACATATGCTCCTCTGACCTGGTTTAGGGTCACCCAGAGGGAGACTGAAATGAGTTTCAAATGTTCACATTATTTATTATTGGCTATCATCTCACTGTACAAATCCCTTACAGATGTTAGCCTCTGGTGCACACTTGTATGTGTGTGTGGTTTGCAAATGTAATATAGAAAACACAGGATTCCTTTCAAATGTGTCTGTGATCTGTGTGCGTGTCACTGAGTGACTCGAGAAGAAATGAGCAGTGATCTTTATGTGGCAGCTTATTTGTTTTTGAATGCAGGAGGCCTCCTTACTAAAGGCATCAAGTATGAGGCAAGAGGGGCATCCGTCACCATACTGTCAGCACGCACACACACACACACACACGCACGCACACACAGAGAACAACGAGACAGGAAAGGGAAGAGAGAGCCCCAACACACACAAATACACACACAAGTTTCCCTGTCTTGTGATCGGGCCCTTGTGAGCTTCATTTGAGAGAAAATGGCTTCTCTTTTTGCAGAGTGAAAATAAGCGTGGCACAAGAGCCGGGTGATCAGTCACACACCAGATGCGGTTTCACAAGGTGAGGAGTCTGATGAGTCCACAGGCGGCGAGATACAGAGAGGCAACAATGTGACCTCCACAACAGAAAGAACTCTTTTTCATTACATCAAAAAACCCAGCAGACGTGTCAGGCTAGGTAAACCAGCCGCTCTGATTTGGTTTTGAACCGGATGATAAAGGCAGCGTGAGCAAAAAAAAAAAAAAAAAAAGTACTGGTGACTTTTATCCTTACAGTATCTACGCCATAAATTTGTGAGGTCAGTAAATGAAATGAAATGAAATAAAGATTTAAATCCTCCAGGTGACGATTCTATTGTACTTAAGTCAGGAGTCTGATTTTCTATCAGCCAAAAAAGAAGTATTGGCAACATTCATTTTTACGGTCTCTGCACCATAAACTAGTGAGCTTAGTTAAAATAAAATAAAATAAAAATAAATATTTAAATCCTACAGGTGTAGATTCTGTTGTAACTTGTAACAGGAAAGTATTGATGACGTTCACTCTTCCTGTATCTACACCATAAATTGAGGTTAGTTATTAAAATAAAGAATAAAAAATAGTAAAAGACATTATATTTTTAAACCCTCCAGGTGAAGGTTCTGTTGTAACTTTGTTTTTTAACTCTGTGGTAAAGTCTGTGTCAGCAGAATATAAAGACAGGCCAAGGAGAACCAAATGCTTTTGATCTAACAGAATTTACAGTCCAATATAATTAGGGTGGCTAATAAAATGAAATATATTTCAACTTGAATTGAAGGTTGAGGATTGATGTACTTTTGTGGTTTTACTGTATGAAAGGGAGCGTTAGCAACAACAAAATAAAAAAAGATGATTAACTTTCCATCTAATAGTTATTTACAATGTAATTTATTGAGGGTGGTTAATAAATAAAATAAAATAAAATAAAATATAATAAAATAAGACAGATGCAAACACATAAAGCTGCCGGGCTGTTTTACATTCCTTGTTTTTAAATGACTGTCTGCAACAATTTTAATAATTAATTTCACAAGTTAGCAATAAAAATAAAAAAACTAAAAAACAGGACAAGAAAATGCAAACATTTAAATCAATTGTAAGAAGGTTTTACAGGCATTAATTTCTGCTGTCTTGACAAATAATAGTCGAGACGATAATGGAAAGAAAAAATTTGCTTATAATTTCCTAAATCCGTACACCACACCATTCTTCACAGTGTCAAAGTTTGGGCAAAATGTCTTTGTAATTTTTAGTTTGGGCTTTTCAGTCGTCACTAGATCTATTCATGGTCGCATTGATGAAATTTGGAAGATTTCTCAAACTTTGCTTCATAATGATAAATATTTTTTTGGAGGGGGGACAGGCGGGGGAGACCTCATACCGCTTCCTAAAGGTTTTAGTTTGACCAAAAGGAAGTGAAAGGATGTCATTTGCTAATTCTATAAGCAAAAATCTGATCTGCAGATAACAAGAAGGAAATTCTGCAGCCACAGCCTAATTTTCCTGAGGTCTGGTAGCAATGAAACTCCCTTAAAGGTCAGCGGTGAACTGAGAGGCCTGGTTGGTCACCGGCCCGCCTCGGGACACGGGGTCAGCTCCTTCACCGGCTGAATGGCACCGCTGACCTTTCTGTTGTCAGTCCGGGGCTCTGCCAGAGTGTATGTTGATGGGCTCTGGCCTGAAGGAGATTCTAAAAGCAGGCCATATATATATCTATATATATATCTATATATGTAGATCTATATATATATATATAAAGCCCACATGTTGATTGAGGGGGTTGGGGAGGTCACCTCAGTTTTAGTTTCTTGCTTGCTGGAAGGTTGGTAGTAATATTTCTGCAAATAAAGAGAGAACATTTGCACACACACACGCAGAGCAGCAGGAGGAGAAGGAGGGGAGTTTGGTACTTTGTAAAACACCTAGGGCTTCTGTTTTTGCCCCCCATGCTGGAGAGTCCTTGGCAGAGGCTAAATGGATGAAAGTAAATAAAAGTGGCCATTATGTGTGGGCTCCAGTAAATAGCTGCTCTCTTGTCTCTCTGTGCTTCAAAAAAGGGGCGGAAGATGCAATCACGAGGAAAGCCCGTGTCTTTTCTTCTCCAGCATCTACAGACAGAGGAGTGTGTGTGTGTGTGTGTGCACCTTCCCTTCCTCCACTTCTTTACCCCTCCACCCCCACACCTTTTTTTTTCTTTTCTCCTGCCCTCGCTCTCCAGTTCTCCTCTGTCTTCCCTCTCCTCCTCCTCCTCCTCCGCTCTCTTCTCTGACGTTTCAAAATCCGAGCTTTGCCCGCCCAGCGTTTTCTCAAACGGCGCAGGAAGGGGGAGAGATCAATGGGTGTCCTCGGAGAGGGAATTACACAGCTGAATTTCGATGAGAGCCGAAGAAAAGAAGAGGAAGGGAGAACAAGCAAAGGCGGGGAAGGCATGTGAAAAGGAAGAGAAGGGAAGGAGGAAGGCATATCTTTCAAGAAAAAAAAACATAGAAACAGAAGGAATGTGGAAAAGTATGTGGAGAAGCTATGTTTGACCAGACTTTGCAAGCCTTGATTTAAAAAAAAAAAAGAGAGAGAAAAAGATTAGAAACATATCTGCAAAGTACAGCTCTGGGAATTGAAGGTGTTTGCATGTCAGAGATGAAATTCTGACCCTTAACTGAGCTAAATGCTGAGGTTCATAAATCATATTTGCTAGGAGAAAAGAGATATTTCCTGTTTAGGGTGTCAGGTATTTAGACATACACACAAACTCTCGCCTACACGCACACACACCGTCGTGTTTTTGTATCTTGTGGGGACTTTACATTGACTTCCATTCATTTTCTACAGGCTGACGCTTACACTACCCCTAACCATCACATACCTAAACCTAACCAAAAGTCAATTCACACCTTTGTCCTAAGCTTAACCCCAAAACAGCATTTCCTCTCATAGGGACCAAGAAAATGTCCCCACAAGCAGCAGTGGTCCCCACAAACTCACATTGTAGACAGACATACAGTAAGTCCCCACAATGATATAAACACCTGGTTCACACACATACACACATATGATATTAAGAAAGATGAAAAAAATTACAAGACACAGACAGGAGAAATTCAAATATTTAAACCACGTGTCTTTAATCGTCAGTCATTGGGACATTATGTTACAGCTACACAGCAAAAACACAAAATCTTACAAAGTATTTTTGGTCTAGTTTCTAGTTCAAATAGTACACTTGAGATAAGGAAATCTATCATACAATTAATTTTTCAGCAACATATAGGAGCTTGTTTTGAGTCAATAATTCCATAATATTGATGGAATAAAGCATGAGACTTGTAAAGAAAATTTGCCAATGAAGCTAGCACTTTCTCCTCTAACTGAATACCAGAAAGAAATTTATTTTCTCAAATTTTTTAAAATCTGCATATGATATGAAATCTCTTAACCCTTTTCATGTTTGCAGACGGGTTCTAAAAGGATTTCCTGATTCTATGGGTCAAGCTGTGATCAGTCTACTGTATTGCTAGTAATACTGAACCTAAAAAAAGTGGCTTAAAGTCAGATGAGTGGGATTTAGATAGATTTTTAAATTATTTAAAAACTCGTGAGCAGAAAAACTAATTTTAGAAATTCTAGAAACCACCAGTCACCTTGCAGTGTGAAGAGAGGATTGATTACCTTTTCCTTTCCTGATGTTTCCATTATTGGGGATGGATGCATAGATCACATCACTGTCCTCTGTTGCTTATTACTGATAAATAACAATGTCTGGTTGGTTGCCATTACTAATATGTATGTTTGAATCTAGAAGTTACAGAGGATCTTAGCTCGGTCCTTCGCCACCACGGATGGGTGGATGGCATTTCTTTGGATCAACAAGGAATCACTGTTCTATTACTTTTCAGGTATCAAAATCTTTAAATATTAGATTTTTGATATACTAATATATTAAATAGATTTAAAGCTGCAGTATGTAACTTTTATTAAAAAATAGGTTTTTACATATTAGTTGTAACTGTCAACATGTTGTGACAGTATAAGTCCCAAACAACTCAAGCTGTTCTGCCTCCTCCCTGTGCTCCTATTGCCATCTGCAGAAATACACTGCTCCTGTTCAGTAACAACCAATCAGAACCAGGAAGAGGGTCTTAGTGCAGCCAATCATGCCTGTGTACACATTCATCACACCCTTCCCTTTGCTCTGTGCTACACTACAGCTCGTTGCCCAAATTGGAGCCTGCCATGAATACTCAGGCTAGTTAGCATTGCATGGCAAATGATCCGTCTTCCTATCAGTAAGCTGTTTCTCTGCCATTAACACATTGAGTAGCACGTACACAAGCTTGATTAGCAGCTATAAAGACCTTTATCGTGGCTCTGATTGGGTGTGGTAAGTTTTTTTTAGACCTTAGTAGCAGCACAGGGAGGAGGTGGAGGAAGCTGATCTTTCCACAGGTTATCTGTCGCATGTTAAACTGTCACGACTTAGTGATAGTTTTAACAAATGAGTAGAAAACATTTCTTTTATAACAGTTAAATACTGCAGCTTTAAACACATTAATGCTTATTAGTACAAATTTGTACATAATAAATATTTCAAATTGTATTGTTTGTGCTTTTTGAGATAAAAAAAAGTGAGAAAGTTTTTAAATTCTAAAAGGATATGATGACTGCACCTCTGTACCGTTACTGAGAAAATATAAGCTTCAGGAAATCCCCCCCCTCCATAATGTTATTTTAATAATACTAGACTTCTGTCATGTTCTTTTCTGGATTTGATTAGGACATTCTGTTTCTTGTCTATACTTTTTCTGTTATAAATCAGTACAGCAATAAAAAAAAAGAAAAAGAAGACAGAATCCTAATATTCTCTGAGTAAGGACCTGGCTGTTCATGTGCTAAGTGCCTCTCCTAAAATCCTAATGATGCTGCTGGCACCAGAGAACCACATAAAGCAGCATTTCAAAGGCAGCGTCTGTCTCTGGCTGAGCAGCCACAGAACTGCAGCGGAGGAGAAGGAGCAGTGGTGGAAACCCGAGGACAGCGCCGTCCCTGCTGGCTCTCAGCTCCGCTGCGGCCTCGGACGCCGTCAATTAACCGGAGATATATGGAGCTGCACCGTTTCCACCACTTCACTGAGTCCCCCCTTCAGTGGCTGCCCCCACCCCGCTGTAAAGTATCACCACCTCCGATCCGAGGTCTGCATCGGTTCAGAGTCGCCATTCAGATTCAAAACCCTCCTCTGTCTGCCTTCAGATCTCTCCTCCTCCGTGTGCCAAACACCAAAGAACCTCCCGCCATCCGAGGCCTGCTGCGACGCGTGCAAGCCCCGCGCGCCCTCGTTGGACGCGCCCGCTCACAAACATTGATTCAAGCACACGCAAATGCACACACATGTCCGTATGAGGCATATAAAGCATCCCTCCAAAGCAGTAGATCATGGGGGAACAGGTAGGGAATTTAGCGTGAACGCACAGGCCGTAGATCACCGGGGTGGGCAGGAACGTCAGCGCCCTCGCACACAGCCGGCCTTATTGCAGAGTTTAATAGAGGAAGCCCAGCATGAATCCCCACAGTCATTCTGTTCAAGTCAAACACACTATTCACAACGCTCAGGCTCAGTGTGTGTTAACACACACAGATGGCGCAGGCGGTATACAACACATTACAACCCCTCAGTATGCAACCAGTGCGTTAGATATTGTGATATAGAGTATGGATGCATGACTCTAACAGGAGTGTTCTGGTGCAGTTATCACAGCGTGCAGAAATATACATCCAGCTCCATGTGGGCCCTTACACCGTGCCTGACATTCAAGACTGTGTGTGGAGAGATGAGAGCCATATTGAGCCATCAAGTGCCGCTCTGTCACCTCTTCGCTTTATGAGTCTGGCCTTTTAAAAACACCCCGGATTTATGGTCAGTTTGGGCTCCGGCTCAGCGTGTGTGAGCCTCTCTCTCTAAAGTAGAAAATTGGTCTGCTGTCCTGTCAAAAGAAGAGGCTGAAAAGCCAACATTGAAAGTGACGGGACGGTTACAAGCGCGATGCGTTGCTTCTGAACTGCAACACGTTGGAAACTTTGCAGGAGTTTGAAGGTAACGCAGTGGAGCTTTTGAAAGTTTTTTTTAATGCAGGCCTTGAAGCAGTGATAGACAGCTGGCAAGTATTGGAATTTTTACATTCAGTTTCTCTACATATGGTTGGTTCATGTAAAGACGGAGCTTTTTGCTGATGCAGTGCCACACAAACCTCAGTATGTCTTATTGGGATTTTAGCTTTATCTCTTAAAATATGACGTAGATTTGTAATCATGCCCCCCTCTAAAAGAAAAGACACATTTTCTTTAACGATGTGTCTTTACTAGCTTTGCACATCTACATCTTGAAGTGTATCCAGCTTCTTGGCCAAATATCTCAATTTAAACATGTGAACATGCACTTCCAAGTAATGGAGTTTCAGTTAGCTTTAGGTCTGGATTAGCCTGGTAAAATCCAGCCCTTTGTTCTACCTGTTTGCTTCGTCCAGAGGATCTGGACTCTCGGCTGTTGAGAAACAATTGCTTCCTGGAGTGGTGGACTCTGTTGACGTTTTAAACTTTACCCAATCGCTAACGTTTGCCTGTGACGTAACACTGCAGTTTGACGCTATGAAGCTCTTTGCAAATAGACTGACTGCGCTGTAAACAACCTCCCTCCACTGCGAAGAGAGAAATTACCGATGCGCAGAAGGCGACTGTTAATGTTAATACAATATTTGGAAGCATGGCCAACACAGACTGAACGGCTTGATTCATTTCCTACGCTGCCATTGATAAAACTACAGGCAGACTACAATTCTAAAACATCACAGAAAATCAGGTCATCGTTCACAACTTCTTCTGTTTGCTGATTGGCCCAGTAGAAAATCTGCATTAAGGAAGGTGTAGTCACATTCTGTACTATTGGAGGGAATCCAATCCTGTCACTGCAAAAGAAAAGCATTCCAACAGCATGATGTCACTACCGTGTTTCAAAATATGGCTGCTGTGTTCGGGTCAGTGTGCAGCACTTTCTGCCGCATAAAACATTTTGGATGCAGGCAAAAGAGCTAAAGAAAAACGATTGTGGCTGAAACTCAGAACATTTTATGAATTTCTTTCAACAGTTACTATTACCTTTCATCAACTCTTCCATAAAAGTCTGATTTGTTACGTGCGTATCCAATAGCTGGACTGTTGACAGATTCTCCCACCCGAGCTGTGAATCTCTGCATCTCCCCCACTGGCCTTTTGGCTGCTGAAGCCAGACAGTCACGTCTTGGTATGTTTGCAGCTGCGCCACAATTTCTCCATTTTCAGGACTTTTGATGTTGGTTTAGAACCCAACCCTACCTAAAATTTCCCTACAACTGTTTCCCTGACCTGCAGATAATTTGCATCTGTCTGGATGCAAATTAACTGTTGATGAGTTAATCTGAAGATGTTTGATGTTATCGATTGACTAACGATTAACTGATAAGCGGCCAATCTTAAAGACCGCACCAGAAGCAGGAAGTGGACTACACGCATTGCATTTTCTGTAAAAACAACCAAAACAAATGCTAACAGGAGAAATGATTTGTGGTCTTTCATCAACAACAAAGAAGAAATATTCCAACCGCTAAAATCTGATGCTACTCCTTTTATGTTTATATTAGGTGTTAAAACACCCTTATTGTTTATCTGCTACACAAAATCCCAATAAATGACATTAAAGTTTGTGGTTGTTGAAGGACAAAATAGATAAAAGCTTAAAGGATGTGGATACTTAAGAAATCATACACTGGACATGCATGTTGCAGATCTAAACAGTACAGAATGTGTGTAGCTCCAAAGTGACAACTCTGGCACAGCTACCTTAAGACAGGCTCTTTATTTTTTGCCGTGAAAACTACAGAAATAAAACACAAAGCTTTAGACACAGATACATTTACAAACAGACTAACACAAATCTTAAAACGTGAACCAAACAACTTAAAATACATTATTCTATCTTTTAGAAATAAAAAATAAAAATTTTTTCATGACTTTAATCATTTTAGTGACACTTACAATGTGACTACACCTTCCTTAATGCAAATCTGATTCATCTAGCACAGGGGTCTCAAACTCGCGGCCCGCGGGCCAACTGCGGCCCTCGGGACGATAGTTTGTGGCCCCCGCCTTAATATGAAAGTTTAATGTTAGTGCGGCCCACGAGTTTGATATAATTGGCACTTTTCAGTGTTGTGTGCGGAGCTGAACGAACTTACCAATCATGGTGGAGTATATTGCTCTCGGGGGCGGGACATTGGCCGGGCCTATTTGCATTTTCTATTTGTCATTATTTGCATGCTGTACATGCGCAATTTCCGCGGCCGCTCCCGCTTCACGTGCTTCAGCATCCAGTCTAGACCCGGAAGTTGCTGATCAGTGTAACGTAATTAAGGTTAGGCGCTGTAACGCTTGGGTTGTGTTTAAGGGAGGAGAGGAGGCGACAGATTCGTCAGGACGGTCAAAAACTCACAACCACACTGGTACTGGGAATTCCACAGTGTTGTCCTTTAATAAATACGCTCTTCACCAACCTTACAAAGCCCGGTTGAACGGCTGCTATATTATCAGACATAAAAATTGAGCAGCGTCCAAACAACCCGTAACATTACTAAAAAGTTAGGGAGCTAACATGTCCGTCTAGCACGTTTCTCCCACGCTCTCTACAGAGAAGCCGTGGCGCATACTTCTGACATCATTAGCAATACTAGAGTATCTTAAAGAGACACTACACAATTACGGTTGTTACAGCGCCTGACTACGGCCAAATATGGTAATAGGCAATCAGAAAGGTTCGGCTGAGGAGACCGTGTGTGTGAATGCGGCCCAGCCTCACCCAGACTCTACCTCCAGCGGCCCCCGGGTAAATTGAGTTTGAGACCCCTGATCTAGCATCTTAAAAGTGTGAGAATCTTCTGAGAGATTAACAAGAAAATCTGTACCTGCAAGAAGAAGCTGCTCCACATTTCAAACTCAGATTGGCTCACGTGGAGGAAACTCTCTAGAATAAACATCTTTCATCAGCAGTACTAGGTGCTATGTCATTGTGGACAGAGTGTGATGTGTGGTCCCATGTGCTGCATTAACGGGGCAGACACTAGCTGTTCAAGCAGGAAAACGGCCGTTGTTCCCCCGGTTTTTAATGTGCAGCATTAGTCCCGCAGTTGTTAGCACTGCTTTGTTAGCTGGTGCTTTGATGACGGTCAAATGACAAAGTCTTAATAGAATATAACGGGATAAGCGGGACAAAGGTGGCCAATGTTCAGCTGGATGCAGCCAATTTCTGTGTGAGAGGCCTGGCTAAAAACCCTATTCATAAGCCGTCTAATGCTGGTGCGTAATTAAATGTGATTACTGGAGTGAGAGGGGGGGACGGAGGGGCTTCGCTCTGGTTCTCCGAGGGCCACACACAGGACTGGAGGGAATGTGCATGCGCTCATTAAGGAGGCGCTAACAGATGTACACAAGCAACAACCACAGGCGCACCCGAAGATCCGAACT
Organism: Xiphophorus hellerii; assembly: GCF_003331165.1. Lineage (NCBI taxonomy): Eukaryota > Metazoa > Chordata > Actinopteri > Cyprinodontiformes > Poeciliidae > Xiphophorus > Xiphophorus hellerii. Next base: position 23,806,765 of record NC_045681.1, read on the forward strand.
GCATCTCCCTCTGCCTTCCACCAACACAAGCAGGAGTGTGTGTATATATATGTGATTAAACTTCTCAGGCTTTAAGAGAACCTGGATTCGATCTTAATGTCGAAGAAACTGGAATGTGTTTTAAGTTTTCCGAACATCATCCCTCAACTGGAACTTAGAGAGTAAATTTGCGTTGCTATTTTTAACCTGATGTTCCAAAATCCTTCAGTGGTTTCCAACATACAGAGAGAAAAAAAAAAATCAAACAACCAGCAAGGCGTTTGGCGGTAAATCAAAATCAGGAGAAATTTTCAGTCAGCGATAATCAGGAGCCAAACAGGCAGATATATAAACAAAATCAGTTACGGTTTTCCAGCCTCACTTACACACCCACGCACACACACACCTCCTCTGACTCTCCGGTTCAGTTTCCTGGGCAGACATGGTCCCCTGGTGCTCATGGGAAATAGTGAGCATGCCAGCCCCCCACAAAGGCGTCCTTTCAGCCGCCCGCATGCTTGACCTGTGCAGGGTCAGTGCTCTGCTTTGTGCCCCGCGACCCCAGAGCGACCCGTGGGTCACGCTGAGGGCTGGAGGTCAAATCCAGATGCCTGCGTCCAATTTCGCTCCAACCAGGTTATCTGTTCAAATCTGCCGTAAAAATCTGCCTCCCCCGCCTCCACCCTGCCTCATCCAGGCTAACTCCGACGCTTCCCCGGCTCCTGAAGCCTCCCAGTACCTCTACACATTACTGAGCCTCAGAGGAACATGGGCACTCTGCAGTCTAATTGGGCTACCATGGAGTATCTCTCACACTCAAGCTCTCTCAGTCACGCACACCCCCACCCCAGCCCTCCCCACACACACATCGGCAGGCTTGACCCCCTGTAACTGCACTAATACCCAATCCCATCGCTGTTGGTCAATCCTGAGGGATTAGGTGAAGAGAGACACACAGACAACCCCAAATACATCCATATACATAAATGCAAACACACACACACCCACACACACCAACACACACACGAGCACACCCCGACTGGCTGAGGGTCTACCTTGAGGGATTATGTGCAGAGAGACAGGACCCTCCAGCCAATCAACCGGTCTGTCACATTGATTTTGAGGGGTCACTGCCGCACAATGGCCAGGGTTTTTCCTGTCTTAACCTTTCTGATCATGCACATATGCACACACATACACGCACACCACACCCCCCCATGCCCACACACACAAGTTTGTATTTCTACCCATATTAGGATTTTGCATTGACTTCCATCCATTGTAATAACTCAATTTATGCCTAATCCAGACATTTTCTCCTAACCCCAACCAGTACTGGTCTATTTCTAACCCTAACTTTAACTAAAACTTAAATCACACCCTACCGCTAAAGCTAACCCTTAACCGTAACAAGGAGGTCCACCGTAGTATGACTGGGCTTACGTCCGTCGGCCTTTAGAATGTTAGTAATGCCAGAAATGGTCGAAAGAAGAATAGCTAAACAAGTACACACAAGCTGTGTTCCTACTACAAATATGTGCAAAACTTTGTCTATATTCCGCTAATATTGAAAAACACAATTTCAGAATTGCTGGGTTTCAGACACGTGACCCGGATGAAGCGCGAAATTCAGATACAGGGCCGGAAGTGGATTTCTCCGGTTCAAAACAAATCAAAACGGATCACAACAGTATGCTAATGCCCTAAATAGGCTGGAACAGACAAGGCATCTCGAAAAAATACACGTATATTTAGGATATGATCCGTATTTTCTCGGTAAAAAAGACTTCTCTTATAGTATTGAGGATTTACCCGCATCGAGGCTTTCCACATAACTAACTATCTGGTGCTGCAGATATTATACGAGCCAGAAGAAAGTTTTCAAAAGACTGGAAAATACAATCATTTAGTTTCAAGTTGGGTCAAGCATTGACCTAAAACAGGGTTGAACCCATTACGGTAAGGTGGCGAAAAGAATAACTGATAGCCTTGATTAATAAACAAGTATTATTTGTGTTGAAACGTATCATGTTTATGTTTTGCTTAATTTGGGATTCAAAAAGATCAAATTAAAACAAGAAAGACAATTTCATAATGTCCAAAAAAGGCTTTTTATTGGCAATGCCTGAATATGAGTGACAAACTTATCACTTATTTTATAACACTGTATTAAAAAACAATCTGTCTATATTAACTTTATGACCAAATGCCTATTAACTCAACCCACTGACATTATACAGCATCATTTTTCCATTTCCTACTTCACCTGTTTCACTGAACAGGTTCACTGAAGTCTGATCAGGTGGTATAAAGTTCAAAACGAGTGCTCTGTGAAGAATCATGAAGAAGTTTTAAAAGTACAAGATTTAATTCTATCTATCTATCTATCTATCTATCTATCTATCTATCTATCTATCTATCTATCTATCTATCTATCTATCTATCTATCTATCTATCTATCTATCTATCTATCTATCTATCTATCTATCTATCTATCTATCTATCTATCTATCTGTGATGGCTAGTGAACTAGATTTTGCAACAATCTAAAATATCTGCCATATCCACCTACACACGTATATATACATCCACATCCTCTGTGCAATTCAGAATTCCCCTTCCTTGCCTATCAAAGCTTCATCACATGCCTGCTTTTAAAAAAAAATCCCTCATCTCTGGGGGAAAGCACAACCGGCTTGAGGGGGAAATTTAAGGTCAAGACCCTTTTCGCCCTCCATGGCTTTCTCCTTCCAACCCCCGCCTCCTTCTCCTCTTTCCTGGTCAAATGACACAATAGTTGTGTATCAGAGAGGGCACCGGGCAGGCGGAAACGAACCGGGGCCGCTGCCAAGCAGCATCTCAGGTGCAGAGGCTAAAAAGAAAAAAAAAACCTCTCCAACGTCATCGACCGCATTTGCTCTTTTCTGTTTCAGTCCTTTGTTGCTTGTTTCCCTTTCCTGAAAGGAATATCTGAGGCCTCTGGAAAAACAGGATTCGAGCATGTCTGTTGGTGCTTTTGTAAAATAAACATAACAAGGCAAAAATATTCTGTTACCAGTATATGACCCTCAGGGGGAAACAAGGAACAAAGAGCACTGTCAACAAAATAAAATGTTCTCAAAAGCATAATCTATTATGCAGGAGAAGAAAAAACCATTTCCATCTAACTGATGACATATCAGCATTTCATGATGCATTAATGTACCAGTAGCACCGAGTTGCATCACATTATATATATGTCAAAATAATTATTTAAGTAAAGTTAATTAAAATCACCAGTGAAGTTAATGTCAACAAAAAGAAATATATGCCACAAACAACATTCAAACTGAGGGCTAAAAGGTGAAAGAGAGTGCTAGCAAAAATGAAACGATTGAAAACTCATCAACTTTTGTCACAAATCACCTGTAAACTGATATATAATGATAATAAGGAGAACTGCAAAAACATGCATAATAGTTAAAAACAGCTACAATAACCAAATGTGTCTGAACAAGGTATGGGATGGTATGAGACTAGTAAAATATGACCAAACGCCACAGTTTTATGGTATTACCAAAGAGATGTGAAACATATTTTAACATTCAAAAAGGAAAATAGATTATGCAATTATGGTTAAGATGGCGTACAAAGACTATTATAGATAAAAAAGGAGTAAATTTCCACCAAAAATCTCAGAAATGTTGGGATTAATCTCAGAAATTTTCTAGAGAAACACAGGAAATTTCAGTTTCAAAAATCAAAATGTTGCTAGAAAAAACTTTGACATTTTGAGATTAAACTCATGGAAATTTCAGAGTTTCAAAAGTACACGTTCTTCAACTCTTAGAAATGTTCTGAGTTTCATAAGACACATCCTGTAATGTCAATGTAATTTAAGACTGGAAAATTATTTAAAACAAGTTATATTAAAAACAGGATGCACAAGAAAATGTAGCAATACAGAAGAAAGATCAGTAATATTAGTGGCCTTGGAATATTATTAAAGACTGAATGGAAAGAAAGAAACTCATTATGTACTAACACAGTAAAAAAAATGCACCTTGCTCGGTTACCATATACACTTAAAATGTATTTTTTTTGTTGCCTGGATGTAAAACAAACTTTAAAAAAAATTTAAATCAATTTGCCTTTTATAATAACAATGAAGGTCTAATAGAAGTTGGGTTTCATAAAAAGTGGCATTAAAGTTTCGACCACTAGTAGGCGCCCGAGTATTTCATCAGTCTTTAAGTTGCGGCAGCGTCACTCAGCTCTTAGATACCACTTCCTGGATACACTTTCAGGGAAGCAGTCCTCTTGTATTTGTTGATGAACTGTGATACACTGATTTTCTTCTCTCATTACACGCACCAACACGCCTCTTATCCGCAAAAAACGAATGAATGTGGCGGAATTACAGATGATAACGTAGCAGCACAGGAAGGCGGGAGGGCGGAGAGTAAGGTAGGCAACTAGGAAGTTATCGATTTAGCTTTGTGGCTAATGACTTTACACGTTATAAACTGCCTACGTGGACTTATTTACCTTTACCCAAACACTATTCGGGTAGCTTATCAGCTGGTATTTTAGAAAAATAAATAAAGTTAATAGCGTGTTCTACCGAGCTGTCGTTGTGTTTCCTCTCAAAGCGCCACGTCACTGATCCACGGGGAAGTAGACCAGCAGCTCCAGAAATTAGACCGAGCCAAAACAGCACCGGCGGCCCTCACGGCGCTCCCGTCTCTGCCTCGTAAAGCTTTATTGGTTTTATAAGACCACTGCCACGCACATAGCAACTGAAAATGACGGCGTCTAACTGGGGCCTGATCATGAACGTGGTGAACAGCATCGTTGGAGTCAGCGTGCTCACCATGCCCTTCTGCTTCAAACAGGTGGGTCACTCAGCTGCCGCCATAAGGTTCACTTTATTCCATGCAGACAGGCTGAGGTTCACTGAAACTGTTCTGATCCAGTGTTGGATTTGTTTTTGTCACTTGTTTTAGTGTTATATTGAAATATAATAAATATTTCGTACGTTTTCAAATGATTTTATTGAGAAATGTATCCAAATAATCAATTCTTATTTAGATTACGTACACTTTTAAATTTTAATTTTGCTGCCTACTCTTACAAGGCATTATAGCAATATTTTTTTAAATAGTTGTCTGTTAAAAACCTCTCATCTGACAGGGCCTTTTAATGCCCTGTCAGATTTAGAGCCCTCTGGATCATGTGAAATCAGTTTCACATGATCCAGAGGGGTTTTTTTTTATGTTTAATTTAAATAAAGAATAATGTGTAAAATAAGATGGGTAGGCTCAAATATGTTTATACTGTCTACAAAAATGGTTATGTAAATATGTATCGCAGTGTTTAAAAGTGAATGTGAATATGTTGAAAAGAAACAATACATTAAGCTATACATATAGGTTTATAATTTGAACAACTAAGGGTGAAATTCCAAGGGAATTTCTTTACCTAAATTTACAATAAAATCTGCGAAAAGCTGAAAGTATATATCATAAAAAACAATCAGTTTCAAATCCTTTTTCAAAATGTATATGACAATATGATGAATTTTGCAAATATGTTTTTAAGCACGCATTTAGGCAAACTGAAGTATCATAGCTTGGACATGAACATGAAATCATCTATCACTGTTATGCAACGCAAAATGGGTTTCACAACCTGCATGTTTGAATCCAGTTGTTGTTGATGGCATATTTTATGTGGGCAAAATGGATTTTATTTCTCACTCTGTGGATTGTAATACCATCATCTTGATTATAGATTTACTTTATTTGGATTTTTTGAACTATAAGCTGCATATATATATATATATATATATATATATATATATAAATAGAATCTTTTAGAATCTTGTGACCTTTCTGTGTAGAAGTTGCTTGTTCTTCCTGTACATGATGAATGGACTTTTACCAGATTCCAACTTCCTCCTACCTTTCTAAAAATGCACATGTTGGATAAAAGGGTCGCTCTGTGACTGACACGTTCATGGTTGAAATCAGCAGCCTCTTTCAGATTTAGGTTTTTCTATGTACAATGAGAGAGATTTAGCCAAACATGCACAATCTGAAGCCTACCTGTGGCCTTGTCATGTCATATCACTCGACCGATTCTGTGCATGTGTTATCAGTTGTTGTAGCAGAAAAATCTTTGCCTGCTTATTTTAGGGGCCATTTTTCACAGATGGAAATTTTTTGATCTTTTAAATCTGGTATTTGGAATTCATTTTCATTTTGGGCCATATCAAGATCATCAATGTAATTAAATGGCCTGTAGTGGCAGAATGTATTCATGAAAAAACTCAGTAGCAAACTGTGAGTATTTTTTCAAATCAAATAGTTTGGCATGTGCTACAGGGCAACATTGTTACAGATAAATAACATCTTAAAGAAATATTGAGTACAAAAAAAAATACTTTTTGTACTTCCCATTTATTAAAGCTTTTGCATTTGTCTTAATTTTGGAGCAGCTAGAATCACAAACACTGGTTTTTCTCAAATGCAAATTTTCTAGTTCAAATAAGAAAACGATCAACCGTAAAACATGTGGAAACTGTCTGACAGTAACGCGGTTGTGCTACACCTTTTTTCATGTTTTCTATCCGTCATGATCAGTTTTCTACAAAAATTTTCTATTTTGTTGCTTTCCATAAAATTGTCACTTTTAGTTTATTATTGAGCAGGTAAAATAAAAAAGGCACAAAATGTTCTTTTCCAAAATGTTCCAAAAACAAAACCTAACACTTCTGTGACCCCAGGTCCTTTCTACTTAACGACTTTGTCGCTCACGGCACAAAGTTTGAACACCACTGGTCTAAACTGTCCATTTAAACAATTCCCAGAAATTCTGTGAAATATGAAAAGACCAGAAGTAGTTCTCATACTTCATCTGCTCTCGCGTTAATTTCCTGAATCACAGGAGTTGAAGGTATAGGTTGGGTTTGATGTTGACCTGCCTCTCTGCTCCTCCCCAGTGTGGGATCTTGCTGGGCACTCTGCTGCTCTTCTTCTGTTCATGGATGACCCACAAGTCCTGCATGTTCCTGGTCCACACCGCCAGCAACACCAAGCGGAGGACTTACGCTGGACTGGGTGGGTAATCTGTGGTGCCTCCTTGTTGCCGCAGTAACAGAAGTAGCAGCAGTTGTGGTTTTAAAGAAGTGAGAAAGCCACCTCCAACCATTCTGAGCAGGATGTCAGCTGATGAATGAGTTTCTGTTAGATTTTTCACGTCGATGTTTCCGTCTCTACAGCCTTCCATGCTTATGGGAAACCTGGAAAAACGCTCGTAGAGACGAGGCAAGTTTCACTTTGCGTGTTTTTAGATTTGAAATGGTTTTTTTTTGTTTGTTTTTCTGTAAGAACTCAGCAATAACGAGAATGTAAAGTTAATCTCAGACTTTGACTTTTTAAATAAATTGAAATTCTTTTTCCCGTCTCTGCAGTATGATCGGTTTGATGCTCGGGACTTGTATCGCCTTCTACGTTGTCATTGCTGACTTGGGATCAAATTTCTTCGCTCAGCTGTTGGGTTTACAGGTTTGAGACTTATTTTATAAGTCAACGTTCAGTATTAATCTGCTCCCCTCTCTTATATACACAAAAAATCTGTCAAAAGCTACAGCAGGGGTGTCCAAACTTTTTGCACCGAAGGCTGAAATCCTCAATTTAGAAATTCTCTGGGGCCAAAATTGACTTTTTCTCTCCAATCAAAAATACAAGCATATGATTGTGATTTTCTCCTTTACCTTCACAACATTAAATTTAACTAGAACTGGAAGCAGTTATCGGTGTCTTCCCAGCCTTACAAGTAATTTTAATGAAACCAAAGTTAGTATGACATTTGAGGTTGATTAAAAATAAAAATTGATTTTTACATTTTCCATTTAGAATATAAATTTGCCATTGCAATCTGCATCAAAATTGCAACATTCTTCAAATGCTGTCAAGGGCCATAAAAGCTTATTCTAAAGACCTCAAATGGCCCTTGGGCCGCACTTTGGACACCCCTGGTCTGTAGCCAGCGAGTTTGACTGCGGTGGTATTTGAAGCTCCTCGCCTGGCGTCGTTGCTGTGCTGCGTTCAGGTGACGGGGAGTTTCCGTGTGCTCCTGCTGGTCGCCGTGTCGCTGCTGGTCGTCCTCCCCCTCAGCCTGCAGAGGAACATGATGTCCTCCATCCAGTCCTTTTCAGCCATGGCTCTCATCTTCTACACCCTGTTCATGTTCACGGTGAGCCCAGTTCCACTCAGCCGCTCTCTGTCTGTCCAGTACATGTGAGGACTGTCGGTGAGGTCAGCAGGTTAATGGTTTGCACCAGCAAAACAGCCTCTGTATACATGAGTCAGAGTTTCTCTATAGATTGGGATCAAATCCTGTTTAACAGTACAGTAGTTGGTGGCTCTGTTGCCTTGCAGCAACAAGGTCCTGGGTTCGAATCCCGGCCAGGGATCTTTCTGCATACTGTTTTTCATTGACTTATTTTTAATCTAGAGTACAAACTCGAAGAAACCTCAAAGAACAATTCAGTCATATTCAGTTATTGTACTTTTGTTAAGGGAAACATGCAGCACTGGTGGTCTTTAAAATGATGCTTCAGATGTTTTTGTGGCTGAAGTTTGGCTAGTGCAAACCAACGATAATTGTTTCTCATCTCTACCTTTAGATTTTATATGACATCATGAACTAAGAGCAGCTTTAGTTTATTGTGTATTAATAGTTTGTGTTGCTTTTATGCATGTAAAAACCAAATGAGTTTAATGTGCCGTTCTGCTTTTCAGTTGGAGCTCCTGTTCTGTTTGAACAAATGTTGTTTTTGTTGTATTTTTCATAAATTGTTGCTTATTTGCTCCGTTGTACCAATGCACCAACAAGGTACTGTCTTGCTCCTGTTTGTAAAGAGCAAATCCACACTAAGTCACTCAGGCAGAAAACAGTTGCTGCACCGGTCTTTGGATTAAATCTGACCTCTAATCTGCCCAAGAAATGACTATATAGTTGATGCAGGCGCCAAAAATGGAAGATGTCCATTTTTACTCCTGTTTTCTCCAGAGAGAACATTTCACGTGTGTTCTCTTCCAAGGATCAAGTTTTTTTCACATGTGGTATTAGAGTTTCCAACTTAGCAACTTTGCATCTATAATTTAGCAAAATTTTTAGACAAAAAAATTGACTATTATCAGTCAAAATAGAAATTGATAGGTCAGGGTTTTTAAGATCGGTGATCGGTCAAAAAACTGCAATCGGTGCAGCGATAATTATAATGGAAGAGGAATTTTATTGACTTATTCTAGAGTCAGTTCTTGTTTCCACTCAGCATAATTGAACTTTGATTACTTGGCCATTCATCACTGATCCGCACCAAGCTGGCCTCTGTCATATTTCTTTTTACCGACCTGGGCTTTGCTTCCACAAGAACGACAGCTTATAGAAAAGTCTGCAGTGAAAAGTCAAAAGAGACGTCTTCCTGTTGCACAGAGCGTTCTTCTGAAACACGTTTTGAAAAGATGCATGCATTACAATTAATAATAAAAAACTGGATTCATCCCTCTTTACTCTGTTGGACAAAGATGCACCAGGTGACATCTTGATTCAGTTATATAAAAACCATTAGGGATGAAACGATTAAACATAATTAATCGATTAAATAATCGTCAACTAGTTTTGTAATCAATTAGTTGTTTACTGGATTCAAAAAAGTATATTTACACTGCTATATTTATGCACACATTTTTCATTTAAGATGTAAAAGCACATTTTTTGTCTGTGAATATGTTCTACCCAAAACTCCTCAAGTGGCAGATGTAGCTTCAGCTGATTTAAATTCTGCAAAAAAAAATCTATTAAGCGTCTTTAGCTGTCCGATCATCACTCGATTAGTCCAAAAATAATCAGCAGATCATTCCTACAACATTTTGATAAGTTGGGGCCCCACAAAACCTAGAGACGGTCCTGCTGTAGTACAGCAGAGGCTGGTCCAGCATCAGTTTCCTGCCTGGTGTGAGTTAGGTTGTGTTTGTGTTCAGCTCAGTTTTACTGAATTCCACTGCCATTGCTGCTCTCTCTGTCTCTCTCTGTCTCTCTCTCTCTCTCTCTGTTGTCATGTGAGTTGTGGAGCATGTCGGTAACCTAGAGCAGTGGTGCGGTGAGTTTAACTCTAGACCCGGCCCGACCCGGCCCAGTCACCTCACCCTCTAATAGATGTATCTCCTTCCCTCCCTCTTTCCATCCTACCCTTAACTGATCTCCTCTCTCACCCTTCATCATCTAACTTTCCTGTCTTTTTTTTCCCTCTCTTGTCCCGCCTCCCTTCCTCTCCTCTACCTAACATGTGCATCCCCTCTCCCCCCTCTGGCTCTCCCCTCTCCTCTTCTCGCCGCTGTCTCTGCTTCTGGTGATGTAGATAGTGTTGTCGTCTCTGCGCTACGGCATAATCTCGGGCTCCTGGGTGGAGCAGGTTCACCTGTGGCGTTTCAAGGGCGTCATTCAGTGCCTGCCCATTATCGCCACAACCTTCTGCTGTCACCCGTAAGTAAACCCCACCCCCACCCCCAATAACACCACGGTAAGGGCAGAGAGTGAAGGAAGCTTTGCTCTCCCTAAATCCTTCCTCATGTTTCCACCTGAACCTTCTGCCCACTCCTGTCCTTCATCCCCGTCATTCATTCACCTTTTCTGGATTGAGCTGTGTGTGGGTGGGTGTGTGTGTGTGTGTGTCTTTGGTGGCAGTAGTAGTAAGGCAGAGGGGTTTAACCGAGTTTTTTGCTACACCTCCACCCAGAATGAATCGCAGTGTTCTGGATGTGGTGGATTTTTTTTTTGTTTTGTTTTAAAGGAGCAAGACAAAGGAAACGCATGCTGGTGAAAAACCTGTTAGGTTGTCGCCCAAAAGCCTCCAGTTTTCCCCAGCTCTCTATTTGACTCATTCTGTCCGATTCCAACGGGTTTTTCATCCAGGACGCGGCTTCCTTCCATTTCTGTCTCTTCATGTTTTCTGATTTTCTTCCCTCAATGATTATGACGAAAAAATCAGCGAGCTGTCGACATGGACATCATCCTCCTGTTTCCTCTATGCTCTTCATGTCCTCCGTCCATTTGTATTCATTTGGTCTGGGCTGTAACCCCCGCTCCCCCTCCCTCCCCTCCGCCTCCTTCCCCTCAGATGGTGCTGTCCTCGTTCAAACACGGGCTGCTCAGCGGCTGGTGGCTAGGGCAGGTCTATGTGGTGCGCTGGGAGGGTGTTTTTCGCTGTCTCCCTATCTGTGGGATGGCCTTCGCCTGCCAGTCGTAAGTACTCCTTTCCCCCCATTGCCCTACTTCAGGATAACATCATAAAGCTGATTTGAAAAGTTTTTGTCCAACTTCAGATTTTGAATTTTTCTGACATCAGAACTTAATAGATGTGGGCCGATCTGAGAGTCTCATAGTATCATCACCTTGAGTAAAAAAAAACCCACAAAAATGATCTGATTTTCTTTAAAACATAAATGTGACTATTATTTCTACTGCTGAGTGTGATCTCTGTGAATAGAGGAATACGAACAGAAAAAAAATCTTTTTCTTTCTTTCTTTGTGTATTGAACAATTTCAATAATGATCTCAAAGTTTCAAATCAACAGTCCAGCTTCTGATATCTGTTGCAAAAAAACAGTACAAATTCAAATAAAATCTATTAATAACTGATGAGATTTATTGTCAAAAACATCAATGATATAAATGCACTATTCCTTAAACCAGGGGTGTCCAAAATGGGTTTCGGTCACCATCTATAGCCCCCATGTTGCAGTTTAATAAAATAATAAAAAATTGAAAAAAGTGTTGCATATTACTAAACAAAATATTGATCTTTTAATAATCAGACAAATATCCAACAGCTTTTATGCAATGCTAAACTCTATGCACCCTAAGCTGCATTTAATGTTTGTCTAAATATGCCTGTTTAGTTTTTTTGTTGAGCTGGTAAAAACAGAAAATATGTAGATATATATAATTTTTTTCTGCGCTTTTGATTAATATTATTTATATATGTATCTCATGGACACTTTGGACTTGATGATTTAGGTCTATGTGATAATGAGGTTGGGCTGATGTTATGGATTACAAGGAAACCAGTAAAAATAACGGGCAGCATACAGATGTTCCAAACCCCATATAGTACTGCACTGCATAAAATGGAAAATATGTTTCAGTACAGAAATACAATAATGCAAATTAATTTTCCATCACTCCTTGCAGTCTCTTCTTCATCTTGTTAAAAAGGTTGTCCCACATACTGCCTGATAAAAACTCTTTAATGTTGAATTGAAAAACCTACTGTATTCATTGTTTTTTCACCTAATTTGTTTCTCAATAAAATATCATAATTGATATTGAGAGGATTTCTTAATTATTAATAGTAATTGTAATCATAATTATAGTAACACATTAATAATCATAACAATAATGATAATCAGTTTAAAATGACCTTTGTAGCTCATTAATTATTAAACACACCTTAACAAGAATGTTTGGAGCAGGAAATGGGTCAAATCAGTCCCTTTTGTCTTCCTCACAGACAGAGTGAAAAATGTTGTAGGCTTTTGTAATCCAGCTGATCAGCAGTGTGCAGCAACATATGATCCATACAAGTAGAGAAAACTCGTCTTTCCCTGGCACCTCATTAAAAACCCTCTGATAAGATTCTGAAGATTTAAAACTTAGTGTTCTTTGATACTGGCCCATGTTTAGTCCCTAAAGATAGTCCAGAGTAATTTAAGGTCTCTTTTTGTTTACTCGTGTCATTTTCAAGGATTTAAGGATTTAGGTTGAGTTTGTCAAGAGGGAAATAAAGACAAACATTTGAGGATTTAAAAGGCAAGGTTATGTTGCAAAACTGTTTGCTGTAGTGAAATTTCTCTGCTCTTTAAAGCAAACATAAGCGATCAAAAACTGCCTTCGCATTCCAGTGAAGTTCCCCACAGTGAGTCTAGTAATCGCTAGAGCAGCAGCCTCCGCATTTCTTCCCTTTCATCCTTCTGCTGGCTCAATCAGTGCCTCCTTTGTGCCGTCCTCTACCGTCGCTGCTTGCCCTGGGTGTGCGCCGGCTTTGCTCGGGTTGTGGGGCCGCCCGGACCGACCTAATGGATGGAGTTTGTGTTGGATGTGAATGCAGCGTCGGGGAAGGATTTAGGGGACTGTTATGGTGAGATCATTACGGGGCAGATGTTTGGGCGGCGGTGTTTTTGTTTTGTGCGAGAGTAAGTGAGTAAAACTGTTGGGAGGGGGCGGTGGCTGTAAGCCTGGAGACCTAAACCTGACTTGAATTAATGTAATGACAGAGCTAACTAAACATGGTGTGGTGGGCATGTGCATGTCACCCCAAAACAAAGAAAACATGCACTTGTGTGTGTCTGCGTGAGCGTTGTTGTGCTAAGTGATATTTGGCAGAGGGGTGGGGGTGGGTGGGGGGGAATTCTTGGCCTGTGGTCATACTGAGCAAGGCAAGCACTCACTCAGCTTCAGCCAAACCACTAATCAACACCTTGGACTGCCGCCATCTTACAGACACACTGATGTATTCACAGGCTGATTAAACAGCTCTTAGCACATTGGATTTTTATTACGTTCATGAAATGTGTTTATTTTCAGCTAGAACATTACTTAACATCGCCATTATGACGTGGTGGGAGCTGGCCCTGTGGTTTTTTTTTTTTGGAAGTAGAATAATGTGGAATGCTTGGCTCCTCTTAGGGACACGTTAAAGTGTGCAGCAGAAGCCGTCTCTCTGGGAGGGGCCGGTGGCAAACGGTTGGAAATTTGCTCAAAATGTCTGGGTATGAAAGGGTTATATCAATCATATGCAAAAAGTCAAAGAAACTGTTGGATTTATACTCACAGAAGTTGAACCCTAAAGGTCCACGGAGCAGAAAGCGTGTGAGAAAAAAACTTTGATAGAACTAGTAAAGAATTATAGTTCATCTGCTTTGCACTTGGTACTCAGAAGTGAACAGTTCCAATTCAGAAAATCAAACAATTGTTTGAAAATCTGACTGAACTAGTCAGTCCAGGGTTTCCCCCAGTGTTATTATAAGCCTGGCGGGACACCAGGCTGTACTTGTGCCCCACCAGGCTAAGCAGTTCAGCTGAGAATCCAATCTGTGTGATGGATCTACTGGTGTAAAAAATAAAAAGCTGCAATAGCCTGGTTGCATAAGTGCGCACACGGTGAAATAAATCCTTTAACAAAGTGTCTTCTGATTCAGTTTCAGCATCGAGTCTTCCTGTGTCGCACCAGCCACCAGTTACAGTGAATCTGAATAGCCTGTAATGAAATTCAGCTGAAATACTTGGATTTTTCATCTTCTTGCGATGTGGAAAACATTTGCATTCTTTAACTCAAGCCATCATTTTCAGACGGGTTACAAACAATCGCAAGAATGTCATTGCACTAAAGTATCAGCCAGGAGAAGGGTACAAATAGCTCCACTGCCTTATTAATGCACCATATTTTATTTAATAAATAGAGCATTTTCACCAATTGAAGGTTTGCCAATAGCTGCTGCAGCTGGTGCGGTTCTCTTTCACACTGCACTGTGTCAAACGATCCAAACTCTTTAAAAACCTGTTGACCTCCTGTTGGGGGCGCTGCACCAAAAACCACTGAAGGAAACAATATAAGAACTTCTGAAGAAGACACTGATCACAACTTCCTTCTTCATAAAATGTGAACAAAAGTGGAGTAGCTTCAGATTTGATCGGTTTTAGTATTTCTCCTTTGTCTTTGGCAAAAGACCCACCAATCATTTCTCTTGCTAACGGTAGACTCACTTGTTTGTTTTGGGGTATTTACCCAGAATGCCCTGCACTGTGGTCTGCTTCCTGCTTTTGCTGTGGTCTCCAGGCTGTTTGGCGATCACGCATTAATTTGAATCATACCAGAGTTCACTTCAGCCGAACTGAGATCTCAGTTTTCAGACGGACCAACTCTTGCTTCTTTGTTCTGAGTCGGAGTTCGATTTCGCTTGTTCACCTCTCCCCAAACGAACCGGACATTCTAGGCACACAAACAAAATTTTCAATCGAAGTGAACTGAGCAGACCTGGTGTGAATGCACCCTAGATGTTACAGAACTTTTGCAGTGCAGAGAGTGTAAACATTACCAGGGAAGGTTTGGTGTGTTGATAGTCTATTGCCAGAGAAGTTCTGAAATTGAATAAAGAGGAGCTTTAAAAAGACGTACACATTTATCCAACCATTTTCTTGCAGCTTTTTCTTTTTTTTTTCATTACAGCACAATTGTTTCACTGTCAGCTGAATAGTACAGGACAAATGTCACATTATATGTGAGTAAAGAGTTCAGAATAATTTATCCTGGTCTAATTTTTGCTTTTGTTTTCACAGTGGCGTGTTGGCTTTTGAGAGCAATTGTAAAATGAAAAAAATATATATATTGCTACTGGCTTGAATTGCTAACGGTATCTGCATCCAAAACAAGCCAGTTGTGTTCTGAGAACAAATGGGTTTCTAAAAATCTAAAAACAGCTGGTGTTTCCTGATTATTTAGCATCAGTGCTTCACAAATGTTTGGATTTATCTTTTCAACTTTTAACCTGGTGCACAGTGAAACATGTCATTCCTGTAACTGTGAAGAATTCCTCCACCACATCTCCCCAGTTTCATCAGAGGACATCAGCCTTCCAGTAAGGATGGCTGAGTGACCATTAGATGCTTGCTGTTTCATTTAATGTTGGCGGAAAGATTTATTGGCACACGCATAAAAAAAAAAAAAAAAAGAAAAGTGTTAAGAGATAGCATCCTGGTAAGGCTGGAGCTAATAAAAATCAGTGTGTGTGAAAGTGAGACAGGCTGAGAAAGAACAAGAGGAGGAGAAAGTTACGGCATCTTGCTTCCCGTCTTGTTTCTGCTCCATGGCTCTTCTTTTGTACCGAAGAAAGGAGGTGAGGAAAAAATAAAAGTCTGCCAGGAAAGTTTATAATGCTCTAAAACCTGCCAGGTACTGACTTTTATATATAAAGCCTGTAAATTTACTGGTTAATGTGTCAATGGTCCTCTCCACATAGCCGCCCCTTGCTACAGCACAGAGCAGGAAATGATGGAGAGAGAGGAGCAATTTCACATTTTACCTCAGCCAGCCTTGACTACTGTCACCTATTCTGTGTCACACACACACACACACACACACTGTTAACATTTTGTATGCCCTTCATCACACTTCCATCCCATGTCTTTCGTTTATGAACACTTTGCATGAACTGACAAACTTCTGGCTCTTCATGTCTTGACTTGGAAATCCACAGATGCATGAGCTTTGAGATGCGATTTTTAGTTCTCTAGAATCCAGACAGGAAATTCTCTTAAGATAAAACGTGGAAGACGACTTGCTCCGTGTCTGACGTCGAACTTGTGTGATTTAATCCCAAACTGCAGAAAATTTCACTCAAATGCTCAGGCGTTTAATATTTCAGAACAAGGCAATTCGCTTTTTCTTAAGATGATATACAAATGTATACATAACCCAAACAGTGCCAGCTGTGGAAAAAAAGAGGTTTGTGGAATAAAAATGTCAGTAAAAAGCATGGTAGTGAAACTGATGTGGGGGAAAAAATCTTCCAGAGGATATCAGCATGTTTTTCATTTAATGTACTAATTAGTATTAGTAATTAGTATCAGCAAGAAATGAAAGAAAATCTAATATAATTTTCATGACGTTGCAAATTTGTTGTCAAAATATGTTAAGAAATCGGTGGCTGACAGGAAATCACATAAAGACAGTTATTACCTGAAGAGCATTTGTAGTTCAAAATGTCCCAACAAGATCTTGAGAAACTCATCTCTGCATTCATCTTTAGTTAAATTTATCACTGCAAATCATGTCTTCAAATTTCTGCCTTAACAGCCAGTTAGACATCTGCTGCTGAACTGGCTGCTTTTAGCGAGTATTTTTTTGTGGATCTAAAGAAATTGTACAACATCTTTTTACTTTGGCTTCTTAGTGGAATCCTTAGAAATGGAGAGTCCACAGAGTCTCTGTAGAGGTTATCGAAGGACTTGTTCTGCTTTCGTGACATTGAAAATGTTAATTTAATGTTTAAAATCAAAGCTAGTGATGTTTTCATAAGCGGCTCCTTCCCCATATGTAGATATAAAATGATGCAAAAATGTTCGAGCTTGAAAACCAATATTGTTTAGGAGAAATATGAAAGGGAAGAAAAATCTTGTTGGGTCACTTAGATGAACATTTTTCAAGTGCTTCAGATTTGACAAAACTCTTTTCAAAGCAGGTATAATTAAGTTAAAGTCTGATCTCTCTCCATTTCTTATTATTTTTTGGCAGCTGGCACTAGCTGGGCTTTACATGTTTTCTGTGTAACATTTTGCAAAAAGGATAAGACAGAGGCTGAGTAGGTTTTTATTCCCCATAATGTGAAGAGGAAAATAAAGCAGTCTGACTCAGGTAAACTGGAAGCACTACAGTTGCCTCGCAGTTGATGAAGGCTTCATTTGAACAATCTTCCTGATAAATTAGTCATGTTTTAGTGGGATAAACAAAAGCAAGCAATAAGATCAGATGAGTGCACTTCTGACAAGGACAGGAGAGAAGAGATGCATCATCTGATTACTGAGAAGCACTAACGGGCCCCCATATGCCTGCTCATTAAAAAAAAAAACTTTACAGAGCCAATCCCGGTATTAAATCTGGAATGAGTGGCTGCGAAGATTGTCATGTTGTCAGCTGTCAGGACAGGAGAATAAACAACACAATTTCCTCAACATCTGTGGAACCACGCTCCCCCGACCTGCTGAGTTAGCTCTGGAATGGTGGAGTGCCTCCTCTCAGAGGAGGGTGTAGCTGTGTGATAGCGCAGGCAGCATGCGAGCCGCAGAACAGCAGCTCCAGCATGGCGTTGTTTGGAGCGGCATGCCGAGTTTTGTCGTTTTGGCCTGCTTGTTCCTCACAGGCAGGTGCTGCCAACGTACGATAGCCTGGACGAGCCGTCAGTCAAACGCATGAGCACCATCTTCACCTCCGCCCTCAACGTGGTCACCATCTTCTACATCACCGTGAGTAGAGCCGGCACTTCTCATCACACCTGCCTCTCTCACCTTTAGCTCCACCTTTGCTATTACAGCATTTGCTTTTCGCAGCAACTAGGGGTTCACAGATTGTAGTTCACTGATCGTAAACTACAATCAGTGGCATTTTATAGCATAATCAAGTAACTATGTTAATTTCAGTTGTTATGAAAATGCTATAAATTTCAAATAGGACTTAAAAGAAATTTTACTTCGTAACTTATCACCTTGAAATTGGGCCTGTCTCTTTAAAAACTCTTGCTCTTTCTGAAACTCCCCCTTTTAGGAAGTCATCACAACATGGGTCCTTTATTAACCCTTTAGTTGAGAAGTAGCTTCTATAATGAGCTCTGCAGATGTTACGTTCCACCAGGCGTTTGCCAATTGGTGCTGGCTAGTCTGAAGGAGCTGAATGGGGGAATTCCAGGGGATGGCTGCTCAGTGAGGTGGAAGCTTGGAAACTGCAGCTCGGAGGAGGAGCTATGTCTCGAAGGCGGGGCTAGCTCCACCCAGGCATTTTGCACACCTGAGTTGTTGCCATGGAGATCAAAGGATTTCTCAAACATGCTTGAAAGATTCAAAGCAATACTCCAGATATGTTTTTGATGAGGGAATAACATAAGATGTAAAGCTAAAAAAAAGTGGATTTTACATAATACTTTCAAAGATGTGACTTACCATTTATATGCTGATTTTTTAATTTATTTTTTTAGGGTCCTGAAAAGTCACTAAATATAGCAAAAAAGTTCCTAAGGTGACTATTGTTAACCTGTTGGGAGGGTTTGTCAGTCAACTCTCTCAGAGGGGACATTAGCTGATTTTCAGACATTTGTATCGTCCATCCAATTTATTGATCCACCACAAGTAACACCTTTGAAACGTTCAGACATAGAAAAAAAAAAAAAAAACACGTTTATTTGTCCTACCTTCCTCAACACTACATCCTTTGTTTTCCTCTCCACCAGGTGGGCTTCTTCGGCTACGTCAGCTTCACGGAGAACATCGCCGGCAACGTGCTCATGAACTTTCCATCCAACCTGGTGACAGAAATGATCCGGGTGGGCTTCATGATGTCTGTGGCCGTTGGATTCCCCAT
Source organism: Xiphophorus hellerii (assembly GCF_003331165.1). Classification (NCBI taxonomy): domain Eukaryota; kingdom Metazoa; phylum Chordata; class Actinopteri; order Cyprinodontiformes; family Poeciliidae; genus Xiphophorus; species Xiphophorus hellerii. The sequence goes on from NC_045681.1 coordinate 23,825,918, forward strand.
GATGATCCTGCCATGCCGCCAGGCCATCAACACCATGCTGTTTGAGCAGCAGGTAGGATCAGGAAAGCGTGTTTTCACTCACCATCAGAAGACTGCTTGTGTGCGTCATTCATTTACAGACATTTGAGTTGAAGTTGCCTTCAGAAAGTATTCACACACCCTTGTGTTTTATTTCTTTTTACACCTTATTAGTTACAACCACATATTTCAGTGTGCTTTATTGGAGAAAAATAGAATGCAGCACAACTGCAAACCCACCGAGAAAACACAAAAAGAGAAGAAATGTGAGAATTGAACGTTTCTAGATGTGCAAAGCTGGTTAAAAACCAGCATTAAGTAGAGTTGACTCAGAGAAGCCTGATACAAACGAGGCCATGCTTCAATTGAACAACTACATTCTTGTTTGTGTTTATCTATTACATCGTATTCCAATAAAATATGTTAACGCCTGTGGCTGTGAAGTGTTAAAAAGTTGTTATAAATACTTTGGAGAAGCACTTATGGAACGTTAATGATAGACATGAGGTGTCCTGATACAATTTTTTTTCTTCTGGTATGATACAGATATTACAGCTATGAGTATTGGCCGATACTGACATTGACCTATTTTATTACCTATTTTATAGTGTGATGTTAGCAAAGACTTGATGAAGTGATGTTACTCAAACAGAGAACAATAGGTTTGGAAACAACTGACCCCCTTTTTTTTCTTATAAACCAATGGGTCTATGTGCAGAAGGCAAGACAGAAATGCTGGAATAGTGCTTCCAACAGTGTGCTTATGAAGGAGATTTTAGATGCATGCCAATATAATCCCATACCTCTTTTTTGGCTGATTTCAGACTGATTTCTAATATCAGATCAGGACAACCCTGCGATAGACTCCTTTCATTTACCCTCAAGACACAAAAATCACCTTCAGTTTTGTGGATTTTTAGTTTAGTTACCCTGAGAGGTAGATACATTTTTTTTTCTCCAACCTGACTTCTGGTTCCGTCTGACAGCAGAAAGATGGGACGTTTGCTGCCGGAGGTTACATGCCCCCTCTGCGCTTCAAGATGATCACACTCTGCATTGTTTTTGGCACCATGCTGGGAGGCATTCTCATCCCTAATGGTACATCCTGTGTGTGTGTGTGTGGCATGGACTGAAGGGTTTAAAACTGCGGGTGTGGGTGTGTGTGTATTTTTGTGGACGTCATTAAGGTGCATGTGTTCCTTTCTGTGGGCGGGATGGCTGGGGAGCTTTACGATGTGTGTGAATGTGACTTTACGAGTCAGTGACTGTCACACTCTAACACAGTCTTTAAATCAGGGGCCCAACTTTTATCTCTTTTTAGATGGGCTGACGGTTAGATAGGGCTGTTATTCTCCCCAGCTCTCTCGCTCTCTCACACACACACATATATAAAATCACACAAAGACAAGTTCCCGTACACACTAGTACTGGCTCTCTGTCAGCTTCTTTAGGTTGCTCACAAACAACTCCAAAATGGTGGAGATGAAAAGGTTGGAAGGTTAGCGTTACTTTCCACTTTATTTCATTGTTCAGTTAGTCGCTGTCTGTTAAAGGTCTGATTGGTTGAACACACATGCGGACATACACACAAGGGTGTGGGGTGTGTTTGTGTATCTAATCAGACTAATAGACTGAGGAGAAATGTAGCGAGGACCCCGGGGAGAATGGACACTAAACCTGAGCAGAACAATCTGGTGTCCGTCCCCTAAATGGAGGGGTTCCTGGGGCCCCTTGCCCAGTGCGCTGCTCCTCGGTGGCAGAGCCCGGACTCTTGGTCCGCTGCGCCCTGCCAACAGCAGCTGCAGCCATTAATAATGGCTGACACAAGGTTAAATCTACAGAGGATTTAGTTTAGCAGAAAGAGCTGGACAGAACACTCAGTGAAGCTTTTTGTCATGTTTTCGAAATTAAACACGGGATTATTTGAAATGGGCCATTTCATTCACCAGTTTATGATTTTCATTACTGAATTTGATGGAATTTTTTTTTTTTTTTTTTACCTTTTCTGTAATATTTTTACTAGACTTCAAGCTTCCCGCTAAGAATTCTCTCATTGTTTTGATGGTTTCTTTGTAAATTTAGGCCACACTTGAAAATGGACTTAGTGGTATGGAAGCTCATTTCCACCTGGAAAAAAAAGTCCAACATAAATTTGACTGTCATAATTATGAGATGGAAAGTCGCT